>NW_006399974.1:4695601-4729555 GCF_000299155.1 Elephantulus edwardii | reverse complement strand
CTTTTTTTAAAATCATTTTAATGCACATGTATAGAGATTTTGGATTTCCATTCATTCATTGCCGCAATTCTCTCACCCCCCCCACCCCCACCCCGAGTTCACCCCTCTCCTCTAAAAGCAAAAGAAACACTCCCTCCCTGGTATACAATTTAGTTTTTACGTTTTCTAGAGTAAATATTGAAAGAAAAGGTTAGGGAGAAAATGCCTTCTTTTTTATTCGTTCTCTTAAATACCAAAGGGGAAAAAAATGTTAAACGTGGTTATCACTAGGTGTTGAAATGGTATTTCATTTCTTCTGATATTTTTCTTTATTTTTTGCAGTGATTGCAGTCCCCACATTGTATCCTCATATTTCCCACTATCTCTCTGTGATTAATTCTCCATTCTTCTTTTTCATCCTCTCTTGTCTAGCCTTCTGTTAAGTTTTATCCTTGAACAAATGCTTCCTTTATGGTCGTGTTAGTTCTAGTGTTCACTTTCTAGTTCTGTCTTTGGCTGCTGGACGAGTTCAGTTCCAGTTTCATAGGGTCGCTAAGGACCATAATATTATTTCGGGGGTTCCATCAGACCAGTAAGCCTGGCCATCATTGTGATTTGAGTTTTTCCTCTTCATTTATCTCCTGTTCTATCCAGGATCTTCTATTGTGATCCCTTTTAGGGTGATTAGCAGTAGTAGCCGGGCACCAGTTAATTCTTCTAGATAGTTTTGGTATCATGGCAGTTGAAGTTAGTGAAGTAGTTAGAAGTCAGAGTTGGCGAACTTCCCCATGTTTCAGCTGTTCCTTTTGCATATACTATAGATACAAATCAAAATTGCTTAAGATCAGTTCGTTTTGGACTCCAGTGCTGTGTTGCATTCCAAAAAAAATGGTTGTCTGTGACCTCCAAAGTGCTAGAGAGCAGTGATAGCTAAGGTGCACCCGACTCAAGCCAGTTACTTCCTTGTGTCTGAAATTTGAATAGTGAATAAGGATAATGGAAGAAGAATTGATGCTGTAATTGTATTTGAGTTGTGGTGTGGAGAAAATTACTAAATATCCCATAGACTGCTAAAACAACAAGAAAATAAGCACTTGGAGAAAGTGCATCTAGGGTGCTCCTTATAGGCAAAAATGGTGAAGCCTCATCTCATATTCTTTAAACCTGTTGTAAGGAAGGAGACCAATCCTTAAGAAGAGACATCATGCTTACTTAGAAAGGCAGTGGGTCAGTGAAAGAGAGAAAAACCCTCAGTGAGGTGAATTGGCACTCTGACTCACAATGGGCTCAGGCATATCAGAGAGGGGATGAAGATGGTACAGGATAACAGGGCAGCATTTGGAGCAAATTTTCATAGGGTCTCTGAGTTGTACTGGACTCAGAAGGACATAATAGCAAGATAGAAATGTAGCTTATTTATAGATACTTGAGATCAGTGCTTACATGTGAAAACGGAAATTTTGGCTTGTACTTTTATAAGTGTATCTACATAATCTGAACTGACTTTTAAGTATTATAATACTTCTTCTCGTACACCATTTTTACTACTAAGATTAACTGTGACCTTGTAGAAAATTCATCTTTTATTATTTTGTTTACAACTTGATTACATCTCATAGTGACCCTATGAACAACAGATCTAAACTTTGCCCTATCCTGTGCCGTTTTCATGATCCCCATCATGCTCTAGCCTACTGTTACAGTCAGTGCATCAGTCCATCTCATTAAGGATCTTCCTCTTTTCATTGGCACCCTACCTTTCCCAGCATGATGTCTTTACCCAGGGACTGAATCTTCCTGATAATATGTCCACTATATGTGAGACCAAGTTTCATCATTCTTACCTCTAAGGAACTCTGGTTGCACTTCCTACAGCTTGCTTTGTTCTTTCATCAGTCCCCGAAAGTACTATCTTTCAGCACCACAACACAAAGGCATATGTTTTTCTATGGTTTTTCTTAGGCGTTGTTCAACTTTTAGATTACTAAGATGTAATTGAGAAACATGGCTTGGATCAGGTGCACCTTAGTCTTTAAACTGCAAATTTTCTCAATGCAGTACATTTTTCATTTCTCACTGCTGTATCCATTGTCCTTGATAGTGGATCCAAGTAACTTCAGTCTTTTCTCTGTCATAATGTTGGCTTTTGGGCCAGTGGTGAAAATGTTTTTATTCTTGATGTTGAGATATTATTCATATTGAAGCCTTTGATCTTCTTCTGCAAGTAAGGTTTGTCATCTGCAGAATGCAATTCTTTGATGAGTTTTCCTCCAATCCTGATGCTACATTCTTCGTCATAGAGTCCACTTTCTCAAATTATTTGTTTAGCGTCCAAATTAAATAGATATGGAGGGGCAATATAGCCCTTATATATACTTTCCTGATTTTAAATGACAGTGTTGCCTTGTTCTGTTTGGACAGTTGCTTCTTGGTCTATGCATATTTTTAATATGAGTGCAATTAAAAGTGTGTGATTCTCAGTGTTATTCATAATTTGTTATAATCCACAGAGTCAAATGCAACACTTTTAATTATATGTAATCTTGGGAGCCCTAGTGATAATCGTGGTTAAGCACTGGGCCGCTAACAGAAAGTTTGGTAGCTTGAACCCACATTCCAGTCATCAGGATATGTCAGTCTGCTTCCATAAAGACTATTGCCATAGAAACCTATGCAGCAGTGCCATTCTCTTGTACAAGGCCACTCTGAGTAAGAATCAACTCAGTAACAATGGGGTTTTTTGGTTTGGTGTTTATAGTCTTAAACTGGCACTTAAAAACTTCCTCAATTACAGATAATTTTCCCCCTTCAGTAAACAAGTGACAACTAATTTTAAAATGGATACATAAATCATTTGTTTGTTTTATTTTCAGACTTTACCAAGTCATGGTAATTTTTTTTTTCCTCTGCAGGTAATGCCCTAATTAAATGTGGAGAAACACAGAAACGAATTGGAACAGCAGACAGAGAACTGATTCAAACATCAGCTTTAAATTTTCTCACTCCTTTAAGAAATTTCATAGAAGGAGATTACAAAACAATTGCTGTGAGTTCGAAAATCTTGCCTTTTTTAAAATAAAAGGGTTTTATGTAAATATGAGTTAATGAATAGGTTACCTTTTTCTTGACTAATCTGTAAACTTGTGAGCGGTACCATTTAGAATAGTTAAATAATCTAGGTTGTGGCATACATCAGAACTCAAAGGTAAATCAAAATAAAGGGTCACTGGTTATTTCCTTCTTCTGTGACCCTGCATTGTGATTGAATACCTTTGTATATAATCCATTCTCCCTCATTATCATCACTGAAACTGTAGAGACAGTGTTGGAATTATTAATATACAACATCACCATAGTAAAGGTCTTCATAGCTTATGGCTTGCAATCTTTTTCTATCTTTTGAATTTTACTAGAGTTGCAGGGTAATGCAAATGGTTAAGCACTAAAATAATAACCAAAATGTTAGCAGTCATACTCACCCAGACGCATCTTTAACATTTCTACAGAGCTGTTCTTTATTGTAGCTATTATTTCAAACTGTTAATTTGCAGGTTTCTTGCCATAAAAAAAATTATGGGTGGTCAGTATGTTACAATGGATTTATCTGTGGGGGAAACATGTACTTGACTTTAGAAAGAGGAAGAACCAGTAAATAAAATTATTTCAAAGAAATTGAATTTCCAGTGGCATCAAATTTGATATATAGACTCCGACTAAGAGGTAGTACAGTAAGAAAAAAATTCTTAAGACCTATATAGATCAATAATTACTCTAAAGCAAAGATGAGAAGATAATGGAATAGAAAAGCTTAGCTCTCTGGAAAGAGAATATTGACAGTGTGAAAAATGTAATGTGACTGAACAATTTGTTGTTACATGTCAGTCAGGTGAATGCCCACCCATAGTTCCCCTAATGTACATAAGTCAAATCCTTACCTAGTCCTGTACCATCCTCACCATCCATACAGTCGGCTGTACTTACGCCCACTGTTCAAGTAACTGTGTCAGTCCACCTTGCTGAGGGTCTTCCTGCTTCACTGACACTCCACTTTTCCAAGCCTGATGTCCTTTTCCAAGGATTGGTCATTGCTAAAAATAAGCCCAAAATATGTGAAACAAAGTCAGGCTGTCCTTGCCTCTAACAGTTTGTATAAATTAACCAAATAGGAACCTAATTTGCTGTGTAAACTTACCAAAACCACAGTAAACGACCATTTTAACAAAATTTCTGATAAATTTACCTACTATAAAGAAACTCTTAATTTCTGAGGAGGAATTCTACCATGTTAATGTTTATTCGTTATCCTGTTAGTTTAAAATTCTCTTTTGGAGTAGTTTTTCAGTGTTTTATAGTTGCTGTGATACATTTAAAAACAGCCTGCCTAATCCTGATGGTAAATTATACAGGGTATCAGAAAACCCTGACTTAACCACATACTTTTTTCACCATATGCACTTCCAGAACATCTGTAGCAGATTATACCACAGTTTCTCAACGTTTACACTACTGATATTTTGAACAAGATAATTTGTTGGGAAAGGAATCCTGAATTGTAGAGTGTCTGGTAGGAGCCTCTGCCATTCTAAATTGAATGAAGTACTATTGCTCCTTCCAGCTGTGACAACCACAAGGCATTGCTGAATGTGCCCTAGAGGAAGGACAAAATGGCAAAATATTGAAACCAATATTCCTTTGTTTCTACCATCACCTAGCCTTTTTTTTCTCCCACATCTAAATATATTTATTATTTCTCTATCATTTTAGATCTGAAGTCATGTCAGAAGCCTGACTATTCACTTGATAGCTAGTTTGTAATTGTTGTTGTTGATTGCCATTGAGTCGAGCATAACTCATGGTGACCCTATGAAAAAAATTCCTGAAGCCTTTCTATAACTGTTGTCATTTCTCAAAGTTAATAGTTTTCATAAATACATATTACTAGAAAAATAGACAGTAAAGCCTGTGAAAGCCAAGTCCTATATGACAATCTCAACCTTGGCATCTCTACAGTCTGTTCTATACTATTTTACGAATCCTACTCACACTCACACAGAGACACTTAAAATGGCAGAGTCAGGTTAGCGATCTTCTGGATTGTTGCGGATACTTCTGAGTTCAGAACCCTGGTGAATTCTCACATGGCTATGGAATGTGGATGGCTGGCAGAAACTTTTCACAAGCAGAGCACCTGCAGGGCTTGTCTCCTCTGCGGATCCACTCATGAGCCAGCCTCTTGGTTTTGTGGCTGACGGCTTTGTAAGCGTAGATTTTAGTTTTTCAGTTAGTGTATATTTTTAATGGAAATAATATTTTAAGTAGGTAAGTTCTCACTGGATTACCACACCTTTAATTTTTTCTTTCTTTCTATATTTGTAGAAAGAAAGGAAACTATTACAAAATAAAAGATTGGATTTAGATGCTGCAAAAACCAGACTGAAAAAAGCAAAAACTGCAGACACTAAATCTTCAGTAAGTAGGGTTTTTTATGGGTTGTTTGGGTTTTTTTTTAATAGAAAACATTTTATGTTAACTTTAAGACTTTTTAAATTATTTTACTAAGGTGAAATATATAAGTCTGTTCTTGATACCAGAGTATAGCTTTGGAGTCTTGTTTTTGTGCTTTTAGACAACATCAGATCTTAATATATCCAAATGAGTAAGAAGTAGCCGTATCGAGAGACAATGTGTTTTTTTCAGTGATGAGCTGTTACTAGAAACAAAAATCATAGCTCCTAAAATTGTATCATACTTTGTTGAAGATAAAATTTATTCCATTTGAAAATAACAGAAAAGGTACTGATCTAGATGGGAATAAATCAAGTTTTAGCATGCTGTGTATGACTTAAAAACTTTAGTGTGACTCTTTTCCCCATATATGACTCAAACTAATTGAAGGAATTGTCAAAAGGTAATAGATTCTGGTATATTTTTCAGAAAAATCATCCTCATGATAGTCTTTTTATAATTGAATGTGTATCTCTCAGTATTATAAAGTAACGTAATATATAAGTATCTAGAGTAATTTGATGGTATTATATATATTTTTTTAAAGTATTTTAATTATAGCCTTGTTCTATCTATATTTCCATTTTAAAGCCTGAAAAGTTTAATGAGATTTCAGTTGGACTGTGTAATGTAAGATAGTGTAATAGAAATAATTACTAATTTACTCTAAAAAGCTAGCAAACTAATTTTTTTACTTTAATTAATGGGGCATATTTGATAAAAGGCATGTTAATCCTACTGTTTTCTCCTTTTCTGCAACCCACTACCATTAATACCATCATGATTGTTACCCTAATGAGCTTATTGTCAATGTGTTGATTGAAGTTTATTATAGCTCTTCTGAATTGGGAAATGATGAAAATTGATTTAGATTGAAATTTAAAACTGAGATTGTGGTTTTGGACACTGATGTCTCTTATGACACCATCTCAACCCCAGAATTCACCTCTGATTTTATTATGAAATCATCATCATGAACAGGCTACATTCCTTAAAAACTTTCTTCAGAATTGAAATTTTAAAATGAACAATGTAGATGGCAACACACCAAATATAACTTCTGTGCCCATACATATAGGCATTTGAACAAAAAGATTGATTTCAGCCTTTGAACTAATTCCAATTCATAACAACCTTGTAGCACAGTGTAGAACTCCCATGTAGTTTCAAAAACTGTAAATCTGAAGCCAACTGCTTCATCTTTCACCTATGGAGAAAGCAGCTGGTGAGTTGAATCATTAGCCTTTGATGGTTAGCAGCCAAAATGCTTTAACTACAGTTCCACCAGAGCTCCTTTTAGATTGAATTGACTGCTGTTGAGACAGAGCCAACTCATAGCTGCCTCCCTAGTGGGTTTTTGGAAGACAGTAAATAAATCGCATGAGAGAGTATTCAGCTTCCTTATGCAAACTGCTAAAGAGGCACTGCCTTTTAGTTACCAGTGCAACCTCCCTATGGACTACGCCATTAGAGTTCCCTTTATAGTTAGCAAGAGACTCTACATTAGCATTTATAGACATCCAAGTGTTTAAGGTAAAGTGTAAATTGGTTTTTAAGGTACTAGTTTCATAATCATATTTTTGTAAAAAATAAGAATTATTTGGAAATAAAGGTTTGAAAGAGAACAGAATTTTTTTCAAATGCCTACATGTGCCCAATATGGATTATGGAGTAAGAATATTACTACCCAGTTTCACTACAAAATTTTATTTAGCACAGACTGTTATAGGATAATAGTAGTCTATTTTTTTATGTGAAAAAGTGCTAGGAAACACATTGACAAAGCGATATACAAAGTACATTGGTTTTTCTAAGTTATTTTACCATTACTGTTAAAGTATGTAAGAACTAAATATACTATTGGACAAATTGAGAACGGTTTCCTTTTGATATATTAAAGAAAAAGTCTTTACATTTTTCTGTACTTAATTTAAGGATATTTTTCCCTAGAGATTTAAATATTCAGATTAATTTATTCCTTAAATTTATATACAGCTTTCTTAGAATTTCTGTGTTACAAAAATTTAACTGCATTAAACAAAGAAAAAACAGTTTTTGTTTTAAGTCAGATAGTCTAGAAACAGCCTTCCTTAGCTTGTTATTACATTAAGCAGGCTTTATGTTATGCCTGCATTGATGATTCTTTTCTTTTTTCTGTATTTTGTTAGCATGTACTTGAAGGATACAGAAAAACAGAAACTGCTAGGAGTTTGGGTTTAAAGTGGGGTTTGCTTTTTACTTTTGACTTATTTCCTGATTTCTGTTTGGCAGCAGAAAGCATTAACTCTAAACTCAGACTCTTTTATTTCACTTCTTTTTAAATTTCCATGGACTATTTTAAAACTAGTGATTTTAAAGTTAGACTTAAAGCCTATGCATTTCATTACTTATTTAAAAAATCATTTGCAGATTTCTTGTGGCTTCTTTTTTACATTCTGTGCTTACTGAATATACCTATTTTGTACAAGATGCTCTATGGGGGACAGATTCATAGATTAATAATGTAAAATGTACTACATTAACCTTTTCTTGGTTTAACATCATATGTTCAGTATTGCTGCTCTACTAACTTAACTTTTGTTAGCTTGCATGTTGGAGAATGCTAAAAACTAGAAGAGCAACACCAAAAGCATTTCTCAAAAATATACCAGTTGTGCAAGATTGGAACACTTTGTTTAGTAGTGAACATAAATACAGTTTGCAGAATAGTTTATATATATGATAAAAGTACTCAAATACAAAATATTTTATGAGATCTGTATTTAAATTACTGATATTGATTAACCTAATCCTAGTCTTTCATAAGGAAAATTAAAAATTACAGGAATAATGATAATGGGAAGAAAGAAAATCAAATTTGAAAACTACACAGAAATAAATGTGTAGACTTCTGACACTTTTTTGGCATTCAAATATTATGGAAAACAGTCTTAAGTAGCCTAGTGTAACAGATACATCTGTCTGCCCATTTCCATATTAGTGTAAATACACAGTCTATAAATAGAGTGAATTTGTAGCACTACTGTATAGCTTTACTTTATGTATGTATACATATTAGAATTTTAAATTTATTGGAAATAAAGGATTGACATGCCTTTCATATTTCTTCAGGGTATGCCAAGACCTGGCTGAGGCTGATTGAAAGAGAACGTGATTGAAGCATCCTAAATTCATAAAATAGAAATGGTCTTTGAATAGAAAAGTTATGGCTAGGCAGCAAAGCTTTTATAGTTGCATACATACAAATTTTAGGTAACTGGCAGATTTTAAAGTGATGCACCTTCCTGAAATGATTCTGCTTTAAAATTAAGCAGCAATGCATTCTTTTGTTTTTTAAAATTTTAATGATTTGAAAAAAATTCAATAGGCATTGCCATGTGAAATTGGGTAGAACAATATACAGTTCAATTTGTGGTGTGGTGTTCTATTTGTTTTGTTTTGTTGTGTTTTTTTTAATGTAGAGGAACTTTTTATCAGCTTTTTGGTACTTGTTTAGCATGTTCTTAACTAAAAAGAAGTAACTTACTGCCCAGTGTTCATTGGTATAATGTGTTCTTTGTCTCTTACCTATAAGCAACTAAATGCAACTCGGCTTGAAGGAGATAACATTATGGTAAATTTCTCTTACATGCTCAACATCCTGCATGTAAAATGGCTGAAGGTTTGTTGGCCTACTGTGTTTTATATGTCTTGAATAAAGTGCCTTCTCTTGCTATAAGCTACATTTAAAAGTCTGTGAAATAAATTAATATTCATGAAAACTAACAAACTATACTGGCTAAAACTGGAGCTTAAAGAAATTGTGTTCTTATCAAATACAGATTTTAGAATCTGAATTTGTACATAAATATAAAATATGTCTTTTTATACCCTAAAGAAGAAACTAGTTTAGTTGGTTGGAACTTTTTCTTTACAAAGAAAATTAACAAGAATTACTTTACTTAGAGAAATGTAGTAACATTAATTATAATGAAATATGCAAGTTGAATATGCTTATTGGTAGCTTCAATGCTTAGCTTGTTTTCACCTTGACTCGGTAAAGAATTAATTTATTCTGCTATTCCAAGGCCAAGACTAACCTTGACAGTTTAGATATTGTATATACTAGGCCCATTACCCAGCCAGTCCTGAGTCACCTAAGAACGTTACATAATGTTGATACATTGGGCAAGAATCTAGAGTGAGGATTGTTCTATAACATCTGAGAGAGAGAGTCTCTGTCTTTGTCTATCTGTGTGTGTGTGTGTGTGTGTGTGTGTGTGTGTGTGTAGAGAGAGAAACAGAGAATGTCTTGAGGACATTCATAAGATACTGTTATGTGCCACTGTGTCGAAACTACCTCAGAGCCGACCTTCCAGCAAATTTTTAGAAGCTGTAAACCACACAGGAGGATATTGCTCATCTTTATTTTGTAGAGCAACTGCTGGATTCAAACCATGTGCTTTCAGGTTGGTGGTGCAACTCCTTATCCACAAGGCCACCAAAGCTCCCTGTTATAATCTGGATAATACTCAATACTCAGTAGAAGTGGCATGGAATTAGCCACTAGTAACAAACAGATTATTGAATTCTAGTACTGGTGGCCTAGTGGCAAAAAGCTGCACTGCAATTCCGAAGGTACATAGTGGGAATCCTTCAGCTGCTCCAAGGGAGAAGGAGGGCGGTCTCCTCCCATGCAATTAATTGCCTCTGAAAACCTGCTGGAGGGTGAGATATGGGTACACAACAACAATAGTAGCATGGAAGTAAAAGTAGGAAAAAAATATGCTAGTCATACAAAAGATTATTTGATAGAATATGTAAAATAACTTTGGGGTTTGCCTTTTAAGTACTGCACATATAGAAGCCCTGGGTAAATTAACACTTTCCTGAGATAGCAAGAGAATGCACTACTCTATTTCCATTGTCTTATCCTTAGGTAAATGGCAGTGTGAAAATATTTCGGTCACCATTAGTTAACTTAGCTGTAAATTGTAGAGGTCTTTTTGTCTTACATGAAAAAGATCTCTAAAACAATTAGCACTCTGATTTTGTATGTATTAGGCTTTTTGTAATTTTTTAAAAAATTCTTTATTCCATTACTTACTACTTTAGTAATTTTAAACTTGTGTCTTGAGTTTATTGTGCTCCCTAAAGCTGTATCAACCTTCAGTATCCATCATTGCTTTCTTTTAATTTCCTATTAGAATTTTAAACCTAATAAAATCTTTTCGATCTGTAGTACCAACATTTTATTCTACAGATGAATAAATTAGAGCTGAGGGTAGATAGCCCTGATTTGGGAAATATTTTTTTTAATTTTTATTTTAGAGTTAATATGAAATTAAAAAATGGATCATATCAGTTGATGTTTAAAAAAAACTAATCAGTACATACTTTCACAGAATATTAAACTACTGATTTAGTTAATATTTTTATCTGTTGATAGAATTCTAGGAAAGTGTATGCCATTTGAATTAAAATATTTACGTTTTGCTGTACTACATTGTAGAAAATGTTAAATTCCAACTTTTCATGCTGTATATTTTTCTCTAATTTTTAATGCTGGCTAGATTTGGGCAGAGGAAGTGACAAAAGTAAGTAAATTATTGAATTACAAAATTATGAAGCAAGAGTTTGTTACTAATTTGGTTAATATTTATTGGGCTACAAGCATAACTACTATAACTTTTACAATCTAGAATCGTCATGGAAATGCAGAACAATGCTTCAGAGAAATCCTACATATCACTTATATTACATATCTGGGATTATATTCAGTTTATTAGTATAATATACTTATTAGATTAAGTTGTATTCACAGTGTCTTACTAGAAAGACATTTACTACAGAAATTTCCTCTCACTAATACTAAACTTATTTTTCTCAGTTATTTTAGTTTAAAATATCTGTAAAAAGTGTACTGCTACATTACATAAAAGGTAGCACTTTTTTTTTATAGATAGGACCATTATTATGAATATCCAAGTTTATCGCTTGGATCTGCTGTTTTAAAAATACGTTGTCTCTTCCCTCAGCATCAAACTATCATTTCTAGAAGCTGCCCATATGACTACTCCTGAAGTTCCTCGATTACAATTATTTCTAATATTCTCTGGGTTAACAAATCAAGTAGTTAAGAATTTAAGGAATGGGAAACTATGACTTTAGATTTGCTTCAAATGCTATTTGAAGTCCAGAAAGTTTTGGTAGTTTTCCTTTTTGTGGGATTTTTGTCATTTACTCTTCATGTTCAGTCCTGCCAAATCTGACCTCTCATTTATTTAGGGCAGTACGAGGTGGGTTTGAGGGTGAATGATACTTTTGTATCCTTTGAGTTTCAGTGGCATTTTAGGCTAACTTTTTACTGACCTTGTAGGCTTGATTTACACACTCATCTCCTTTAGGATAACCATTCTTGAATGTACTTTTTAGGTCTAAGCTTCAGATTTCTTCCTGAACCTCTTATATGAAAAGGGTACAAAGAAACAAAGAGTGTAGGTTGTGCGAGAAAAGGGCTCCTTTGATTGGCGTACAAAATATTAGAATGGATTTGAGGACTATTTTTGTACATTATCCTTCTCATGTCTGTTATGTTTATACTTTAAAATATCTTTACTGGATAGCCTCATGCTCCTTGAATATATTCAGATTTAAGCCCTAAAAAAAACTAAATAACACTAACCTTAGAAACATAAGCAAAATTTCTCAGTTATAGATAACAAGTCCAGATATCAAAGACTGACTTTTTTTGTCCTTTTTTACCAGTTTACGTCTTAAAAGGCCTTTGCTTACCTAAAAGCCTGGTTAGGCTGTCATATTCATTAGATAAGTCCAACAATAGTAGTTTCAAGCCAGAGGTCTTCTCTATAGAATTTTACTCATTAATTGTAAAATTTATTTGGGGAATGAGCTCTTCTTGGTTACATCAATGTTTTAAATCCATTGTCTTTGTCTAAATCATTATATTTATATCTTTCTAGTAATTAATAATTTTATTATCTCTAAGTAACCTGATTATACTGAACCTAATTTTAATTTTTTCAGTTTCTCATATTATTTATAATCAGTAATGCATGATAGGGAATAGATGGTTTGAGACATTAAGCCAAAGTTAGAACCAGTCTTCGACACTTAGTAAAAAAATGAGTCCATCCTTCCTTCTATCTCTGGCTGCTCCAGAGGCATGTGTATACAGAGTTGCATTGATAGCCCAAAGGTGGAACCTTTCTGCAGGATGGAGATGGGCATTCTCCTCGTATACAATTTATCTTCTCTGAAAACACTATGGAGGGTCAGCAGTGAGTCCGTTCTGATTTGATGAATGAGTGTGAGTGAAATGTGTATGCATTTGCATTTCCAGTATTTTAGCTTTAGGATATTATTTCCACTTTAGTTTACAGTTTCTGGATTACTTGTGTTGGAGGTTGTGAGGATGGCACAGGACAGCACAGTGTTCAGATCGGTTGTTCATAGGGTCAATATGAGTTGTACTCACATCAACAGCTCCTAACAACAGCAAAGCTTACCTGTTTATGCCCTTTACAGCTTTTTTCTACTAGTTCTCTTAAAAACCATAAGTTCCATTGTCCTGGCACATTCTTTTACTTCAGGAGTTCACTTAATCTTGCTTCACTGTGCCTCTGTTTAAAATCTTTTCTCTTCAACAGAATGATAAATCATGGAAGTGTAGCACTGAAATGGCATTTTTCTATACTCTTTCCTTAGGAATAATATTGATCTTTTCTTTCCGTGGATCTCTTGTGCTTCATACTAGCTTCCAAATAAAACTTAACTCTGCCCTGCCATCAAAGCAACATAACATTCTGATTTCAATGACGTAAAGTAACTTGCTCAAGCTTGTTTCCATAAATTCAGTCTAGTTGACAATTCTTCTGCCATTTGCCTTGTGCCAGTAGAGTGAGAATGATTATAGTAACTGATGATCTACTTTTTACTGCACCTTCTTTTTTTGGACAGGTGTTCTGGGTTAACTGTCATCACCAAGGAGTTAAAGGGATTGGAACATGGAAGGAAACAATTTAAAGCTTAATTGATGCTTACTGAAGTCTTTGCAATACCACAAGTTATTTGCATAGAGGGAGGGAAATCTGTTAGTTTTAAGTTGAAAGGTTGAGAAGACCATTACAAAGATAGCATCAGGGATAACCTTTCATAAGAGGGGAGGATAAAGCTAGCTATTTTGAGTGAACAGCTATAAGGTTTTATTTTATCTTCCCTTCTTACTATCAAGCAGCTGCTAAACCTTGATAACATGGGGGTTTTGTCAGTATTTACTCTGTTGAGGTCATGTTGATTTTCAGTGCAGTGTTTTGTCCCAGCACCAGTCAGGTGGCAGACACCAGCAGTGGTGTGCTAATAAAGGCACCTCTTCCCAACTCAGGTCCGTGACCTCACCAGATATTTTCCAGTCTGCTGTGGTAGGAATCGTATATACCACAGAAATCTGCAAACAGTACAAATTAGGATTGTTGTTTTAGGAGGGTTTTTTTACCCTGTAAAGGTTTAGTTTACTGCCACTGATGGCAGATCAGCCATAACCTTTCAGGAGACCCTTACTAAAGCCCTATGTAGCTTGTAGATAATAGTTATACTAGAGAGATAGTTAATACAAAATTTTCAGAGTTAATTTTAACTTTGATATTTAAATGTAGAGCAAAGAATATCTTGAATAACCTAGTAACTGTACATCTTATTTTATAATAACAAAAGAGGCTTCATTTTATAAAATATTTTTCATTTGAAATTGAAGACTAGTTTTAACTTCAAAGTAAAAATCTATAGTAATAATTGAAGAGTCTTTTTCATATTATAGACTATTAGACTTCATTATAATATAAATTGTAGTATTTATAGAACTTTAATTACCTCAAGGTTCAATATTAAGTGTTTTAAATTTAGCAGTAGCTATTTTTGAAAATATTTTGACTGCTGTATAATTTTTCAAAACTTGTATCAGTATGTCATTAAGCTTTTGAATTAATGAGTTGTATTGAATCAAGTCTTAGTGAGGAAATTATCTTGTTTTGAGAAATACAGAAAAGCTAAAGCCTAGAAACCAAGGAGTAGTTTAGACATAAGTGGCCTAGTGGTAACGAGCTGTGCTGTCAGCCGAAAGGTGCATAGTTCTAATCCACCATTGCTAATTCATTAGCTGCTCCATTGGAGAAAGATGGGCATTCTCCTTCTGTGTGATTTTCCGCCTCTGAAAACCCACTAGAGGGTCAGCCATGAGTTGGTTCTGACTCAGAAGCACATAACACAATGAATGTGTTCATGAAAAAAAAAAAAGAACCGTTTAGACATAAAGCAGAATGAAGAAATTTCCAGACTTGAGTTTTACAGCTTTTTGTTTTGTTTTATATAAACTGTCTAAACTTATCTATTACATGAACTAAATCCTCTGATAAGATTTTAAAATGTGCGTTTCAATTTAAGTCTGAACAGGAATTAAGAATAACTCAGAGTGAATTTGATCGCCAAGCAGAGATTACCCGACTTCTGCTTGAGGGAATCAGCAGTACACATGTGAGTGCTCACTTACTGGAAGTGGGTATGGAATAATTAGTAGACTTTACTAATCTAAAGATAATGGGTTTGGGGGAGGGAGAAAACCCATAAAATTCCTTCTTAATCATTTATTAAGGCAATAGTGTCACTTCTAAGATGTATTAATAATTTTTTTTACATTATTGCTTATACTTCATAACTCTAAACTTAGTCACTGCCTTTTGGTGGCGTAGGAATATACAACAGAATGCAACCCTGCCCAGTCCTGTACCATCTTAATAATCTTTACTGAGCTTTAGCCTATTGTAGTTACTGTGTCATTCTGTCTTATTGAGGGTCACCCGCTCTTCCACTGACTCTCTCCTTTTTCAGGCTGATACCCCTCTCTGGGGTTGATCCCCCTGACAACCTGCCCACAGTATGTTAACCACCTTGCTTCATAGGAATACCATACCTGCATTTCTTCCAAGGCAGATTTGGTGTTCTTTTAGCAGTCCATGCTATAGTCCATATTCTTCTCTAACACCACAATTCAGTGACATATGTTCTGCAATTTAGTGACATATGTTCTGCTTTGGTCTTTCTTTTTTATTGTCCTACATGCATACGAAGCAATTGAAAAATACCATGTTTATTAGACACTGTTAATTCTCCCTCATTGCAGTGTTGCCTCTCTTTTGAACTTGCCACTTTAAGAACTGACTATAACTTTCCTTAACAGGCTCATCACCTTCGCTGTCTGAATGACTTTGTAGAAGCCCAGATGACTTACTATGCACAATGTTACCAGTATATGTTAGATCTCCAAAAACAACTGGGAAGGTAAATAATGTCCTTTTCATAAACAGCAAAGAGATTGCAGGTTCCACCTTTGATATTTATATTTCGCTTTATTATTATTAGTTGCCATCAAGTATTTCTGACTCAGGATAGTCCCATGTGTCTAATAGAGCTGTTCTGTAGGGTTTTCAAGACTGTAACCTTTTAGAAGTCAATTATTAGACCTGTTTTCTAAGATTGCTTAGGGTGAGTTTGAATCACCAACCTTTTGGTCAGTTAATCAGTCAAGCATTTAATTGTCCATGTCACCCAGAGGACTCAACAGTTTTTAAAACCATACAGATGTTTGGAACTCAGCCATGTGAGCAAGACTTAGTTGATAGGGAGCTCTGGTGGCCTAGTGGCAAGAAGCTGTGCTGCAGTCCCGAAGGCATGCAATTAGAAGCCCTGTTGCTCCACGGGAGAAGGATGGGCTGTCTCCTCCTGTGCTATTACTCCCTATGAAAACCCACCAGAGGGTCAGCTATAGGTCAGTTCTGACTCTGTGGTAGGTACACATTTACATAACAAAGTGAAATCAATGCTATTATTCTATGTGGTTTGTCTTTTTGCTGTCAAAGAGTTATATTACGTCAAAGGACCCACGATAAGCAGTGAGGGAAATTATAAGACCTAAATTTAAAAAAAGAAAAATTTAAAAAAAGACCTAAATTTGTTTCAAGTTACTGCATTTTAAAAATAATATAAATCTGTTGTTGTTGTTTACCATCAAATCAGATCTGACTGACACAGGAGGAGATTGCCCCTCCTTCTCCAGCAGAGCATCTGGTGGATCCGAACCGTGTGCCTTCAGGATTGCAGCACAGCTTCTTGCCACTAGACCACCAGAGCTCCCTTAAAAGATAGTATAATTCAAAAGACGGATTGCATTGGTGAAATCTTCTGTTAGGGACCTCTCCAGAATGCTGTGGAGCAATGATATCAGTCTAAAGACTAAGATGCACCTGATCCAGTCCATAGTCTTCACAATTACATGCTATGAATCAGAGAGCTGGACAGTGACCAAGAATGACAAAAGAAGACTTGGTGCCTATGAGTTGTGGTGCTAGAGAAGCATATTGAACATGGACCACCAGGAGAACAAATAGGTCTATCGTGGAGAGGATGAAACCAAGTTTCTCATTGGAGGCAAGGATTTTGAAGCTCTTTCTCATATACTTGGGCACATGGCCACAAGGCACCAGTCCTTGGAAAAAGGCATCATGCTTGGAAGCATGGAAGGACAGTGCAGAAGAGGAAGACCCCAAATGAGATGGATTGACATAATAACTGGGGCAGTGGGATTAGGTGTGTCAGAATCAGTGAGACTTGCTCAGGATAGGACAGGGTTCAGAGTTCTTGTACATAGAGTCACTATGAGTTGCAAGCAACCCAACAGCACTTAACGGCAACAACATAACAACATAAAGCAATAGTCACGTGCAGAAGTGAAAAATTATCCAGATAATTTGCTTTAAATTTTTTTTAAAAAATACTTTTTGAGGATACATTATAGAGAAAACAATAATCAGTGCCTTCCTGGAATTTGTTTCCACGTTGGGAGCAGACAGAAAATCAAGAAATTGTGTAGCCGTATATTAGTAGTCCCCATCTCCTGGCTTGGCAAAGACATCTCTAGCCAGGCTGACTAGCCTAGGCTTCTCTGCAGCCAACAGAAACTTGCTCCAGGCTGGATGCCCACCCCTTAACACACACTGACCAGAAGGAGTTCCTCACATGTTGGAATTCTTCAGTACTCACACACAGAAGCTCTGACTTGACTGGCACTCCAACTCTTATCTTTTGCTTTGGTTTGGCAGATAAATTGTCCCTGGTTAGGTAATTTGTTTTCTGTTTCCCATAGCATGCATGTTTTTCATATTATTGGTATGTTGTTGTTGATAAGTGCCGTCGAGTCGCAGGCGACTCATAGCGACCCTATGAAGGAGAGTCCTCGACGCTTGGGTGCCTTTCATCCTCTCTCCAGGTTCATAGGGTTTTCGGAGGCAAGCTATTATGGAAGTGAATGCCACATGTTTTATAGGTTGCTGTTATGGGTACAGCACTTGGCAGTTTGCTGTACTGGGGTGACTTGTGTTTTGCTATGATATACTGCATTAACTTGTATGTTGCTCTGATGTTGCTTGTTTTAGCATTTGTGTGTGAGTATGCTTGTTTGCTCTAGTGTATGAGTGATCTAATGTGTGAGTATGTGAGTTTGCTCTAATTGGTTGATTTGTGTGTCATTGTGATGCTGAACAGTGCACTACTAATACTTCAAATACCAAATCACTCACAGGAGACAGTTTATGGTAGAGCTTCAAGACAGAGATGGACTAAGAAACAAGACTTTCATCCACTTCTGAAACAACAGGCCTTAAGAAAAAACCCTAAAATAACAGAAGAACATTGTGCCAGATAACGAGTCCCTCTTAGATTGAAAGGCAGTCTTAAAATGAGGAGAAACCGCTGCAAATATCCATTAAATATTAAAACATGCAATGTATGAAGTATGAATCTACAAAAATTAGAAGTTGTCAAAAATTAAATGGAACACATAAAGATCAACAGTCATAGGCTAATGTGAACTGAGGTGGACTGGCATTGGCTATTTTTAATTAGACAGTCATATGAGCTATTATGCTGAGAATGACAATACCAGGAAGAGGAATGATGTTGCATTTATTTCCACGAGAAATATCTCAGCATCTATCCAAAGTACAGGACTAGAAATAATAGCATCCTATGCATAGGCAAAGAAAGTCTGTTAATTGTTCAGACATGCCCACCAATCATAAACGCCAAAGGAAAATTGAGCAAATATGCAACCATAATGCATTAATAATAATTGGTGACAAAAATGAATCTGGAGATTAAATGGTAGAATTTGGTGCAGTCAGTAATTTAGTCATTGCAAATACCTTTTAAAAAAAACCAACATAAATGGCAACTATACATTTGGACCATTCCTTATAGACAGTCATTAAATTTACTAGATTTGTGGAAAGAGTTGATGGAGAAGCTCAATATCAGCAGCCAAAGGAACGGACTCACTATGAAATTGACCATCAATTACTCATCTGCAAGCTCAAATTGAAGCTGAATAAAATGAAAACAAGTCCACAAGAACCAACATCTGACCTTGAATCTATCCTACCTGCATTTCAGAACCACCTCTTGAAAAGATTTGGTGCATTGAAGTCTCATGACTGAAGACCAGATGATTTGTGAGATGATATCAAGGACATCATTCATTCATTAAACAAGTGGTCATTACAAAGGCAGAGGAGAAAGAAAAGTCCAGATGCTATCAGAAGAGACTGAAACTTATACTAGAACATAGGCCAAAACAATGGAAAGAAATGTTAAGGTAAAAGATGAACAGGAGATTTCAAAGGATAGTTCAAGAAGACTAAGCAAAGTATTTCAATGAACTGTGCAGAGAATTGGAGTTAGAATATTAAAAGGGGAGAACATGCTCAACATTTCTCAAGCTGAAAGAACTGAGAAACAAATTCAAGCTTCAAGTTGGAATACTGACAGATTATGTGGACAAAATATTGCTGAAGGAAACATCAAGAGATGTTGGAGGGAATACATAGTACCAAAAAGAATTGGTCAACACTGAAACATTTCAGGAAAAAGCACATGTCCAAGCACCAAAAGTAGTAAAGGAAATTCAAGCTTCACTGAAGGCATTGGCAAAAAATAAAGCCCTAGGAATTGATGGAATTCCAGTTGACATGTTTTAATAAGCAGATGCAACTTTGGACATTTAAAAGACAGTTACCTGGCTGGCCAAAGGCCAGGTGATTGGAAGAGAACAAAAAGTATTCCCATTACAAAAAGGGTCATCCAACAGAATGTGGATTTGTCAAATAATATTATTAATATCATATGCAAGTAAAATCTTATTGAAGCTTAATGAAAAACAGAACAGTAAGTTAATAGGGAACTACTAGAAATTCAAGCTGGATTCAGAAAAGTCTGTAGTAGGGGAGATATCATTGCTATTTCAGATAGATCATGACAAAAAGCAGAGACTACCACGAAGATGTTTATTTGTGATTTGTTGACTGTACAATGGCATTTGACTCTGTGGATCATAACAAACTATAGCTAACATTGAAGAGGATGTGAAACCTTGATAAACCATGAAGCAGATGTACAACCACAAAAGAACACTGCGTGGTATAAAATTGGGAAAGGTATGTATCAGGATTATATAAATATAATTATAATATAATATAAATGTAATATGTAATATAAAATTACATAATTATGACATAATTTCAATTCAAGAAGCTGGACTGTATGAAGAGAAATGTGGGATCAGGATTGGGGCAACATTATCAACCACCTGCAGTATGCAGATGATACAATTTTGCTTGCTCAAAGTGAAGCGAACGTGAAGCACTTGCTGCAGAAGATAGAAGATTACATCCTTCAATATGACAGTCAATTGAGGATTAACAGATGCATTACAGTGAAGTGTGGAGGCAGAGGAAATAAGGGCATATGCAAAGGAATGATTATGTTTATTACAGTGGATATGAAAGAAGTAAGCTTGCTGGTATGATTAATAAAAAGATAGTTACCTCTCTCTTTTGATGATCTGATGGATGAATGATCAGAGGATGGTATACTTAAAATTGTTTAGATGTGAATGTGGGAATGGATGACTGAACTAAAGTAAGCCACAAAATCACAAAAAGAAGAGTCATGAATCATAGAAGCTAAAAATATTAGAAGCGTCTCAGTGGATATTAAATCACCAAATATAGTGTCCCAAAGTCTTCTAGAACTGAAAAGGAGTAAGTGATCTCTGAATGATTACAATTAGAAGCCATGGACAGTAGAACATGAAATGCAGATACTGTATAGAGTTGATTAGGGAAGAGGAGCGTCCAGAAGTGGTAATTAGCATAGAACAGCCACTTAATCCGTCTCAAGGTGAAGGGAAAATTAAAAACAGCATAAAGTGGTGGTAGGGAGATTGGAAGGTTAATAGCAGGAATTTTGCTGATTGCTGACCAATTTCTAGATAGCACAGTAGTCATAAAGAGGAAGGAAATGTGTTTTCTATAGGAATGAATTTATTCAGTAGTTCATAGGGAGTTGTGCTGCTAACCCAGTGACAGTGTTTCTCTGGTAGTTTGAAATGACCAGCAGCTCTGTAGGAAAAAGATAGACAGTCTCCGACTATGCAGTTTACAGCCTTGGAATACCCTCTAGACAGTCACCTATGAGTCAGTTCTGACTTGATAAAGCAATGAGTTTCAGACCAAATAAAGTGTTTTATAGGTTAAAACACTGTGATTATGATGATGCAAACATTATAATGGAATTATTAAAGCTTAAATAAGCACCTTGACCAAAAATCTTCAACCTTAGAAAAGATTGAATTAGAATGATTCTAAGTCAGACATTTTATATAGCTTTCCAGTTCATATTATTGAAGGTAGAGTGGCCTTTCAAAAAAAGAAAATTTTACATCTTTGAATTGTCTTTGTCTTATAAGCACAGTAATAACAAAGATTTTGTTATTTCTAATTAATTTTTCCCCATAGAGTAGTAGACAAAGTGAAATTTGAAATTTATTTTGTTCTCCCATTGCTACTTCTATTTCACTTTGATAATTAACAAAAAAAAAAAACCTTGAGAAAGCATCACTCATAATACTCTCTAATTTATTTTTTA
Organism: Elephantulus edwardii; assembly: GCF_000299155.1. Lineage (NCBI taxonomy): Eukaryota > Metazoa > Chordata > Mammalia > Macroscelidea > Macroscelididae > Elephantulus > Elephantulus edwardii. Next base: position 4,708,042 of record NW_006399974.1, on the reverse strand, counting down.
TTGAAAATTTTTTCATAGTTCATAAAGGGGAGCAAAAGTACTAAAATATACCAGTGTTCTTTAAATAGAAGTCATGGAGCAAATTTCTGGGAAGAAATAGCCATTATAATTTTTAAAAGGCTGGTGGGGGTGGGGGAAGTCAAAGGCTAATGTTTTATAAACTTTCATTTTCTGTAGTATAATTGGCCAAGAGGAAAAGGAAGTTAGATAGTTTTGTCATTAAAATATTATTAATGCCTTTTATCCAAACTAATAATTGGTAGAAAGTTAAGCAGTGCCACCAGGTGTTGATATTAAGGAACTTTAATTGGTTGAAAATAGATAATTGACTATTTTCTTTTCAACAGTTTCCCATCAAATTATCTTTGTAACAACAATCAGTCTTCAGTACCATCCGTACCCCCTGCTTCAACAAGTGTGATTGGTCCTTCTGCAGTGGCTTCAAGCAATCTGGTAATCACATCTCCTTCCAACCTCAGTGACCTTAAGGAGTACACTGGCACCAGAAAGGCCAGGGTTCTCTATGATTATGATGCTGCAAATAGTAGTGAACTATCACTTCTGGCAGATGAGGTAAGTAATGTCAGTATGAAAAGGAGAAATATATCATGAATTGGCATACTTTGTAACATGTAACGGGAAAAATTCATCATTACTGTTTTGGAAGTAGTTTATCATCTACTTGAAGTGGATATATTAACATTATAGAGACTTTTAATTACTATTTTTTAATGTAGTGAGCTTTGATGGTGTAGTCTGTAGGGAGTGGTGCTGCTCACCCAAAGACAGACCCTCTTTGACACTTTTAAGTCCACCAGCAACTCTGGAAGAACGATGGGAGATCTCCTTCTGTGTGATTTACAGCCTCAGGAACACACTGGAGGGTGTCAGCTATGAGTCCTTTCCAAATCCATGGCAATGAATGTTTTATTATATTTTTTAACATTTTACAACATCACAGAAGTATTTCAGACTTATTGATTGTTAAAAAGTATAAAACTGCATCTAGTAAAATTTTTTAAAAATGTTTTGGGTGGTAAGGTGTTTTTGTTTTTTAAATTGATAACTAATGTTTAATCTTTCGATAGCTAATATTTGAAACAAATATTCATGATTTTTTTGTGTATTTATATCTTAATCACAAGAAAATATTTTCTTTTTTAGGTGATTACTGTATTCAGTGTCATTGGAATGGATTCAGACTGGCTCATGGGAGAAAGAGGAAATCAGAAGGGCAAAGTGCCAATTACATACTTAGAGCTGCTCAATTGAATAGGTGGACAGTGGAAAGATTACCCATCATGACACCATATTTATATACAAATAACTCTAAATAAAGCAGATTTAAGTATCTTCCATGTTAATGTTGTAAGAGACTAAAAAGAAAATACCAGCCTCAGAAACCAGCCTTTCTGCCAGTAAAGTTGCATGGTAGAGATTTCATTACGAAATTTATGTTAGAGCTTCATGCCAAGAACATTTTTTTACAAAATTCTCTTTCTACTGAAGACTCACTAACACACACCCTCTACTTTTGAGCGCCAACTTAAAGCAGAAGAACTGTTTTCTACTGAATTTTTCATTACTGGCAAGCTTTTTCTTTTGTGTAAAATAAATTTATTGTGAATTGATATCAGTGACTCATTTATTAGGCATAATTAATAGCCAAAGAATTAAATGAAAATTCATTTTCAAATTTTATTCTTTTTTTAAAAAGCTCTAGAATCTAAATTCTTATGTGAAGAATATAATTCTTCTGAATGTTTCCATATGCAAAAATGCAATTAAACCTTGTTTAACTTGTTTTTTAATAGAAATTGATTGCTTTTGGTGTATTATGGGACAGTTCTGAAAATTTTGTGGTGTTTGAGTATTTGGGGTTTTTTCCCCCCAACATTAAGAACTAGTCCTTGAAAATATTATCATATTTATATACACTTTAGTTATTTATAATTAATGTTTTAAAATAGGTGGGACAGAATTCAGTTGACTTATTTGAAATTGTTTAATTGGCCCAATTTAATGCATAAAGTACAATGGACAATTTGTTCTTTTTAAACTCCAAGTTCTTAAAAAATATATAGACTTACAGGGAGCTCTGATGGCCTAGTGGCTAAAGTACTGTTCTTTGAATACAAGGTCACTCTGTTTGAATCCACCAGCTGCTCCATAGGAGAAAGATGGGCAGTCTCTTCCCATGTTGCTTACTGCTTCTGAAAGCCCAATACAGGGTCAGCTATAAGATCTGATTTGACAGCGCTTAACAAGTATAACTACATTCATTTTAGAGTACACTTATGTGTACTTTTCTCAATTCCTGAGTAGTTTTTAAAAATTTCTCACTAAACTTTGGGTGTTTTGGTTAGTCTCTATGTTCAGGAAAAAACTATAATGACATGATAACTGGTACTTTGGGTGCCAGAGAATTGATGTGAATTGGCAAATTGATGTCATGTCCTTGTTAGGCTTTCTTCCATTCTCATTGATTCACTCAACAAGCATATTTTGAGAGCCATCTCTGTACCAGACACAAGGCTGATCCATTGGAGATACTACCCTGAACAAGATGCTCGTAGTCCTTGCCACTACAGAACTTAAAAACCAGTGGATTATTCAGCGAAACATGCAGGTGTTACACAGTGTGAGCAGTGTTATGATGGAATGAATGCAGAGTACTGTTTGGAGGCGTATAGAGAGTCCCACCTAATCAGACTCAAGGTTAGTGGAATGAGGGCTGGTTTGAGCAATGAAATGGGCCAGGCTGAAGAAACAAGATATATCACACTTGATACAGCACATGCTGACAACTAAAAGTACTTCAGTGTAATTCAGCATGAAGTGCAGAGGTGTAGTTTATTTCCTTGGAGAATGTTAATATATATACATTTTTTTGCTGGTATTTTTAAAAAATAGTGAATGTTTCAGTACCATCTTAAAATATCTTCGTGTTAATAATGTCTAATAAGAGCTTGGTAAACATGTTAGTAATTTGAAGTCTATACTTCTAATAGGTGTTACCTCGTGTTTTCTATGCTATGAGATGAAGCTTTTTTTTTTCTTCTTCAAAATACAAGATGGATAGTTTGCTATCCATTCAGTGAAGAAGTCCCTCTTCTCCTGTTCCCTTAAAATTTCTATAGCTTAGGACTTAAAAAGTCAGGTCAACTTAAGCACAAGCTATAAATTGGCTATGTGGTAAAGGGGAGAAAAAAATAGGGAATGTAGAGAAATGGCCATCGCTTCAAATCTAGTCTTCCTCACATACTCTTAACTCATATCACATAATGTAAAATGAGAAGATTTTCTAGATTACATTAGAACTGTGAAGATGATGTAATAAGTGTTATGTTGTATGTTAGGTACTTTTAAAGAAATGTTTGGCACTTGGTAGACATAATCTGTAAATAGCAGTTTCCTCGTTGGTCCTTTAGCTTCCTGATCTACCAAAACCATGTATGAGAAGTCTTGTGTCATTTCTGTATGCTCCTTCCTATTAGCCCTATCCTCCCCACTCTCTCTAAACAGACCCAGATCTCGGTTTATCCTCAGCAGTGTGAATTCTTCATCCTGCTTGCCATCAAGTAGCCTGTTGGTTTAGTAACTCAATAGCAAGTTCAGAAGCCTTCAGTAATGTTGAGTTCTTGACACAGGTTCACCACAATCTGGGTTTGTTTTTCTGTGTATTGTTTCATGTTTTACTAGGTTAGTAGTTGTTTGGTTTTTGGGGGTTGTTTTTTGGTTTTTTTTACATTTTGGTTCTCTTTTGGCTTTTTTTAAAGTGAAGATTACTTTTTACTCAGGTAAAGGGCCATTAAGCTCTTAAACATGAAAGAAGAAAGCTTGGGAAGCCTATTCATGGTGTAGTTCAGAATTATTTGGGTGCGGTGCCTTCTGAGCTCAATGTAATTTACAAAGAAGGTACATATGAATGAAATTATAAATGTGAAAGTAAATATAGGCTCTCTTGTAAGGAGGGGGTAGTTATTGACCCTTTAAGCTAAAAGGTCATGGTGTTAAATCTTTTCTGGTGCTAAATAGAAAAATTCCTATTGCAGGAAATTGGGTCCCCAAATGAGAATGTGCCTTACTCTGACTAATATGGGAAATAGAAACCTATGGCTAAGTCACCAGTGTGTGAGAGCCCATCCTCATAGTCTACCATTATTCTCTACCCAAAACAGTGGTACAGGATGAAACTGGAGGAGCTCGTGCTGGGAGAGATAAAATTAGGAGTGGGAAAGGCAGCACAAGCAATGACTAAGACTGTACCCCGAGAGGACCAGCATACCTTCATTCTTTGTTGACAAAACTACTTAAACTCTGCCCCATACTTCCCACATGCCTGAATTGTGATATGTTGCCCCAGGATTTGGTATTCTAGGCTATATAGTTACTATGGATAGATGGCTTCAGATTTTGTCCTAATGCCATCTTTGTCATGGCAACTTCTCTACATGATTAATTGGTTTGCTGTTCATTGTGAGTGAGACTAAGGAGATGAGTACAATAGTTCCCCACTCCCTGTGCCCTCTTCTGCACATCCTAATTAGAAAGACAGAACAGTGGTTCTCAGAGTGTGCTCTCCAGACTACCAGTATCAGCATCACCAGGAACTTGATCAGAAATGCTAATTCCTCCTCCTCAAGACCTTATCTGTGCTGTTTTTGTCTTCATGGCCCTTGCCAGGCCTTTGAACTGGTTCATCTCATTTGCATGCCCAGTTTATAATTTACTTTTCCACCTGGTCATACTGAATCAAAATCTACATTTGAGCAAGATCTCCAGCTGACTTCTATGGATCCTAGTATATATAATAGTTGTCTAGGGAGACTGTTAGGGTTTTCTGGGGGCTTTTATAAGGGATTGTGCTGCCAACCTAAAGGAACGTGTTTATAATCCACTAGCTGTTTCACCAGAAAAAGATGGGCAGTCCCTTCCCTCTGCAATTAATTACCTTGGAAAACCCACTGGAGGGGCAGCTGAGTAGTTCTGACTTGATAGTACATAACTAGTAATCTGTTTAGAATGTGCACTGATTGAGTATATCTCAGATGAGATGCAAGAGAGTTGCATCAAAATGAACTGGTAAGAAACCCTGGGCCTAAAGACCTAGTTCTTCCATGATGAGATTTTTACTGTTTTAAGACAAAACAACTATGTCGTTCCATCTTTACTGTGCCCTGCCACTAATCATGATTGTAATTATATAAGTATTTTTATAATTTATTTAAAATTTATCTACCACTCTAAAATGGCGTTTCCCTTAAGTAGGAACTATGGTTCTCAATCACAATTTCATTTCCATCTCTTAACACAAGATACATATTATGTACTCAGTATTTTCTGAATGAAAGAAAAATGAAATCTATCAAACATTAGAAGTGTTTTCTGTAGTGCTTCACTTGACTTTAACAAGTTTTCTAGGAGATTCTATGCACTCTAAAGTCTGAAAACCTCCACAGGAGCACGTTGAGTGGAAACCCGCCTTTCCACCTCAGGCTTGTTTTCTGAAATAACTTGAAAAATTCTTTCTGCCTTTTGTGACATTCACCAAAAATACTCCACTGAAGTGTAGAAGGACCTTGCTTGACTTTATTAGGAATGAGTATGAGGGAATGCTGATGTACTTAGGAAAGGAAATATTGCTAAGAACGCCAGTACTGGATTGCTATTAATCCCTTAAACTGAAGAAAGGTAAGCAGTGTCATCACCCAAATTTCCATTCAATACAGTGCCTTTTAATTGGCGACAATTTCCCATCAAAGCAACCTGGAAAATCCTGAATTAGCATCAGGTTAGTAAGTACCTCTCTGTGCTTCTTCTGTTGTTAGATTCTGTTCTTTACTACTTCAAAGGAGACTTTTAAACACTGTTAATGCTTTTTTATAGACATGTTAGTAAAAAAGAAGTCAAAATACCATTAGGAAACATTAAAATCACCTAAAATCCTGCCACCCAGAGAGAACTGCTATTAGATGTCATGCTTTCCAGACTCTCTTCTGTGCATATATAATTTTTGTTTAGTTTCATCAAATTGTATATACTGTTTTGTAACTTTTTCACTCAACAATTTCATGTTTATCTTGCTGTGTCAAATATATTTTACTTTTTTTAAATGATGACTACATGATACTGCATCGTGTGTGCCACATTTTATTAAGCTGTTCCATTTTTAGGTTTCCAATTTTTAACTAATAAACTGCTTTAAAGTGCATTGTGTTGATAAATATTTTCTGTTGTCCTAATTATTTCCTTGAGATGAATACATTGAAGTGGACTTGCTAGTGGAGAGGGTAAACGAGTTCTTAGAAGCTTTTGTTACTGCCATACTGTTTCCTAAAGAAATTTTATAAATATGCTCTTATCAGCAGGATATAGAAGAAGAGTGTTTATTCTTAGAAGGTCCCATTCATCTACTTTATCTTCTCCTGGTTGTAGGAGAGTGTTTATTCTTAAAAGACTTAAAATGGAATATTTTTTAGGATCTTCAAATTTAAAGAATATGAGGAAGCTAAAAAGGTGAATCTTCAATTATTTTTACCTTTATTTCACAGTTAAAGTATATTAAGTTTTGGGGTTTTTTCTGTTTTTTTCACAAAGGCATATTAAATAATGTTTCAGCAACATTTGGAGTGCCAGTCTGTCTCTGCCTCTCTTAGTCTCCTGAGATCATTGTCACTTTCCTGATTTTTGTTGAAAGAGAAGAGAATGATCTTAGGTAGGCTGGAATCTCATGGTAGTTTTGACACAAGTTAGCTGTTCGTGGTTTTAAGATGCATGGCTGTAGTGGGAAAAATACAACAGCCAGAACGAAGCTAAACACTTTGGCTCTCCCACTTCCTGGCCTTGTGTCAATCAGAAAAGCATCTCAAGCAGGTGTATTGCATGAAATAATAGAAACCTACCTTATAGGATAGTTCTGATGGTGTAATCCATAGGTAGTTGCTGTGCTAACTCAAAGGCAGGATCTTTTTGGAATTTGAATCGACTGACCACTCTGCACTGTGGAGAAAGATGGCAATCTCCTCCTGTGCAATTTACAGCCTCTCAAAACCCACTGGAGGGTCTGCTATGAGTCCGCTCCAGTTCAACGATGAGTTTTTTTCGTTTTACAAAGCTAAAAGCATTAGCAGTATTGTGGACAAAGTTCAGACAATCTGTCCAAAGTATGTGAAACAAAATTTCACTATCCTAGACTCTAAGGTTCATTCTGGATTTGCTGCTTCCAAGACATACTTGTTTATTTTCTTGGCAGTCCATTTGGTGCATTCAGTACTCTTCCCTAATACAACTCAAAGGCATCAATTCTTCTGTCATTCTTAGTCCTTGTCCAAGTTTAGAAACATGGTAAATAATTGAAAAGACAAAGACCTGAGATCAGGCATATCTTACCCTCCAACATACATTGTTGCTTTTCAGTAGCTTGGAGAGGTCCTTGACAGCACATTTTCCCAATGCAGTGTCTTTTGATTTTAGGGTCACTGTGGTTAAGGATGTATTTCCATTTTAAGATTTTAAATGAACTGCCAAAACCCAAGTATGTCTTGGACAAAGTGCAACCAAATATTCCTTAGAAGCTAAAATGGTAAAGATTCATCTCACATACTTTGGGCAGGTTGGAGGGGCCAGTGCTTAGATAGGACATCATTTTGGGAAAGCTGGAGAGTCGAGAGAGAGGAAGGCCATCAGGCAGGTGGATTGACACAGTGACAATGGGCTCAAGTATACCAGAGGTAATAAGGATGCCACAGGATAGGACAAGGTTCAGATCTGTTCACAGGATTACTCGACTGGACGGCACCTAACAAAAAGAAGGAAATGTCAATATATTCCACAAAATAGGTTACTTTCCTTCTACCTCCTTTCTGCCCTAACTACATCTGTCTTGATGCTGCCTTTTGGCCCAGTTGTAAGGATTTTTAGTTTCTATCTCCTGTCCATCATGATGTTGACTATTGGTCCAGTGCTAAGAATCTTTGTTTGCTTGATGTGGAGATGCAGTCCATACCAAAGGCTGTATTCCTTGATCTTTTACAACAAATGCTTCAAGTCCTCCTTTCTTGGGAGAATAAAACAAAGAATTATAATGGAATGAGCAGAGAGCTTTAATTGGAGCATAAAAAGGGAAGAACTCGCTCTGCATTTCTCAAGCTGAGAAAATGAAAAAACAAATTTAAGCCTCATGTGGCATTTAAAAGATGCTATGGGCAATATGTTGAATGACCCAGAAAGCATCAAAAGAGGGAGGGAATGCCTAGATTCACTGTACCAGGAAGAACTGATTAACACTGCAAAATGTACTGTACCAATAAGTTTTTTTCTAATCTTCAGCAAAATTTTACTTGTATGTGATAATAATAATAGTCAATAATTTCCATATTGTGTTGAATCACCTTTTTCTGTAATGGAGATCTGAATCTCTTTCAGTCAGTTTGCCAGGTAGTTACATCTTCCAGATTTCTTGCCATAAGATAGCATATCCAGGCCTTCCATATGTTTCTTTTTTTTCCAGATGTTTCTTGAAGTCAGTAATTCCTGGGGTCTTATTTTTTTTTGTCCATATATTCAATGCAGCTTGAACTTCTTTCATTATAATTGGTTCTTGGTCATATACTCTTTCCTTTAATGTTTCCCTGTCAATTCTTTTTGGTACAGTATTCTCTTTTTCTTCCATCTTTTTGATGCTTCATGCATCATTCAAGATTTTGCCCTTAAAATCCTTTAGTATTGCTACTTGAGACTTGAAGTTGTTTTTCATTTCTTTCAACTTAAATGCTGAGCATGTTCTTTTGATTTTATAATTACAGTTCTTTGCACAATTCAATTAGTTTGCTTTTTGGTCTCAAGCTGCCTTTTGAAAATCTTCTGTTCACCTCTTAGCATTTGTGTCCTTCGTTTTGGACTTTGTGTTCTAGTGCAATTATCAAAGTCTCTTCTAACATCTATTTATGTGAGTGATAGGATACTATGCCAGGAAGATCTGTTAAATAAGTATTATTTAAATATATGCACCAAAAACTAAAAGCCAAGATGCTATTTTTACCCTCTTTACCAACTTTTTCAGTCTGAAATAAACCATATAATCGAAGTGTATTTATAGTTATTGGTAATTAGAATGTAAAAGTTGAGAGGAAAAAAGGACTGGTAGTTGGAAATTATGATCTCAGTAACAGGAATGAGGCTTGACATTGAATAATTGAATGTTGTACAATGATTTATTCATTGCAAATACCTTTTACAAAAAAAATGAATAATGACTATACACATGAACTTCACCTAATGGACTACACAGGAATCAGATGATGGAGAAGCTCAATAGTAGCAGTCAAAATAAGGCCTGCTGGTTGAAGACATCCTGGGAAGAGGTGTTCTGAAGAAAGGTGGGCATTGATAGTGGGTCTAAGATGTTCTAAAGGGTGGACTCTGGTGGTGGGTCTGAGGTGTCCTGGGTAAGGGTGGGCACTGATGGCAGATCTGAGACGTCCTGGGGAAAAGTGGGCACAGATGGTGATGGTGGGTCCAAGATGCTCTGGGAAGAGGTGGGCACTCATGATGGGTCCAAAACGTCCTGGGATGAGTCTGGACCTCAGATGAGGTTGAGACATTCTCTGAGGAGTTGGACACCAATGGCAGGTCGATGACAGAAGAGTAGGAAAGCAATGATGGGTTCATGCTGTGTGGGAAAGGAATCTGCATTTGATTCTAAGCACGCTGCTCTTCATTCCGTGGTGGGTCCGGACAGTCAATCTGCAGGCCCCTGAGACCATGAACATCCACCCTCCAGCATTGCCCTGATGGAGACCTTGTAAATAACATTGTTTGTCTGACTCTGCTTCCTCCACTTCATCCTGAGGACTCATGTTTTGTCCAGAGAGCATAATTGACTTTCGTCTCAAAACATTTGCAAATTGTAAAACAAAACCCACAAAAATCGAGGTCAAGGGCTGGCTGTGGAATAGATCACCAATTGCTCTTGTATGAGTTTAAATTCAAGCTAAAGAAAATGAAAACAAGTCCAAAAGAATAAAAATATAACTTGAGATTGTAACTGAATTTTAAAATCATCTCCTGGTGAGCTCTGGTGGCCTAGTGGCAAGAAGCTGCACTGCAATTCCAGAGTTGTGCAGTTCAAATCCACCTGATGCTCTGCTGAAGAAGGAAGGACAATCTCCTCCTGTACTTGTCAGATCTGATTTGATGGTACACATGTAAAAAATAATAAAATTTTTTTCAATAAAATAAAAATAATCTCAAAAAAATGGCTTAAACATTAATGATCAAAGATCAGATGAGGTGTGGGATGATGTCAAGGATATCCATGAAGAAAGGAAAAGATCATTTAAAACAGAAGGTCATAAATGGCCTCTGATGTAGGATTCTGCTTAAATGGGTAAGAAGTGATTTCTTAATTCACTAACTTCAGAGACAATAAAGTTGCTCATCATGTAAATCTTACAGTAGTTACATGGTAGCGCCAAGTGGTAAAAAATCTATGCTGCAATCCCAAATGCACATGGTTCGAATCTGCCAGCTGCTTCACAGGACAATCTTCTTTCATGTGACTACTGCCTCTGAAAACCCTCTGGAAGATCAACTATGGCTCTTACTTGATGATACACATCAACATACAACTAATAAGGTTTTGGGCTTTCTTACTTTGGGTATATTCTCAGGAGGAACCAATTCTTAGAGAGAGACAGGAAAAGAGAGGCAGTCTTTCCACAAGGTGCATTGACATAGTGATTACCACAGTGGGCTTGAGCATGACAGATGGTGTAAGCAGTGCAAGATAGGGGAGGGCTCAGATCTGTTGCTCATGGAGTCACTGTAAGGCAGGGCAACTTGATGGCACTTAACAACAACATACAACTAATCAGGCAATTTAGTTCGTAGGAAGTGATGCTGCTACCATAAAGGTGGTGCTTCTCTGGCCGTGGGAATCCACAAGTCACTCCTCGGGAAAAAGATGGACAATCTCTTGCAGTATGATTGATTTACAGCATCTGAAAACATGCTAGATGATCAGCCCTGAGTTAGATCCAATTTAACAGCAGTGACTTTTACTTTAATACAACAAATGGGGACCCACTGCCTACAGAAGCTAATGATTATAGAAATCTTACATAGCTACCCTTCCCTCTTGCTGACTACTGAATCACATCTTTCTTCAATATTATCTACTATCCCCAGTTCCTGGTTAAATGCTCCATCAAAGATAATTATCAGAGCATGATGCCATGAACAAAGCCAGTTCTTCCCAATTATGCTTAATCAAGGGCCTCTGTAAGCTCTTCAAATTTATGTTGTTGTTGTTGTTGTTGTTGTTGTTATGTGCCGTTGAATCTCTGTGACTCATAGTGACCCTATGTATAACAGCTCTGAATCCTGTTCTGTACTGAGGCAATTGTCTCCAACTCACCCCATTACTCCAGTAACTGAGTCAACCCATCTCATCGAGGGTCTTCCTCTCTTGTGCTGTCCCTCTACCTTTCTAAGCATGATGTCCCTCTCCAAGAACTGGTCCATCCTGGCAACATGCCCAAAGTATGTGAAATGGAGCTTCAAAATCCTTGCCTCCGAGGAGCAGCCTGGTTTCACCCTCTCTATGACAGACGTGTTTATTTTCTTAGCAATGCATGGTATATTCAGTACTCTTCTCCAGCACCACAACTCAAAGGCATTGATTTTTCTTCTGTCATCTTTAGTCATTGTCCAGCTCTCTGATGCATAGTAAGTAATTGCAAAGACCATGGCCTGGGTTAGGCCCACCTTAGTCTCTAAACTGATATCATTGCTCTTCAGTACTCTGGATAAGTCCCTGACAGCAGATTTTTCTCAATGCAATTCACAATGTCAAATTTATATATACATAACCAATTCTTCCAGTTTGGCAAGTGAAGATAAATTCTACTATTGGACACCGAGGACCTAGAACCAAGACTCTCCTGCGTTTATAGTTTTTGGTGTAGATGTGTGCTTACCAGTATAGTCTATTTCTACCTGATAAATTCTGTCTCACATTCCATGTTCCAATCACTAGTGTCTCCTTACAACTGTTCCACTTCCTTTGTATTTCCATGCTCAGTTGCCCTTTCTGTCATTCTACGTGTGTTCTATTGTACGTAGGGTTTTTAGAGGCCTGCTATTTTGGAAGTGGATGGCAAATCCTGCTTCCTAGTGTGTCTTAATGTGAATGTTCAGATTTAGAGAAGTATCCAGCAGATAAGCATTTTACAGAAAAATTGAAAATATATCCCTTATTGTGGAATTAACCATTAGTTTCAGTGTTATCTCTGCCCTAGGCACAACTGTCTTGACCCACTTATTTCTTTGCTCCACAATCCATCAAGATACCCCTCCACTTCTGCCCACTTGCTTCATCAAAAGGAATTGGCAGACATAGAAGAATTTAATGAAACAACATATGAGCAAAAGCCTATG
>NW_006399974.1:4690136-4694371 GCF_000299155.1 Elephantulus edwardii | reverse complement strand
TCTGACATACTTTGGTCCTGTTGTAAGGAGAGACTGGTCCTTGGGGGACATCATGCTTGGGAGGGTGGAGGGCAGGCGCAGGAGGGGAAGACCCTCTGGGAGGTGGATTGATTCAGTGACTGGGGTAATCAGGGTGAGGGTGTCAGAGACAATGAGATTGGCACAGGACAGAACAGAATTTAGGGCTGCTGTCACTATGAGTCACGAGCAACTTGACAGCACATAACAACAAATTCTATCTCAGAGGTTATGTTATTTAATCAATGTGTAACATAGACAATAACATTTTTGTGTGTGGTAAATGTATGTATTTATATTTTCCAAGTCCACCATTTTTTACACATACAACTCCCTGACATCAATGACAGTCATCATGTTGGTACCATCTTCACTATACTTTTATTATTCTACTACCATTAGCAGAAACTCATCGAAAACCAAGATGTTATACATACTCCAATATAATCCAAGGCCCATTTACAACAATCCTTCCAAGCTAATAATTTTCCCCCCATTGGGACAAATAAAGTGTATTTTCTAAGATAATCCACACCTATTGCCAAAAAGCCATTACCAAATCCTAGCAATGCTCTGGGGTTTCCAGCCCTGTTAATCTTGCAAAAGGAGGTCTTTTGTGCACAGATCAGCTTGTGTAATTGATATACGGTCCTCTATGCACTAAAACACCAGCACTCCTTCTTAACTATAACTATAAACGACTTCTTCAATGAGCTGAAAGAAATTTACAAAGGTCATCAAGTCAAGTGGGAATCTTGCAACCACATCACCACTACAGCTGAGCATGGGGAGAAACCAGCCCTGGTGTGAACCCAGTTGTTCTCAAAGTGGTCCCCAGAGTCAGCTCCCAAGTGTGGCATGCAATAATCTTGTGTTTCAACCAGCTCTCCAGGGGATTCCTCTCCACATGTTTGAGGATCACTCGCTTCAATAAAACAGAGACCAAATAAAACTACCTTTTTGTCTCTTACTTAAAAGCTGATTTACCCACAGAAACAATGAAAGCATAATGACAAGTCCAAAAATACTACTCCGAGCTAGTAAATAAAACAGAAATGTAATACCAGTTCATCAGGACTTCAAACTGGTTCATCCCAGTTTCACCCCGATGCTAATTTGCATTTCTAGCCCTGAAATACGGGATCATAATTTGAATTTAACAAGATCATCTGGTAATCTTAAAGTATCTGTCACCTGGTAGTCTTATTAAAAACCATAAGGTAAAAGAGCCTGGGCTTTGACACAGAGCTTCCTAATTCAAAAAGCCGTGCTTTCTCTTTCTAAACTTAGGTCTCCCAAATGAATTATTATACCAGGTAGCATGACCAAACAATGTTTAGAATGCCTAGAAGTGGGTGCATATCTTTCTACAGCCAAACTAAGTGCTTCTTCTCCCACACAGCTGAACAAACAGCTCACACTTGATGTGATGGTTCCTGCTCAGAGGTGATATTCCAGGAAATAGCTTTCCTTTTCTCTTGTTCTTTAATTTCATGAGGTCCCTGCCATTATGGTGCCTTGAAAGGTCTAAAAAAATCCCTCTCAGACAGCAAGTAGGAGTCCTTGTTTTCTTTTATTACTTTCTCTCTCGGTCTGTCTCTCTTTCTCCTCACCTCTGTGCCTCCTCATCCCCTCTGCCTTTTTGCCTCTCTCTCAATGCCTTTGGATTGAAGTTGCCTCTTAGCTGACCTTCACTTGTGTTGCTAAAGGAAACATAGGAGGAGAGTGCCCATCTTTCTCCCGAAAAGCCACGGCTGTGTTGGAACCACAAGAGAGAAGTGGCCTTTGGATTAGCAGCACTTTACAGACTGCACAACCAGAGTTTCCTAACTTCTTTAATGCTGTTGTCAAGTACATTTGGGTCAGAATTAACTCACAGCTGACCGTACAGGAGGTGATTACACATCTTTCTGTTGTGGAGTAGCTGGTAGATTTGAGTCATGTGCCATTGGATTGGCAGTGCAATTCCTTACCACTAAGCCACCAGAGCTCCCCACCTTCCTAAGAAATAGTGTAGGAAATAAGTGCCACTCCTCTTCTCCAGTCCAGTCAGTTCACTGCAATAATTTAATATGCCAATAGATCATTGAAACTTCAGCTGCTTGAAATGCAGAGCACATTTTTGTTTGTTTTTTGAGGGTTTTTTGGGGTTTTAAAAATTTTTTATTATTATTAATTTCAATGAAAATTTACAGAGACTTTGGATTTCCATTCATTCATTGTTGTACTTTTCTCCCTGTCCACCCCTTCTCCCACTCCGGTACACTCTTCTCTTTGAAAAGTAAAAGAAAAAACTCTTTCATTGTTTTACAATCCCTTCCCCGCCCCCCAGGTCTACTCCACTATGCAGCCTTCGCTCTGGACTCCTGTCATGACAAAAATACCTAATCACATATCCCTTTTAAACCATTTTCTCCCTCATCTGTTTCAATGCAGTATACATTATTGAACCCATCTTTCTCAGTCTCCCCCCAGAAACACAGAGCACATTTATGTTGTAAATGATGATGAGTCTCGTAGGTCCATGCACCAAAATTTATTTAACCCTTGTTGTTGATTGCCTTTGAGTCAAGCACGACTCATTGCAACCCCATGAACAAAAGGCCTGAAGCCCTTCTACAGCTATCGACATTTATCAAAGTTCATAGAGTTTCTAGAGGCATGTTATTTAGGAAGTGGATGCCACTCCTGCTTCCAAATTCTATATTGTGCCTGAAATAAGTGGCCTTGGTGGCAAGGTAATTAAGCATTAAGTTACAAAATGAAAGTTTGGTGGTTCAAATCCACCAGCTGCTTCACAAGAAAAATTGTGGAAGTCTGCTTCCATAAAGATTTACAGCCTTAAAAACACAATGGGGCACTTCCTTCGAGCATGTTATCAGTAGAGGCTAGTCCCTAAAGAGTGATAGCATAATGTTTGGTAGAGAATAAAAGAAAAGGAAGACACTCAAGGACATGGATGGGCATACTGGGAGCAACGATGGGTGCAAATATAATGACAGTTTATTCCGCACAGAGTCTGTAGTAGTCCAAAGTGACTTGAAGGCATTGAGCAGGAACATTTCTTAAGCACTTACCAACAGCTTTGACACTGCTTTGCATGTATTTGACCTTCACAGCAGACCTACAGACTGTCACTGTAGGTCTAGTCAGCAGGCACTGTGATGAGCCTCAAGAACTGAGGCACAGAGATGATGAGTGACTTCCCAAGGTCACAGAGGTAAAAAGCAACAGAAATTGGAACAGAACAGGCATTTGGGATCCAAAAGTGATGTGACTAACCGCTGTGCTATTGAACGTCAAGAGGTCTTTATTTACTGTCAGAGTTGAGGAGAGCAACTCCCTCGATATCCATTAGAAGTCACACAAGCAAGCAGGTGGCAATGGGCTTGATGGGAGTCCTGGTGAGACTCTCCATAAGAGAAGAGTGTGGCACAGACATTCACACAAACCTCAAGGAGAGAGGGGCTTTGGATAAAGGAAAGATCAGTAGAGCAAGGAGGTCAAGCTCATGGAACAGTATTGATGAATTCAGGATTGTTCAAGCATAGTGTTAGGTTAGATTAGTGGACTTAAAGAAGAAATCAGAGAGAATTAGAGAAAGCTTAATGCAGCTTTATTAAAAGGGGGGAAGGAGAGCTCCCAGGTGAGTTCCTCATCCTGGAGAGGCAGAATGGGAAGTCACACTGTGAACTTACAGGGGAGGATTTTTATAAACAGAGTCTTTAGGGAGGGACATTCCACTCTGATTTAGGAGCCACTTGCTAGATCAGCCATACAAGCAAAACTGTTTGCTCTTCTTATCAGCAACAAGCAAGGCCATCAGCATTTGAGTGCTGAATTCTTCATTCTTCTCTTTGGCTCTCTTTGCCCAAATTATCATCTTAGACTCTTTCTAGTGATAAAACGGGGCGGTGTATCTTTCTTTTGGCTACTTCCTGCTGAACAGGGCCAATGATCTGGGGGTTCAGAGCCTGGAGTGACTCAGTCTGGGATTAGTGGCCAGGGGAGAATTAAGGTGGTTATCTTCTTGATCCTGTGAAGTAAAAATTTAAAGAGACATGGAGTGATTAATAACAATATGCTTATGATTCTTGTTGTTGTTGTTATGTGCCATCGAGTCGTTTCCGATTCATAGCGACCCTATGCACAACAGCTCTAAACCCTGCTCTATCCTGCGCCAACCGCACCGCCTCTGACACACCCATCCCGATTAC
>NW_006399974.1:4671286-4686896 GCF_000299155.1 Elephantulus edwardii | reverse complement strand
AGAAATTGATTGGTACTGCTGCTAGCAAAAGTCATTGTAAAGAGGCACACAGGAAACAATGGGAAAGATTGGTTGCCATTTGACTTTGGTTAAGGAATAGTGAGGTGCAGGTGTCCTGGATAATTTGGAACCAAGTTGGAGCCTGCATAGTTTGTGGCTCTCCAGAGGATTGTTGTATCATTGTTTGCTTAGCTTGGAGAATGTCATTGGATACTTGTACTTGGGTATTGGCATTTAGAGCATAGGACATTTGCTTAGTGAGGGGAATATGGTTGACTTGAGAAAGGTGGTGTCAATGGTGGTTACCCATGACCTTAATAGCTGTGGGAGTGGTCAGGATTATTGCACAAGGCTTGCTTTAGTGTGCGGTAGGAGAGGCTTGGGTACTCGCTGTTTGATCAGAATGCTGTTTCTTGAAGTGACTTTAGTGGCTTGGTCCAGACCTTCAGATGAGAGTCTGGGTATACAGCGGCCTGTTTTCAGAGCAATTGTTTAAGGAGGGAGAGACAAGGCATGATGCTAAAAGAAGGGGCTTGGTGAGCAAGTTATGGTTTAGCAGAAGTAGTTGGCTGTACATTAGTTGGAAGGAGTTTAGAAAGGAAGGTGAACAGAGTGTTGTTCAAATACAGACTAAGGCAATAGGAAGCAAGGTAACTTAAGACTTGTGTAACTTGACAGTCAGTTTAGTAAGATAGGACTTAATGAGTTTGTATATGTGCTTTGTTTTGCCTGAAGACTGGGAGTGATATGGTATGTACAGCTTATACCAGATACTTAAACTAGATGATACCTGCTGGGCGTCTTCGGAGATGAAGTTAGGGCCATTGTCTCTTTGTATCAAAGTAGGGAGGCTAAACTCGGGGATGAAATGCTGCAGTGGGACTTAGGCTCAGCATTTAATTTTGTTAGAGTCAGGTCTTTCTCGTGATTTCTTTCTTTTCTTTCTCTTTCTCTTTTCTTTTCTTTCTCTCTCTTCCTCTCTACCCCTCCCCACCCCTTCCCCCTCTTCTCACTTTCTCTTTTTTCCTTCTCATATCAATCTGGTGTTGTTTGGAAGGTTTGTAATGGTAAGAGGCAGAAAACCTCTGTGAAGGGTGTTTCCAAGCACAGTTCAAAGAGAAGCAGTTGGAAGGCAGATCAAGCTCATGGAGGAGTGTAAAGAATTGAGGTGATGTAGCACAACCTAGGTGCTTTTAGGCCAGAGAGTGAAAGACAGGTTACATAGACTTCCAATTTCGGAGAATTTTCAGAGAATTTTAACATGGAATCAGGGCAGACTCTGAGTTAGAGAGAGACATAAAAGTGGACAGTAAAGAAAGAGTTTAAATATAGGAAATCTTTGACTATTTTCCATTTCAGTTCTTGTGTTTTGAAGGACTGATGAATTGAACGAGCTAAATTTAGGTTACAATTTGAGGTTGCTTTAAATCAGCTGTGAAGTTGAGGATACATAATTTTCAGAGGAGAACTGTCCCTGGGACAAGTCCCTGAAATAGGCATAATGCCAGAGGTTTGTGAGGAGTGCTGTCCTTGGATCAGATCCTCAGATAATGCAAGTTTGGAGGAGAGCTGTCCCTGGGACAGGTCCTGCCTTTTTAATGAGGTAAAAGAGTCAAGGCAATCCCTGGGCACCTCAGGGATTGACTGGACCTTCACCTCAGAGGGATGGTTTTTTTCGCAGTTAAGAATTGAAGCCAGTGTTGGATGTAGTCAGATTTAAATGGAAAATTGCCCTTGATATTTGGGACCAGAGTAATAGAACAGAGAGGAGAAAAGGACAAGGCAGAGAAGGAGAAGTTTGGCCTAGTTCAAAGGGTATAAAGCAGACCAATAAAGAGCTCTTGCTTCGCTTATGTAGCAATGAGGCCATGAAAGTCACTCCCTCTGAGAGGGCAGATAAGCTACGGACATCATTTTTTACTAGGAGAGAAGAAAATACTGGGATTTTTGAGGAAAAGTAGGTAGCGCTTCTGTATCTGCATAGGAGAACATAAGAAAGAAAATGATCTGAAAGTAGATCTCAAAATCTGTGGCTTGAGAAGAATTGTAGGGAGCTTCTTAAGGTAAATTCTGGTGCTTTTTAGTTAGGAGAGCAGCTTAGGTATAAAGGTGGGTTCAAGAGGTTGAGCTAAAACACCAACAGCAATAATTTATTTTCATCGGTGAACAAGTGAAGTGTTTAGAGGAATTTGGTAAAGTAAGGGATGGGAACTGTAGAAGTGTTGGAGTTTGAGAAAAGTTTTCTAAGTAAAGAAAAATTGGGGATCCAGTGTCTGAGGAAACCAATAAAGCCGAGAAAGGAGAGGATTTGATCAGCAGCTTGAGGAGGTTTGAGGCTTTTAATGGCTATGTGCAGACTGACTGTTAGACTTCTAGTGGTGGGAGTTAACTGAAAGCTGGTATATGTGACTGTGAGGAGAGACAGATTCTCTCTGATTTCTTCTTTAAGTCCACAAACCTGACACATAGGATATAGCTGTGAAGTTGACATCAATTGCCTCCAGCCTGAAAAACTTGTTCTTCGTCCTAGAACTCTATTTTTCTTTCTTTAGTCATATAAAGTGCTCTAAACTCTTTGTTTTCCAGGAAAGAAAAATACATCTTTCTTAGATTAGTATTGACCTTTTTGAATCTGTTTTTCTCAGCTGTATGTAATTCTTTTCTGGATTAGCACTTACCTTTTCGAAGATGTTTTTTGCAGTTATATACAATTGAATTAGCATTTGTCTCTTTGAAGATGTTTTTCACAGTTATATATTATTGAAATTAGTGTTTATCTCTTTGAAGATGTTTTTCACAGGTATATATAATTGAATTAACATTTGTCTCTTTGAAGACAGTGTTCTCAGTCATATGTAAACTATATTACAATCTGTTTATTTACTTGGAACACCTAGCTCAAGTATAGAACCTAATGACCCCTCTTAGAAGGGCAGTCAGTTTTTGAGAATCCTCTCTGTCCTCCCAGATGGGTAATAAAGTGCTTTGAATATTGCAATTCATCTGTCTTATTGGTAATGGACTATGGAAGGAACCCCTTGCGTTCAGTAACACAGCCCCAAGGGAGGATGGAGCTGTTTGGACTGGACAATATAGTTTCCTTCTCTTCCCACCGTTTTCCACTGCTGTTCTGAGTGGGCACAACCTTAGGCAAATTATTTAACTTTTCTATTAAATAGAGGACATGCTTGTTCCCACTCTTCAGGTCATTGTGGGCATTAAATGAAATCATTTCCATGAAGTGCCTTGCACAGGGCACAGCTCCCACTCCACTGAACGTGTCTTTGTGTGGCTATAGCCATTGTTGCTGCACAGTTAGCAATTGACTCTGACAAAAGCCAAAGTTCACCGGAAGTCCTCAAAAGACACAGTTGAGATAAGCTGCAGGGAAAGGAAGTTTTGTCCCCAACACATTGATGTAATGTTGAACAGTCACAACAGGACCCATCTGCTATTGACTCTGGTAATGCCTCCTTTCCTGTCTCCTTTCCCTGAAAACCTTTTACCAGCATCACTAAAATGAATAATTAACTGCTTTGAGACTCTCTTCATTTCTGCCTCTTATGCTCTCAGAAGTTATAGCTAAGAGGCTGTGAGATGGAGTAAAGTCAGTTGACTGGAGGAAAAGGGCAGCCAAGCCGAGCCAGCCCTGAATCATTAGGCTCCAGAAGAGGTCATGACTTACTACCAAATGCTTACTAATGGTAATGGAGGTGGGCTGAGAGCAGTGAGGGAAGGCAGATGCCCCTTGAAGTTTTCTATCATTGACCTGAATCGATGCCTTTGAGTTATGGTGTTGAAGAAGAAATATCCCATGAACTGCCAAAAAAACCAAATATGCCTTGGAGAAGATACAGCCAGGGTGCTCCTTAGAAGGAAGGTTGATGATACTCCGTCTCACATAATGTGTTTAAGAGACCAGGACATCAGGAAGACCCTCAATAAGTTGGATTAACACAGTGGTTGGAGCAATGTTCTCCATTGCATCAGGGATGGTAAGGATGGCATGATCTGCTGAGTTGTGGTTGACTGATGGCACCTAACAACAACAAACTTCCAACAAACAGAAGCTCTGGAGGCCTAGAGGTAAGGAGCTACATTTGTTGGAATCAGCTCCCACTTCATGGCACACAGCAATATCTAATGAGCCATGTTTTATGAATACAGTAGTGTTTCACTACTATACTGAAATTCCTTCAAATACCTAGGTCTAGTAGGAGACCATCTGCTTGGTTCTTTGTGGCCATGATGCCACTCTTTGATTAGGGAAAATCTGAAAGAAAAAAAAAAAGAAAAGAACAGAGCCATGAATAGATTCTAGACTTCACATTATGTTTCAATATCCTCGGTTATATATTAACTTCAGCGACTTTCTGAGGTCACAACAGGAACATTATATGTAAATCAATAACGATTTTTATTTCATGTGCAAACCATGAATACTGACTAGCTAATTTTCATAACATCTATTAAAGACAAATGAGTTTTATGGTCCTATTCCAATTCAATTCTTCTTCAGCATTTTAATCAGTCTAGACAATTTTATTTTATATCCACAAAATGATTTTTGCCAGTCTCTTGCATTTTCACAGGGCTTTCTTTTTAGAGCTAGATACAGCTGGTACAGACAGTTAGTGTTGTGAGATGGGATACTGATGAAGACCAAGACTTAACACCCAACAAGGCCCTGGTAGTGACCAGTAGGGTTGGAGGGGAAGAGGGGGACACAAGGAGATCTAACTGATGTCACTATGAAAATTATCAGCAGCACAGGAAAAAGTAAAAGCTCTAGCTCCAGTCATAATAGCTGAAGTTACAGACCATTCAACAAAAGAATATACCTCTTCCACTTCCTCTTCATTTCATGGAAGCGGGCATACCCCTCAGCCCCCATTGGTGTTTGGCTTGGCCATGTGACTTTCTTTATCTAATGAGATGTTGGCAAGTCTGAGTAACAGAAGTTTATAATTTGTTTGCACAGTTAGACTTGTCAACACCGTAAGAAAAGCATGCCCTGGTAACGCTAGTTCAAACAGCACAGAGCTCAATGGAGCTGACCTAAACCCTACCTAAGCTCTGAGCCAACCCCAAGTGAACACACAGTTATTGACTATATTTTCTAAAAGAAGTTCCTTTTGTCTCTAAGGACTTCATGAGAGCTGTTTTCCTGGTCTGGAACACATTTACCTATGTTCTTCCCAATCTGTATGCTGAGCAAATAATTCATGATGAATTGAATTGGGAAAGTCTGCTGTCAGGGACCTCTCCAGAGTACTGAAGGGCAATAATGTCAGTCTGGAGACTAAGGTGCGCCTGATCGAGACCATAATCGTCACAATTACTATGCATCAGAAAGCTGCACAATGACTGCAGATGACAGAAGGAGAACTGATGCCTTTGAGCTGTGGTGCTGGAGAAGAGTATTGAATATACCATGGACTGCTAGGAGAACAAACAAGTTTGTCCTAGAGGGTGATGCCAGGCTGCTCTTTGGAGGCAAGTATTCTGAAGCTTAGTCTGATATACTTTGGGCATGTTGCAAGGAGGAACCAGTCCTTGGAGAGGGACATCATGTTTGGGAGGGTGGAGGGACAGCGCAGGAGAGGAAGACCCTCCATGAAATGGATTGATTCAGTGACTGGAGTAATGGGAGTAGGTGTGTCAGAGACAATAAGGTTGGCTCAGTATAGAGCAGGGTTCAGAGCTGTTGTATAGAGGGTCACATGAGTCACAAGTGACTTGACAACACATAACAACAACAACAGACTCCATGAAGAGGAATGTAACAATAGGATTGAAGGAAGACTCAAAAACCTGTATTATGCAGATGATACAATCTTACTTGCTAAAAGTGAGAACTTGAAATGCTTCCTTCAGAAGATCAAGGACCTTCAATATAGATTTCATTTCAAAATCAAGAAGACAAGATCATGATAGAGGAAGTACTGAAACTATGAATCATTTCATCTTATTTGGATCCAAAATCAGCACTCTTTGAACCAACAGTTAGGAGATCAGGAGATTTATTGCTTTGGGCAAGTCTGATGTCAGGAACCTCTCCAAATTACTGAAGAGCAATGATGTCAATTTGAAAACTAAGGTGCACCTGATTCAGGCTATGGTCTTTTCAATATTTTGCTATGCTTCCAGGAGCTGGACAATAAATAAGGATGAACTAAGAAGGGATGCCTTTGAGTTGTTGTATTGGAGAACAGCACTTAGTACCCTATCGACTACCAAAAGAACAAATGCATATCTTAGAAAAAACTGTAACCAGAGTGCTCCTTGAAGACAAGAATAGTGAAGCTTCATCTCACACACATACTTTAGATGTGTTGCTGGGAGAGGCTATTCCTTGGAGCAGGACATCATGCTTGAAAAGGGAAAGGGTTAATAAAAGAGAAGAAGACCCTCAACCAGATAGATTGACACAGTGACCGTAGCAATGGGCTCATTTGTGTCAAAGATAATGAGGATGGCACAGGATAGGACAGGGTTCAGATCTATTGTTCATAGGGTGACTGAGCTGTACCTGGCTCAATAGCACCTACCAACATCAAGAAGTCAATGACACATCAGGTTGAAAGTGGGGAAACTATAGAAAAAGCATCATGATAGATGGGCAGAGGAGTGTTTACTTCCAGTTAGAAGAGTGGGTAGAGCTTCATTGAGGAAGTGACATTTGTGCTGAGTCCTGAAGAACAAGAGACCAGCCAATATTGAAAAGCCTTTTAAATGGAAAGGACAATGGGGCACCAGCAAAAATAAAGATTGCTTCTATAGGTTTGTTGTTGTTGTTGTTGTTGTTATGTACCATTGAGTTGGAATCTACTCATGGCTGAACCTCCAGTGAGTTTTCTAAGACAGTTAATGATACAGGAGGCAATTGCTCATCTTTCTCTTGGGGAGCAGCACTTCGAATCACATGCCTTTGAGTTGACAGCACAACTTCTTAGTTTCTTACTGCCACAGGAACAAATTACCACCACTTTAGAGTTCCTGAAAAACAAATGAAACACACAGCCAATGAGTAGATTCTGACTCCTGATGAGTCAGATCCTCCATCAGCCTCCTGAGGGTGTGTAAATCTTACCGGGAAGAGACTGCTCCTCTCCTGTGAACAGGATCCTTCCATGTGACCATTACATTAGTAATTTTAGCTTTTTATTAATATCTTCTGTGATTATTTGGTTACCAGATGAGAGCTCAATGAGAAAAAGGATGATGTCTCTTTGATATAGCCTTCACTCTTTGTCCATTTTATAGCAAGTATTCAATAAATACTCATTGAATTAAAGAAACATTTTCACTCATGTAAAATTTATTTAGATGTAAAGAATCACTTGGGTTATATTTCTTTCCAAGTAGCTTAGCCATTTCCACAAAACTATTTACCAAATAGTTTACTCACACACACATCAGACTCAATCAGTCTTGCTCTCTCTCCCTTTCTCTCACTGTCTCTCTTATTTGATATCTTTTAGAAAATGCCATGGCACTATGGATATAATTGCTGATATTATCAAATTTTGACTGAAAGCAGAATTTCATAAGTATGTCTATTTGTGTTTTATTGACTATATACAAAAGCATTCCACTGTGTGTATCACAACAAATTGTGGCTACCATTGAGAAAAATGTGAATCTCAGAACACTTGAATATGCACGTGCAAAACCTATAGCGAGGCCAAGAAGTTGTTATCCAAACAAGGTTAAATCTGCACAGTTCAAAATTAAGAAAGGATGTATCCTTTAACCATACCTATTCAATTTATATGCTAACCAGATCACTCAAGAGGCTGCTCTTTAGGAAGAAGAGCATGGAATAAGGATTGAAGGAAGACTCTTCAACAACCTGTGTGATGCAGATGACAAGTGCAGTCTTCAATTTGGATTATGCTTCAACACAAAGAAAATAAAAATCGTCATCACTGGACCTAGAAGCTGCATCATGATAAATACAGAAAAGATTGAAGTTGTTAACTATTTCATCTTGTTAGGATCCACAATCAATATACTTGATACAGGCAGTCAGATGATCAGAAGAGAGTTGCATTGAGAAAATCTGCTGACAGGGACTTCTCCAGAGTGCTAAAGAACAGCAATGTTAGTCTAGAGACTAAGTGGCATTTGATCCAAGCAATGGTCATCTTAATTGCTTGCTATGCATCTGAGAGGTGGACAGTGAATAAGGATGACAGAAGAATCAATGTCTTTGAGTTGTGGTGCTGGAGAAGAGTACTGAACATACTATGAACTGTCAAGAAAACAAATACGTTTGTCCTCAAGAGAGTGAAAGCAGGTTTCTTCTTGCAGGCAAGGATTTAGAAACTCCCTCTTGCATATTTTGGGCATGTTGGTAGGAGGGACAAGTCTTTGTAAAAGTACATCATGTTTAGAAGGGTAGAAGGTGAGTGCAATACAGCAGATCAAGAAGACATAACATTGGTCAACATCTACACTCCAAATTATAGACCTGCTATTTACATAAGACAACGGTTAACAGAATTGAAGAAAGAAATACACAGCACCACAATAGTGGTAGAAGACTTTACACACCACTCTCACCAAAGGATAACTCAATTCAAAAGAAACTTAACAAATATGCAGAAGATCTAAATTATGCATTCAGCTGACTCGATATTTTGGGTATATTCTGAATACTACATCCATCTAAAACTCAATTCACTTTATTCTCAAGTGCACATGGTACATTCTCCAGAATTGATCACATATTTGGGCACAAAGAAAGCCTCAACAAATTAAAAAAATATTGAAATAATGCAAAGCATCTTTTTAGATGACAACCCTATAAAACTAGAAATTAACCACGAGAGGATAAAGCTTCTAAAACCACCAGTATGGAAGCTAGAACATGATTGGGTTCTAGAAGAAATAAAGAATGACATTTAAAAAGTTCCTCAAAACACATGATCATGAAAATGAAAAGTACCAAATGTTCTGGGAGGCAGCTAAGGCAGACACAAACAAGAAAAGAAAACAAAAACCCCAAAATTAATGATCTAACTCAACACATTCATCAACTAGAAAAAGAACAACAACCTAACTACATAAGCTCCAGAAAAAAAGGAAATTTTAAGAACAAGAGCTGCAACCGTTGAGATAGAAAACAGAAAAATAGTTGAAACCATCAATAAATCTGGAGGCTGATTTTTTGAAAGGGTCAATAAAATTTATAAACCACTGGCAAACAAAAGAAAATAAGAAGTCATTAATAACTAAATGAATTAATGATAAAGGTGATATCACAACAGAACCAGATGAAATTAAATCGATGATACTGGAAAAACTATACTCTGATAAATTTGAAAACCTAGAGAAAAAGGACAATGCACCATTTAGGAGCAACAATTTCAAAAAATACTACTTAACTTGGTAGAGACTGGAAAGCATTCGAATGAGTGAATTAACTCAGACTCATAAGGACAAATAATATAGAAGATCATTATTTTAAAATAGAAGAATAACTAGTAAACCATGTTTGGGAATTCAATGACAGGGAACGGAGGGGAGGATGGGTAGGGACAAAAGCCCGGGGCTGCATAGGTTGGTGGGTGAGGAAAGGGGGAAAGGAAATGTGAAGGATTCATGTGAAAATACATAGATGGAAGCTATTAATGGTTACTAGGGGGTAGGTTGGGAAGGGGAAATACTGAGTCATTAGTTAAAAGGCAACTCTCGATGATTGCTGTGCTTTGTTGTTATCTTAAAGATCAGTGGAGTGAGTTCATCAGAGGTGTCTCTAAAGACAAGTTCGTTCATCTACTTCTGAATAAAACAAGCAACATTAAACTCTATAGAAGAGCTCTCTGATACTCTGACACTTCATGGAATCTCCATGATTAGACTTGTCTGTATTGTAATTTATTTATTTATTTAAACTGAACCGTTTCTGTTTAAATCAAACCAAGCTCATTGTGGTTGAGTCGATTACCACTCATAGGACAAAGTAGAATTGCTCATAAGGCTTTCAAGTCTGTAAGTTTTATAGAAGCAACCTGTCTTATCTTTCTCTGAAGTTTGATCTGATGACCTTTTCATGAGCAGCTTTATCCACAGTGCCACATGCCTTGATAATAAAAAGTAATCATAGATATACCACATGGTGAATGTAATTAATGTCACTGAAAGAAATATTTAAAAAACCAAAATGTTGACTTAGCACAATGCTCTGTAGTCCCTCCCAAGTTAGGTAGTATTTTATAAAATCGTTGCTCCTGTTTGCTGCATAGTATTGTGTAAATGTACAACTTCTCAGTCCATTCATTCCGTTTAGCACTTATCGTTAAGTAATACAATTGTGATGTATCTTGGTGTTTTTCTTCTTCACTGGACTTCTTGGGCCTGTGGACATAGAGTTTTTATCAAATTTGGGACATATATGACCATAATTTCTCATCATTTGGCAAGATATTTTCTTTTTTTTTCAGTTTTTTTTCTATATTTTATTAATTTTCATAAACATTTACAGAGATTTTGGGTTTCCATTCATTCATTGTTGCACTATTCTCTCTACCCTCCTCCCAGTTTGTTCTTGTCCAAATGCCACAGTGCTTGTCAAAGCCAGTTCTAATTAATCTTCTTTGTCAGTGTGTCCTTTGCCATTCCCTATCACTCCTCCCTGAGAGAGACTTCACCGTGAGTCATAAGGAAAAGGGGATGGCGTATTCTCTTAGCCATAAAGACAAGTACTGGATTTTATTGTAGAATGAGTATGAGGATTCAAGGGAGGGGGTAGAAGCAGAGGGGTGAGGTAGAGTGTTAATCATAGGGTTGCACAGTTTGATATGTAGAGAGGGTTAAGGTAATAGGAAAGATCTTGTGTAAAAACAATGTATTTGAACTTTGTAAATGAATGAGTATAAAATAAAAAATTTTAAAAACCCTAAAAAAAAAACAACCCAAAATGTTAAATTTTTGTTACATAAATGTTGTTATGTACATTTGAGTCAGGATTCATTCATAGTTGACCCTCCAGCAGCTTTTTCACAGGCTCTAAATCGTATGGGAGGAGATTGCCCATTTTTCTCCCATGAAGCAGCTAGTGGATTTTAACCATGTGAGTCTGTTTTGGCAGCACAATTTCTTAACATCAGGTCACCATAAATAATACAATAAACACACACACACACACACACACACACAAAACCAAAAGAAAAAAAAAAAACACCACCACACATGAATATGGTGCAAGTCTCCCTGTTACTTCTAAGCATGTGTCCTTAGGTAAATCAATCTCTCTGCGTCTCAGTTTATTAACAAAGCAAAAGAGAACTTCCCAGGTTGTTAGCA
The DNA here is from genome assembly GCF_000299155.1 of Elephantulus edwardii. Lineage (NCBI taxonomy): Eukaryota > Metazoa > Chordata > Mammalia > Macroscelidea > Macroscelididae > Elephantulus > Elephantulus edwardii. Next base: position 4,675,583 of record NW_006399974.1, on the reverse strand, counting down.
TATATTAAAACAAAACAAAACAAAAAACCAACCCAAAGCATGAAAACTCATTGCCACCAAATCAGAACCAGTTGAACCTCCAGTGAGTTTTCCAGAGGCTGCAATTACATGGGAAAAGATTGTCAATCTTTCTCCAACAAAGCTTCTATTGGATTCAAATCTCCAGAGAAACACCACCTTTGGGTTAGCAGCTCAACTCCCTCCAGACTAGGTCTCGAGACATTTCTCTTAGTATATGTTGCTGATAGGTGCTGCTGAGTAGACTAAAACATTGTTGTATCCTTTGTATGAAAAACAGATCAGAACCTTATTTTATCCTTCACCATCAGCATATACCCATGTTTTAAAAAAATTCACAGACAGATACACATAAATATATTTAAAAATACACACAAACATACTCAAAATTCTGGATGTTTTATATGCTAAGTAAGTGACAATAACATTATGATGTTTTCTTTCACACTATTGGATAAATTCAAGTGCAGACTGGGTTTAGAAGAGGCTGTGGCACCAGGAACTTTACAGTTGATGTCAGATGGATCTTGGCTAAAAGCAGAGAGTACCAGAGGAATGTCTATCTGTGTTTCATTGACTATGTACAGGCTTTTGACTGTATGCATCACAACAAATTGTGGCTAACCTTGAGGAGAATGAGAATCCCAGAACACTTTATATGCTTATGTGAAACCTATTCTTAGACAAGGAAGCAGTCTAAGCAAGGAAATACTGCATTGTTCAAAATCAGAAAGGCAGTGTGTCAGGGATGCATTCTGTCTCCATACATTTTCAATCTATATGCAGAACATATCTTCAGAGAGACTGGGCTTTATGAGGAAAAATGTGGCATCAGGATTAAAGGAAAACTCATCAACAACCTACATTATGCAAATTAAGTTTGTGAACTTACTTGCTGAAACTGAGACGGACCTGAAGCACTTGCTGCAGAAGGTCAAGGACTGTAGTCTTCAATATGGATTGAAGTTCAACATCAAGAAGACAAAGATTCTCACCACTGGGCCAATTGGCAGCATCGTGATAGATTGAGAAGAGATTGTGCTTGTTAATTGTTAAAATTTGCTCGGCTCCACAATCAACACTCTTAACAACAACAGTCAGAAATCAAAAGACTAGTTGCATTACTGTCAAAGACCTCTCCAGAGTACTGAGAAGCAATGATGTCAGTCTAGAGACTAAAGTGTGCCTGATGCAGGCCATGGTCTTCACAATTACTTGCTATGCATCAGAGAGCTGAACAATGACTAAGGATGACAGAAGAAGAATTGATGCCTTTGAGTTGCGGTGCTGGAGAAGAGTCTTCAACATACCCTGGACTGCCAAGAAAACAAATAGATCTGTCTTAAAGAGGGTGAAACCAAGTTTCTCCTTGGAGGCTAGGATTTTGAAGTTCCATCTCACATACTTTGTGTGTGTGGCCAGGATACACTGATCCTTGGAGAAGGTCATCACGCTTGGAAACGTTGAGGGACAGCACAGAAGAGGAAGACCTCAGATGAAATAGATTGATACAGTAAATAGGGCAGTGGGGGTAGGTGTGCCGGAGTCAGTGAGACTGGTTCAAGACAGGGCAAGCTTCAGAGCTGTTGTTCATAGGGTCTCTATAAGTTGCAGGCAACTTCATTATACATAACAACAACACCAAAAATGACATATCTGATAAGAGACTCATATCTAAAATTTATAGAATACTCCAGCACCTCAACAAGAAAAAGATAAATGACTCGATAGCAAAACGGGCATAGGATATGAATAGATATTTCACCAAATAAGACATTCAGATGGCAAAGAAACACATGAAGAAATTTTCAAAACCCCTAGCTATCAGAGAGATGCAAATCAAAACAGCTATGAGATATCCTCTCACCCTAGTAACAATAGCAAAGCTCAACAGAGCAGCAAACAATAAATGCTGGTGAAGCTGTGCAGAGATTGGAACCCTTATTCACTGCTGGTATGAGAGAAAAATGGTGCAACCACGATGAAAGGAGAGGAAGACCCCCAACCAGGTGGATTGATATAGTGACCGCTGCAATGGGTTCTTGTGTGTCAGGAAGTGTGAAGATGGTGGAGGACAGGACTGGGTTCAGATCTTTTGTTCATATGGTTGCTATGATTCATATTCAACTTCACAGCACCTGACAACAACAACAACAATAACAACGAAAGAAGGTTTGGAGCTTTCTCAAAAAGTTAGAAATAGAAATACCATTTGACCCAGCAATACCACTACTGGGACTATACCCTAAAGAGTAAGGGAAATTTGCATGGTTTAAAATCAAGCAAGGTGTGTGCCAAGGCTTTATCATTTTGCCACACCTATTTAAAAGTCAGTTGTAATTATATTTTGGAGGAACATTCTTCAAAGTGGTAGAGCACTCTTCTGTCAATTTGCTGTACTGAGGTAACTTGGGTTTGCTCTGATGCTGAACTTTGTGCCATTGGGGTGTCAAATGCCATAACAATTACCCATGGTGGACAGTGTTTGTGGAGCTGCCAGTTAAAGACAGGTTTGGAAACAGGAGTGGCATCCACTTCCTAAACAACAGGCCTCTGGAAATCTATGAACTTTGAGGGCAAGACTGGTTTCAGATCTTTTGTTCATAGGATTGTTATGAGTCATGCTGCAATCAACAACAACATTCTAAGCAAATAATTAGAGAAACTGGACTCACTAACTAAACAGCTTGGGGAGGGGGAGAAGCCAAAACAACCAAAACCTTCTTAACATTAAGTTGGAACCAACTCAAAGCTGACCCCCATCTCCCACCAGGTTTTCAAAGGCTATTTCACACAGGAAATTGATCATTTTTCTCACACAAAGCCTCTATGAGATTTGAACCACCAGTTTGGGAGTTAGCAGCACAAATTCCTACAGACTAAGTGCCCGGAGCCTGCAACCATAGAAACATGGTGATTATGGTAAAGGAAAACACAATATCCAATATGGAGAAGTTAACACATTGTAACCAAGGCAAAAGAAAAGACTAAGAAATACATCAAAATAAAGAAACTCTGGTGGCTTAGTAGTAGACAATTGCATTGCCAATGCAGTTCAAATCCACCAGCTGCTCTGTGGGAGAAAGAGAACTTCCTCTCTTGTGATTCACTGCCTCTGAACACCTGCTGGAAGGTCAACTATGGGTTGATTCCAACTGCCTCGAAAAACCTATTGGAGGGTGAGTTTGATTCTGACTATGGCTGACACACACACACACACACACACACACGGTAAATACTACAACATAAAACCCTACAGCAACAGTAAGTTATCCTTGGGAACAAAGGTGCTAAAAACTTGGTACCACTAGTTTCTCTATAGGAGATAGATGGTCAATCTTTATAGCCTGTAAAAAGAGCAACAACCACATGGGGATAACCATGTATGACCTTTACTGACTTCACAAAGGGCAATAGTCCCTGTCAACAGCATCAGTAACACAAAACCAATTCCCGTGTGGTCAGGCACATCCCTCAAGCGCCCATACCTCTTTCTACCCACCACAACAATAATCTGACTGCTTCGCTGGGTTCAAAATCTGATGGGATAGCTCACAGACCACACAGAACTGTACTGGAGAAGCCAAAAGGTTCTAATTAGCTTAGTAGCAGAATATAATCAGAATGGTTTCCAAAATGTACTCACAGGCACTCAGTCTTGAGCATCCTGGCTTTAGGCCAGTGGTACAAAGTCCTCAGTACTGCAAATTATACCCCCACTTCAAGTGTCCAACAAACTTGGGCAAAGGGTTTTAGCTCCAATTCCAATGGTTTAGCAGTCTCAAAGTCCCATCTCACGTCAGGACTCTGGATCAGCCATGGCTACTGTTTCTGTAGGTATAGCTGGAACAAGAATGTCTGATCCCAAAAGATGTCCTACATTCTCTTCCTTCTTTGTCTTCACCTGAACCAGGAGAGTACAACTCTCTTGTTGCTGGATTACTCAATTTAATGGCAAGATTAGCCAACCCCCCTGTGGATTGGTAGATAGTCAATCCCCTTGTGGGTAGGATAACATGCCCCATCTGCATATTTCTGCCCATCTATATGGCAAAGTCAAATGGTGGATATTAAAATATTAATGCCACACACAGCCTCTGAGAGCCTGCTACAGGATCAGTTACGAGCCACTTCTGACTCAATGTCACACAATAAAGGAAGTAAATACACATACTAAATAGATATGGGAGGTGATGTGGAATCATTAATAAAGAGAGGAAAGGAGAGGGGAGGGGAAGGGAAGGGAAGAGGGAAGAGGAGGGGAGGGGGAGAGGAAAGG
>NW_006399974.1:4658180-4670909 GCF_000299155.1 Elephantulus edwardii | reverse complement strand
GGGGAGGGGAGAGGAGAGGAGAGGAAAGATGAGCTCTGGTGACCTAGTGGTAAGAATAAGTTGTACTGCATTCTCAAAGGCGCATGGTTTGGATCCACCATCTGCTTTGCAGGAGAAAAATGGGCAATCTTATGTAGTGCAATTTACTGTCTCTGAAAATAAGCTGGAGCATCAGCTGTGAGTTGGTTCTGACTCGACAACACTCAACAACCTTGGAACCATGTGTGTGTGTGTGTGTGTGCTTTTCCTTCTGTTCTTGTGATACAGTCTTAGCCAAGGGAAAAAAGAAGAGAAGGGTGAAGAGTTGTTTTGCTCTAAATTTTGGTCTCTTTTGCTCTCTTTCTGGTGTTGAAGACTATTCACTCTCTTAGAAGCAAGAGAAGTCCGGGAAGTAGGGTTTTTATTCGGTAGTCACTTAATAGAAGAGAAAACAAACATTTTTTTATCCTTTTAAAATAAATCTTAACATTTCTAGAGTATAAACTGGGTTGGTAAATCATCTCTGTGAACATGAATAAATGTATAATCTATTGTTACTGGGTATTGTAATTCATGGCGACCTTATGTAGAATAGTTCTGAACCCTACCCTATCTTAAGCCAATCTCATTGTCTCTAACACACCTACCCACAAAACCCTAGTTACTGTGTCAGTCCACCTCATCCACAGTCTTCCTATCCTGTGTTGCTATTTCATCCTTCCAAGCGTGATGTCCTTCTCCAAGCAAAATAGTGAGAGGTCCCTCCTTGCGACATGCAAAGTATGTGAGATGGAGCTTCGGAATCCTTACCTCCAATAAGGAACTTTGTTTCACTTCTCCAGAACAGACCAGGTGGTTGGTTCTCTTGTCAGTCCATAGTATGTTCGATACTAGTCTCCAGAACCACAATTCAAGGGAATCGGTTCTGCTGTAATTGTTCATTAGATCAAATTGGTTAGTATTGTTCCAGTCTTTATATTCTTGTTGATTGTCTGCATTCTTTTTTTTTTATTAAATTTTATTAGTTTTAATGAACATTTACAGAGATTTTGGGTTCTCATTCATTCATTGTTGCACCATTCTCTCTACCCTCCTCCCCAGTTTGTTCTTCCCCCGCCATCCGAATGTCTGTCTTAATTGTCCTATTGCCACAGTGCTTGTCAAAGTCAGTTCTGATTAATCTCCTTTGTCAGTGTGTCCTTTGCCATTCCCTATCACTCCTCCCTGAGAGAGACTTCACCCTGATTCATAAGGAAAAGGGGATGGCGTATTCTCTTTGCTACTTCCTGCTGAAAAGGGACACTATGGGATTCAGGGTGAATATCTTCTCTCACTACTCTAAAGGGCCCCTTTGGCAGTAGGAAACACATAGACTATTATGGAGATTGATTTTGGAATTTAGATGCACTGTTATTAATTGTGCTTAGCCGTACATGTTCATATCCTTGAAGATGTATCATGGGGGTGTTGCAACCGGCCTTTCTTCTGCCAGGTTAGTTCCACAACAGCTAGGTTGATAGCTCCAGGTGATGGCTGGATCTGCGGTGGTGCCCTGAGGTCACAGGGCTGTGGTGGGGGCTGAGGTGCGTGGAAGCAAGGGACTAGGGGGATTGTCTGCATTCTTATTCCTTCAATTATAGTTTTAAGTCTGAATATAATTGTGGATTATATTTTTAAATCTATTTTTATCATTTTTTACTTCCCATATTTTGAGATTCTATTATTAAATACATAGACATTTAGAACTGTTGGACTTTTTAATTAATTTTTCATTATGAAAGGACTGTTTTCATTATGGTTAATATTCTTTTCTCTGAAATTTACTTTGATATTAATATTGTCAGTTCAATTTTCCTTTTGATTAGTGCTGACATTTATATCTTTCTTAACTTTTTAATATTGACCTATTTGTGTCTTTATTTAATGTCAAATTTTCATGTTGTTGTTATGTGCCATTGAGTCACTTGCAACTCATAGCAACCCTATATATAAGAGCCCTAAACCCTGCTCTATCCTATGCCAACTTTATTGTCTCTGACACACCTACTCCCATTGCCCCAGTGACTGAATCAATCTATCACATTGAGGGTATTCCTCTCCCACACTGTCCCTCCACCTTCCCAAGCATGATATCCCTCTCCAAGGACTGTTACCTCCTTGGACCATGTCCAAGTATGTCAGACAAAGCTTCAAAATCCTTGCCTCCAAGGAGCAGCCTGGTTTCACCTGCTATAGGAAAACCTGTTTATTTTCCTAGCAAGCTGTGGTATATTCAACACTCTTCTCCAACATCACAGCTCAAAGACTCTTTTTCTATCATCCATAGTCATTGTCCAGCTCTCTGACGCATAGCAAAAAATTGCAAAGACTATGGCCCAAATCAGGCACACCTTAGTCTCCAGATTGATATTGTTGCTATTCAGTACTCTGGAGAGGTCTCTGACAGCAGACTTTCCCAATGCAACTTGTCTCTTGATTTCCTGGATGTTGGTACCAAGAGTGTTGATTATGGAGCCAAGCAAACTAAAATTGTTAACAATCTCAAGCTCCTCACCATCTATGATGCTGCCAAATGACCCAGTGATGAGAATCTCGATATTGAGCATCAATCCATATGGAAGGCTGCAATGCTTGACCTTTTGAAGCAAGCACTTCAGGTCCTCCTCAGTTTCAACAAATAGGGTTGTGTAATCTTCATAAAACAGGTCGTTGAATCTTCCGCCAATCCTGAGGCCGCATTCCTCCTCATACAACACAGCTTCCCAGATGATCTGTTCTGTGTATAGACTGAAAAGTTATGGAGACAAATTACACAGCTGGCATGCACCTTTCCCGATTTTGAGCCATGCAGTATCTCCTTGCTCTATTCTGATGACTGCCTCCTGGTTCACATACAGGTTTCACACATGCAGAATCAAATGTTCTGGGATTCCCATTCTTCTCAGAGTCAGCTACAGTTTGTTGTGATGAATACAGTCAAATGCCTTTCCATAGTCAATCAAGTACAGATAGACATTTCTCTGGTACTCTCTACTTTCAGCCAAGATCCATCTAACACGAGTTATAATATGCCTAGTTCCATGGCCTCTTCTAAACCCTGCCTGCACACCTGGCAGTTCTCTGCTGAAGTGCTGCTCCAGTAGTTTTTGGATCATTTTCAGCAGCATCTTGTTTGCATGTGATATTAATAATATTGTTTTATAATTTCCACACTCTGTTGGGTCATTTTTCTTTGGAATAGGAACAAATATAGATATGTATCTTCCAGTCAGTTGGCCAGGTGGTAGTCCTCCAAATTTCTTGGTACAATTTGGTGAGCACATCCAAGGCAGCGTCTATTTGTTGAAATATGTCAATTGGTATACCATCAATTCTTGTTTTTGCCAATTCTTTCAGAGCAGTTTGAACTTCTTCCATTATCACCACAGGCTCTTATTCATACGTTGCTTCATGAAATCCTTCTGTATCCACCTATTCCTTTTGGTATAATAACTCTGTATACTCTTTCCATCTTCCTTTAATGCTTTCTGGATCACTTAATATTCTACCCAAATCAGGCTTAAGTATTGCCACTTGTGGCTTGAATTTGTTTTTCAATTCCTTCAGCTTAAGAAATGCTGAGTAAGTTTGGGCCCTTTGATATTCTGCACATCTGGTTATAATACATTGTGCACTTCATTACAATGCTTTGCTTTGTCTTCCCAAGCTGCCCTTTGAATTCTTCTTTCAGCTCCTTAATTTCTTGATTTCTTCCTTTAGCCTTGCCTTCTTGATGCTCTAATATTCAGAGTCTTATCTGCTATCCATCTTGGTGTTTTCTTCTGCCTTTGCATTGATTTTTTTGCATTTTTTATGGCTGATATTCTTGATATCTCCTCACAGCTCATTTGGTCTTTTCTCATTGGTGTTCAAGGCCTCAACCGGTTCCTGAGATTGTTTTGAAATTTGAGTGGGATAGACTTAAGATTAAATTTTGGTTCCTGTAGATTTGATTTTTCTTCAACTTCAGCTTGAACTTGCATATGAGTAATTGATAGTCTGCTCCACATTCAGCATCTGGCCTCATTTTCACAGCTGATATTGAGCTTTTCCAGCAATTCTTTCCACAGATGTAATATATTTGATTCCTACTCTATATAAAATTGGGTTTTGCATCCCTTTTTTGTAATCTCTCTTTTAATTTGTGGGTTCAGAGCATTTGTTTTAATGCAGTTGTTGTTATGGTTAGGTATTTAATCTCTTAAATTGCTATTTGGTTTTTATTATCCCATATACTTCCTATTCCCTCTTTTTTTTCCTTCCCCTGTTTCTTTGGATTAGGGGCTTTGGTGGCAGAGTCTGTAGAGAAGGGCACTGTTAACCTACAGATGTTGCTTCTCTGGTGATTTGAATTACCAGCAACTCATTGGGCTACAAGCGATTTCCTACTGATAGGCCACTGGAGGGTCAACTATTTTTGGTTCTGACTTGATAGGAATAAGAGATGCTGTGGTTGTGTACCGTGAGTTGGAATCGAACCATAGCTGACCCTCTGGTGGGTTTTCAGAGGCAGTTAATCACACAGGAGGAGATTGCCCATCCTCCCATGGAGCAGTTAGTGGCCTCAAAACATGTGCATTTGGGATTACAGCAAATATAGGAGATTTTTTAAAAGTTAAGTCGACATTTTTCACAATTCCTTTTTATCTCATAAGATAACAGTGTTCTTTGTTGTTTTTTTGTGAGTTGTGTATGTGGTGTTGCTTTGTTTTGCTTTAGTGAAATTTCTTACTCTTTCACCCATTTATAGACTATCTTATCTTCAATCTCATTGGTGCTGAGCTGGAACCACCTTATAGCTAACCCTCTGTTGAGTTTCCAAGGCTGTAAGTCACTCAGGAAGAAATTGCCTATTTTGTCCAGCAGTGAATCACCAGATAGGTGTGGTCTTTGGGTTATCAGTGAAACTTCCTACAGTCTATCTAGGCCACATGAACTCCCTCACATGGAGTTTGTTAATATTTCTGTTTGTTGTACTTATTATATATTTTATTTCCATATATGTTACTCTTACTAAGATCAAGTTGATTTCAATCCATAGTGACTCTTTGTGAGTAGAATTACCTCAAACGTTCTCTGAACTTCCTTTTCTTTTAGACCAGTTTACTGGATTAAGAGTCATCACCAGGGTGTGAAAGAAAAGGAGTTGAAGCATGAAAGGAAAAAAAATGCAAACCTTATTTATACTTACGGAAGTCTTTGAAATGCCACAAGTTATTTGCATAGATGGAGGCAAAAGTTGGTAGTATTAGGTTGAAAGGTTGAGAAGATCATTGCAATGATAGCAGCAGTGATGATACTTCACAGGGGGATAAAGTAGCTATTTTAGGTGAACAGCTAAGAGGTTTTATTTTCTCTTCTCTACTTGTTACCAGGTGACTGTGGTTAAAGTCTTGAAAACATGGTTTGGGGGTGGGGTTTTTTTGCCACTGTTTTGTCTCAGTTCCAGTCACATGGCAGACGCTAGCAGTGGTGTGCTATTATAGGCACCTCTTCCAAACTCTGAGGTCAGTGACCTCACCAGGTAGCTTCAAATTGACTGTAGTGGGAGTTATTATGCCACAGAAGTTTTTTTTATGAACACCAACAATGAGGATTGTTATTTTGGGGTTTTTCCCCCTAGAGATTTGGTTTACTAGTATACCACTAATGACAGATCAACCATAACTTTTCAAGAAACGCCTTTTAAAACCCTATATATTTTGTAGATAATTCTCTGCTTGAGATATATATTTTGTGCAAATTTTGAAAGTAAATTTAAGAATAATATTTTAATGTGGGATTAAAAAATTAAGAATCCTTTGTGGGACCCAAGAACTATGTTATTTGCAACAATTGTTTGTTTTGTAATAACAAAAGAGGCTTCACTTTACAAAATCTTTTTCACTTTAGATTGAAGTCTAGCATTAACCTCAAAGTAAAAACCTCTAGTAATAACTGAAATTTTTTTTTTAAATATTACTTCCAGGATATTATACAGAAGAAGGACTGACAATCTCCTCCCATGCGATTTACTGCCTCTGAAAACCCGCTGGAGAGTTAACTATCAGTCAATTCCAACTCAATGGCACACAAAAAGGATCTTATAGAAGTTAGTTCTACTGTAGCAATAATAGTAGTTTTAGAACTGTGATAATTATAAAGTTTAAAAAATTGTTGCTTTTTTAAAAATTTAGCAAAATTGATATTAGACAATCTATGAAAATATTTTTACTATAGTTTTATAAACGTTTATCAGTATGTAATCAAGATTTTTAAATAGTAGGTTGTTTTGAATCTAGTCCTAATAAGGAAATTTATCTCAGTTGAGTAATACAGGAAAGGTGAGGGCTAGAAACCATGGACACTTTTAGGCATTAAAGCCAAACAAAGGAAGTTCCATATTTGAGTTTTAGGGGTTTTGGTTTTCTTTTTTATAAATTGTCCATAGGCAAGCATAAGACCAGTTAAGTCTTTTAATAAGACTCTAAAACTTATGTTTCAGTTTACTTCTGAACAGGAATTAAGAATAACTCTAAGTGAATTTGATTGCCAAGCAGAGACTACCAGACTTCTGCTCAAGGAAATCAGAAGTAAACAGATGAAATGTTTTTGGAATAATAGACTTTGATAATCTGAAGTAATGGTGCTTATTTGAATAATTTAATAAGGAAATTATGTCACTTTATTAAAAATATTTTACATTTTTACTTAGACTTCATCACCTAATCTCTTTAAACTCAGAGACTAGCTTTTGTTTGTTATCATGGTACCGACTAAGGGAGTTGTCAGGTGCGGTTGAGTCCACTTTGACTCACAGGTGTCTACGACAGAACAGAGATCTTTGCAATCTCTGTTGTACTTAAACCCATTTTTGCAGTCACGGTGTCAGTCCATCTCATTGAGGGTCATCTTCTCTCTCACTGACCTGCTTTTTCAACCATGTCTCACCCTAGGGACTGATCTCTCCTGACATCGTGTGTGAGGCAAAGTCTCACCATCCTTGCTTCAAAGGAGTCACCTAGCTGCACTTTCCCAGGGCACATATGTTTGTTCTTTTGGCAGTTCATGATTTATTTAGTATTCTTTACCATCATGGCAATTCAGTGGCAACAGTTCTCTGGTCTTCCTTATTTATTAACCAATTTTCATGCACATATGAAGACATTGAAAAACATCAAGGATATTGTGTAGCGGTAATTCTCCCTCAGGGAAAATGTTGCCTCTCTTTTGTACTTATTCGCCACTTTAAGAAGCAGTTATTACCATCATGCTTACTTTTTGTTGTGTTGTTATTAGTTGCCAACCAGTAAGTTCTGCGATTCTGACTCATGATGACCCCTTGTCACCATGGATCAGAATAGAACTTTTCTACAGGATTTTTTCAAAACCTTTTAGACACCAGTTACCAGACTTGCCTTCCAAAGTACATTTGGGTGGGTTTGAATGACCCATCTTTTAGCCAATTAGTCAAGCATTTAGTTGTTCTATCTACCCAGGGTACTAAAGATTTGACTAGCAGCACATAAATGCTTGGAATTCAACCATTTGACCAAGACATAATTATTAACACACTTTATGATAGACTCAAATATTTTACCTTATTTTACTTACACCTTAAAAATGACAATTGTAACTTAATGTTTCTTAACCAAGTGAAATCAGTGCTATTGTTTTAGGGAAGAAAATCTTACTTATCTTTTTTACCTTCAAATAATTATACTGTTGTTTTTGTTGTTAGGTGCTTCTGAGTCTAGTACAACTCACAGTGACCCTATATACAGCAGATCTGATCCCCGTCCTATCTTGTGCCACTTTCATACTTCCTGACACACTAGAGCCCACTGAAGCAGTCATGGTGTCAATCCACTTAATCGAGGGTCTTTCTCTCCTTCGCTGACCCTCCACGTCTCAAGCATCTCCAAGGAATAGCCCCTCCTAGCAACATGCCCAAAGTATGTGAGGGCCTCTTCATTCTTACCTCCAAAGAGCATTCTGGATGAACACTCTCCAAGACTTATTTATTTGTTCTTTTAGCAATCCATGGAATGTACAGCACTCTTTTCCAACACCATAATTCAAAGGCATCAATTATTTTCCTGTCATCCCTCTTCATTGTCCAGAACTCAGATGCATAGCAAATGATCAGAAAAACTATGGCCTGAATCAGACACACCTTAGTCCTCAAACTGACATCACTACTCCTCAATAATTTGGAGAAGTCTTTAACTGCAGACTTTCCCAATGCAATACATCTCCTGATGTACTAAGGGCATTAACTGTGGACTATCAGAAATTCAAGATTTAGAAAACGCTGTGGCACCAGAGACATCATTGCTGATGTCAAATGTATCCTGGCTGAAAGTAAAGAATACCAGGAGAATGTCTGTTTGTGCTTTATTGACTATGCAAAGTTGTTTGTATGGATCATAACAAATTGTGGTAGATATTTACAAGAATGGGAGTCCCAGAACACTTAATTGTGTTCATGTGAAAACCACACCTGTACAAGGAGGCTGTCGTGTGAACCGAGCGGGGGAGCACTGCATGGTTTAAAATTAAGAAGGGAGTGTGTCAATGTTATATTCTCTCTCCATACTTATTCAACCTGTATGTTGAGAAAATTATTTAAGAAGCTGGACTCTATGAAGAGAAACGTGGCATCAGGACCGGAGGGAGACTCATCAATAACCTGTGTTATATAGATGACACAACCTTACCTCCTGAAAGTGAGGAGGACTTGAGATACTTGTTGCAGGGGATCAAGTTAGCAATCCCAGGGCACAATATAGCCCTTGGATGTGATTTGCTTTGCTCAATATGTATTACAATTTGGGCCTTTTTTTCCCCAGAGTACTTTGAAAATGCAGAGTTTACAGCTTATCTTGGAAAAAAAGATACCATATTTTAGTTTCTGTTTAAAAAGAGAGGACTCTGGTTGTTAACAATTTCAGCTTGCTTAGCTCCACAATAAAAAATCCACAATCTTGGCACCAGCAGTCAGAAAATCAAAAGACAAATTGCTCTGGGAAAGCTACTGTCAGCAACCTCTCAGAAATGGTAAAGAGCAACATTGTCAGAATGGAGACTAAGGTACACCTGATTCAGGCCATGATCTTCGCAGTTACTATGCATCAGAGAGCTGGACAATGAGTACGGTTGACAGAAGAAGAATCGATGCCTTTGGAGAAAAGTATTGAACACATATATTATGAGAGTGAGTGAGTGAGTGTGTGTGTGTGTGTGTGTGTGTGTGTGTGTGTGTATTTAACATAGATCATCAAGAGAATAAACTGGTCTACACTGGTGAGAGTAAAACCAAATTTCTCCTTTAAGCCAAGGATTTTGAAGGTCTGTCTCACATAATTTGAGCAGGACATCATGCTTGGAAAGGTGGAGGGACTATGCAGAGAGGAAACCCCTGGATGAGACGGATTGAAACAGTGACGGGGGTAATGGGAGTGTATTGATGACAGTGAGTCTGGCTCAGAATAGGGCAGGGTTCAGAGCTATGGTACACTAGGGTCATTATGAATCATGGTTGACTCGATGGCACACAACAACAGCTCTGGCTAGTGAGCTCAACTTCAGAGAATCCGTTTCTCACCCATTAGTTTTCATTAATTTGTCTCTTATCCAGATCACTGGAAGATGTTGAGCTTGTGCATGTTATTATAAAGAAAGTTTCCATATGGGAAATAAAGTTTTTTTAAAAAATTAAAAATTATATTGCATCTATTGAATAATGACAAGCAAAGACGAAATGTTAAGTCTTAAATTTGTGGCAGGTTACTGCTTTTTAAAGGCACTATATGTTGTATTGTGACTTAGGTGTAGTCCAGTAGACGACAATCTGTAACAGCCCTAAGAATAGCAGATCTGAACCTTTCCCTGTCCTGCACCATCATACTGATCTCTGGCATGTCAAACCCACGGGAATGTCCATGGGATGTGCAATTCTCTCCACACCACAGTTCAAAGGCATTGATTCTTCTTCTGTCATCCTTATTCACTGTCCAACTCTCAGGTGCATAGAAAGCAACTGGAAATACCATGGCTTGGGTTGGACACACTTAAGGCTTTAAAACTCTAAAATTAAGACACACTTTGCTCTTTAGGATTTTGTAGAGTTACATGACAGCAGAGTTTTCATAATTCAACACATCTTTTGATTTCCTGACTGCTGCTATCATTGCTGTTGACTGAGGATCCAAGTAAAATTAATGTTAATCTTTTTTTACTTATATCATGGTATTGCTGATTGGTCCAATGGTGAGGATTTATGTTATCTTGATGTTGAGATCTAATCCATATAGAAGACTGTAGTCTGATCTTTTACAGCAAGTGTTTCAGGTCTTTTTCAGTTTAGCAAGCAAGTTTGTGTCATCTAAATAATGAAGATTGTTGATGAGTCCTCCTCCGATGCTAATGCCACCCCCTTCTTTTTAGTTGTTCAACTTCTCACATTATTTGCTCAGTACATGGATTGAATAGATATGGAGAAACAATATAACCCTGATGCACACCTTCCTAGATTTTAAATCATACAATTTTTCCATATTTAGACAATAGCTGGTTGGTCTATGTATAGGTTATTCATGAGCATAATTAATTTTGAGCTGTTTGTTGTTATTGTTGCTCTCAAGTCAGTTAAGACTCATATGGACCCCCTGAAACCGTTCTTTATCCTTTCCCATCCTCACAATCTCCTCCATATTCAGTCCCATTGTTGAAGTCACTATCTCAGTCCTTTTCTTGAGGGTCTTCACCTCTCTTTCACTAACCCTCTACCTTTCCCAACAGGAAACCTTTTCCCAAGGACTGGCCTTTCTGGACAACATGCCCTAAGTATGTAAAATGAACTTTGACCATTCTTGCCTCCAAAGAGCACTCTAACAACATTTCAAAAGTATTGATTCTTCATTTGTTAACTTTATTCATTGTCCAACTTTCAGGTGCATAAGAAGCAAAAATGCCAATGATTTAGATCAAGTAAACTTAGTCTGTAAACTGCTCTCAAGTAACAACACAATAAACTGAAAATTCCAAGGGGATTTATTTTTATTGCTTACAAACACACTAATTACAAAGATTTTACTGATTTCTAGTAAATTTTTCACTCTTAGAGTAGGGAGCTCTGGTGGCCTAATGATAAGAAACTGCACTGCAATCCCAAAGGCACTGGGTTCGAATCCACCAGTTGTCCTGTGGGTGAAATATAGCCAATCTCATCTCACACAAATTACTGCCTCTGAAAATCCACTGAGGGTCATTTATGGGTCAGTTCCAACTCAACAACAGCCCATAGAATAGAGTAGAAGACAAAATAAATCTATGAAATTTGTTGTGTCCTCCCATTGCTGTTTCTATTTCATTTTAATAATTACCAATAATGGTATATTATTTACATGTCCTGTTTCTCACTTGTCTGTGTATCCTTAAAGGAATAGATCATTACATCTTTATCTTCAACTCAGTTATTCTAGACCAGTGGGTGCTTTATAAGCATTGTCATTAAATTGGGTAGGAAAATGTGATTAAATTGGTTTTATTAACAAAAAAGTTTTCAAGTCTATCTCAAAAATTAAGAACACTTATAATAATGCATAATTGGTTTTTCATTGATAATTTTCTTTAACAATTCATAAAGGGAAAAAGTTTTCTATAAACCAATATTCTTTAAATAGAGGGATATATACTAATGTTTATAAATAACAACTTTTTGAGCCAGCTCCTGGAAATAAATAGCCATTATGTATTTTTAACTATTTTTTTAACATCTGATTATGGAAATTATCAGTCATATTACAATTAACCACTATATTTCCTTAAAGACAGTTTTGGGGGAAAATAATACAAAGCCCATGTTGTAAAGATTTTTATTCTGTCTGGTATAAATGGCCAAGAAAGAAAGGTAGATAGCACATTTGTCATTAAAATTTTTTTATTAACGTCTTTTTGCCTAAGTGGGAATTTGTAGAAAGTGAACAGTGCCACCAAGTGGTGATATTAAGGAACGTTAATCAGTTAGATAACTGGCCATTTTCTTTTCAACAATTTTCCATCTAATTATCTGTAATAGCAATCAGACTTCAGTACCATCTGTATCATCTGCTTCACCAAATGTGATTGGTCCTTCTGCCATGGCTTCAAAAGCAGTCCGTTAATCACCTCTGCTTCCAAACTCGGGGACCTTAAGGAGTGTCCTGGCACCAGAAATGCCTGGGTTCTCTATGCTTATGATGCTGCAAATATGGTACTGAACTATCACTTCTGGCAGATGAGAGGACTAATGTCAGTATGAAAATATTATAAGTATATCATGAGTTGACGTATTTCTAGCATTTAATGGTGACAATTCATCATTTCTTTTAGAAATAGCATATCGTAAGTTTCAGGTGGTGATAGGAACATTATGCAGATTTTTAATCACTATTTTTTGGCTTGGGAAGTTCTAGTGGTTTGGTTTGAAGGGAGTGGTGCTGCCAACACAAAGGCCAAGCCTCTCTGGCCATTCAAATCCACAAAGTCCTGAAAGGAAGAAAGATGGGCAGTCTCCTCCATGAAGTGATACGCATGCTCAGAAACCTGGTGAATGGTCAGCTATGAGTCGCTCTATCGCTGTGAGGGTTTTGAGTTATATTTTTAAATATAAAAGAACATCACAGAATTTTTTTTTCTTTAACTCCCTGATTATATTAAAAGCTGTAGAAAATGGTCCCTATTAAAATA
>NW_006399974.1:4648655-4656566 GCF_000299155.1 Elephantulus edwardii | reverse complement strand
TTTCCTTCAAAGCAGCTTGAACTTCAGCCTTCATCACCATAGGCTCTGGCTCAAATGCTATTTGATACCTCCTGGATCATTTAACATTCTGCCTAAATAGTATTCATTTATATATAACTGTATCTTAATGACAAGGAAATATTTTCTTTTTTAGGTGATTACTGAGTTCAGTATCATTGGGATGAATTCAGACTGGCTCATGAGAGAAAGGAGAAATCAGAAGCACAAAGTGCCAATTACATACTTAGAGCTGCTCAATTGAATAGGTGGACTGTGAAGAGATTACCCTTCACCAAACTATATTTATATACAATGAACTCTACACCAAGTTTAAGTATCATCCATGTTAATGTCTTAAGAGACCAAAAAGAACATATCAGCCAGAGAAACCAGCCTTTCTGCCAGTAAAGTTGCATAGTAGAGATTTCATTACAAAATTTATGTTAGAGCTTCACGCCAAGAACATTTTCTTACAAAATTCTCTTTCTGCTGAAGACTTACTAAATGTCCTCTAATTTTGAGCCCTAACTTAAAGCAGAAAAAACTGTTTTCTATTAAATTTTTTTCTTACTGGAAAGGTTTTCTTTCATATAAAACTAATTTATTATCAACTTTTATCAGTAACTCATTTATTAAATAAAATTGACAGATAATAAATTTAAATTTGTCTTTAAAATTTGGTTTTAAAAAAATCTCTGGAATCTAAACCTGTTTAGTAATGAATACATTTCTTTTGAATGTTTCCATAATAAAAAAAAAGTAACTATTTACCTTCTTTTCTAGAAGAAATGGAATAATTTCAGAGTTTTGTAATATTGCTCTGGAGAGTCTCTGAAACATTTTTTTCCTTAAACAATAAGAACAGTTAGGCCTTGAAAAGCTTTATCTTATTTACTATATAATCTGGTGCATTTGTGGTTAACATTTTAGAATATCTGGGACAGTATACATAAAGTTGGTATATTTTAAATTATTCAATCAACCAACTTATTGTGGGATAAAAACATTCTGCAATACAACAGAGGATTTGTATATTAAACTGTAACTCTTTATGAAATTACCCACCTTTAAGTGTAGCAACTTATTGAACTGCCTGCCTTCTCTTTTGTAGTGCAACTTCTTATCCACTAGGCCACCATAGCTCCTATTATAAAATATAGACTTTGTATAACTATATTCATTGTGTTGATTTTTGTATGCCATCGTGCCAAAACCAACCAGTAACTAACTCATCAGGAGACATTCAGAGGCAGTAACTGCGAAGGAGGAGATTGCTCATCCTTCTTCTACAGAGAAGCTGGTGGATTGGAACCATATGCCTTCGGGATTATAGTGCAGCTTTTTACCACTAAGCCACATTCATTATAGGGGCTATTTGACAGCTTTATTATGGACAGAGAAGATATGGTGATTGTTGATAACTTCAGCTTGCTTGGTTCCACAATCAACATTCTTGGCACTATCAGTCTGGAAATCAAAAGAAGAATTGCATTGGGGAAGTCTGTTGTCAGCAACCTCTGTAGAATACTGGAGAGCAACAATATCAGTCTGGAACTAAGGTGTGCCTGACCCAGGCCATGGTCTTCGCAATTACTTGCTATGTGTCAGAGAGCTGGACAAAACTAAGGATGATAGAAGGAGGATCAGTGCTTTTGAGTTGTGGTGAACACAACTGCAGAAGAGTGGTGAATATACCATGGACTGTCAGGAGAACAAACAGGTCTGTCCTAAAGAGAGAGTGAAACCAAGTTGTCCCTGGAGTAAAGGACTTTGAAGCTCTATTTCCCATATTTAGGGCATGTCGCCGGAAGGGACCAGTCTTTGGAGAGGGACATCACACTTGGAAGGGTGGAGAGGCAGCACAAGAGAGGAAGACCCAAAGAGATGGATTGACGTGGGACTGGGGCAACGCTATTAGGTGTGTTGGAGTCAGTGAGACTGGCTCAGGACAGAATAGGGTTCAGAGTAATTGAACAAAGGATCATTATGAGTTGCAAGCATCTCAATGGCACATACCAACAACAAATACATGTAAGCCTTCCTTAGTTACTCTAAGTCTACACATTTTTGAAAATTTATCCGTCAACTAAGAGTATCTTGGTTAGTCTCTCTCTTTATGAAACAAATGATAATGACATGATTATGTTTTGTGGTGAGAGAACTGCTACAATCAGCAGACTGACAAAAGATTGTGTCCTTGTTAGGCTTTCTCCCATTCTCATCCATTCACTCAACAAATGTTTGTGGAGAGCACTCTGTCTATCAGGCTAAAAGTCAACCCACTGGAGATACTACCCTGAACAAGATGCACATAGTGTTTGCCTGCAAAGAGCTTAAAACCCAGTGGAGTATGCAGAGAAGCATGCAGATTATGGGAGGACTGTGAAGATTTTGTAACAAATGCTATGTTGTATATCAGGTACCTTAAAGAAAAGATTTGGCACAACGTCGATATATCCTTTAAAAAGTAGTTTTGTCTTGTTAACTCTAGTAGCTTCTTGATCTACCTGGACTGTGCATGAGGACTTTTCTATATTGTTGCTGTGTGCGTCTCCCTATGAGCCATACCTTCTACCCTCACTAAACAGACCCAGATCTAGGTGATGTTCAGCAAAGTGAAAATTCTTCTTCATCTTTCTGCTTGTCATCAAGAGGCTGTGGATTTACTAACTTGATAATGTTCAAGATCCTTAAGAGTTAAAAGGCTTCTTGAAATAGGTTCACCAACAATCTGTATATTGGTGCTTTTTTTGTATTGCTTTGTGTTTTACTAAGGTAGTGTTAAGTCTTTTCAATTTGTTTTAGTTTATTTTTTTTAAATCCTGGTTTATTACAACGTTTTTGTACATTGTTTTTCACACCAGATCTTTCCCATTTCCTTCACCCTTCCTCTCCACTCATCAAATTATGCAAGCCTATGATTAACCAATCTCCCCACCTCACCCATCCTCACTCCTCTGCTGCCTCCTCCCCCCCTGGATCTTCATACTCATTATACAATAATGGTTTTATACAGTATTCGTCCTTATGGGACTGAGATAGTTCACTCAGCATAATGCTCTCCAGTTCCTCCCAAGTTAAGTAGTAATTTATAAAATCTTCTCCTGCATGCTGTATGGTATTGCATTGTGTGAATGTACCATATTTTCTCAATCCATTCTATTGTGGTTAGACATTTGAGCTATTTCCATGTTCTTATGATGGTGAACTACCCTGCTATGAGCATTGCTGTACAAATCTCCATTTGTGTCTCACTTATCATTTTCTCTAGGTATGTTTTGGTTTATTTTTAATTCAGGTTGACTTTTCACTTAGATAAAGCCTCATTAACCTCTTAAGAAGGAAAGAAAAGCTTGGAAAACCCATTAATTTATGGAGCAGTTTAGAATTAAAGTTCTATGCCTCCTGAGCTTAATCTAAAGGTACAGTAATTTGTGTAAAAGTTAAATAAGAATGAAATCATAAACTTGAAAGTAACTGTAGGCCTTTTTTTATAAGATGAAAATTATCATCTCTACTCTTGTCCTCTAATATAAAAGGTCCTTGTATTAAATCATTTTGGGGAGGAATCTACATGTTCAATACAATTCCAATACAGAAACTATACTCATTTTCCAAGAAGATTTCAAGGAAAATTGTCAAGTTTATTTGGAGAGGAAAAAGATTTTGAATAAGCAAAGCATTTCTGGAAAACAAAAATGAAGTGGGACACATAGCACTTCCTGACCTCAAAACCTACTACATAGTGGTATTAACCAAAACAGCATGGTACTGGTACAATGACAGGCACATAGAAAAATGGAACAGAATTGAGAATTCAGAAATGGACCCATCAATCTACAGTTAACTGATACTCAACAAGGAAATAAAACCAATCAAATGGGAAATGACAACCTCTTCAACAAATGGTGCTGGCAAAACTGGACTTTCACCTGAAGAAAGCTGAAACAGGATCCACATCTCACACCAAACAAAAAAAATCAGCTTAAAGTGGATCAGAGACCTAGGAGTTAAGCCCAAAACCATAAAGTTCATAAGAGGAAAACTGGGATCAAGCTTAGAAGCATTAGTCCAAGGTATAAAGAGACTTCCAAATACAGCCAGAAATGTATAAACTGAAGAAGATAAAATTGAGGAATGGGACCTTCTAAAGCTTGAATCTCTGTGCTCATCAAAAACATTTTCCTACAGAATAAAAAGAAAGCCTACTAACTGGGAACAAACAGTTGACAATACCATTTTGGACAAGGCTTTCATAGCAAATGTTTAGAGAACACTCTTTGGCCTCCACAGGGAAAAAAATGGTAACCCAATACAAAATGGGCAAAAGACATGGAAAGACTTTTCACAATGGAAGACAGTCAAATGCCCAAAATACACACGAAGAAATTTATTGCCAAATCACTGGCAATAAAAAAAGATGCAAATCTAAACCACAATGATATACCACATCACCCCAGTAGCAATGGCAAAGTTTAGTAGCACAGCAACAATAAATGTTGGAAAGGGTGTAGAAAGTTTGAAACTCTCATACATTGTTTGTGGAATTGTAGGTGCAACTACTCTGGAAGAAAGATTGGTGTTTCCTCAAAAAGTTGAACAAAGAAATTCCATTTTACCCAGCTATTCTGCTACTCAGGAAGTATTATATGAACAAGAGATGATAGTAACAAAGACATCGGCAAAAACAAAACAAAACAAAGCCAAAAAAACAAACCACCCACAAAACAAAAAACAATCCTAAAAAAAAGGGGGGGGCAGAACTGATAGATACCAATTGACACGTTTCAATTAACAGATGCAAACCTGGGCGTGCTTAACAGTCTATACCAGAAAATTTGGAAGAAAGCTGTCTAGCTGACAGATTGGAAGAGATCCATATTTGTTCCCATTCCCAAGAAAGTGATCCAACAAAATGTGAAAAACAATAATCAAACAATATCATTAATATTACATACAAGCAAAATATTGCTGAAGATTATCCAAAAACAGGTAGAACAATACATTCACAGGGAAATTCCAGAAGTTCAAGCTGGGTTTAGCAGAGGCAATGGCACAAAGGACATCATTGCTGATAACAGGTAGATCCTGGGTGAAAGCAGAAAATGTCAGAAGAATGTCTATCTGTGCTTTATTGCCTATGCATAAGCATTTCACTTGTGGATCACAGCAAACTATGGCTTACATTGAGAAAAATGGAAATTCCAGAACATTAACTTGTGTTCATATGAAATCTATACCTAGATCAAGAAACTATTTTCCAAATGAAGTAAGGGATTACTGTTGTTGTCATTGTTTGTATGTGCCATCAAGTCACTTGTGACTCATAGCAACCCTATGTACAAGAGCCCTAAACCCTGCTCTATCCTGTGCCAACATCACTGTCTCTGACACACCTACTCCCATTATCCCAATCACTGAATCAATCCATCTCATCGAGGATCTTCCTCTCCTGTGCTGTCCCTCCACTTTCCCAAACATGATGTCACTCTCTCCAAGGTCTGGTCCCTCCTTGCAACATACCCAAAGTATGTCAGATGAAGTTTCAAAATCCTTGCCTCCAAGGAGGATCCCAGTTTCACCCTCTTCAGACAAACCTGTTTGTTCTCCTAGCAGTCCATGGTATGTATATTCAACACTCTTTCTCCAGGACCACAGCTCAAAAGCATCAATTCTCTTTCTATCATCCCTAGTCACCTAGTCCAGCTTTCCAATGCAAAGCACCCAAATGTGAAGACTATGGTCTGGATAAGATGTACCTTAGTCTCCAGCCTGACATCGTTGTTCTTCATTACTCTGGAAAGTACTTTCCCAATGCACTTCATCTCTTGATTTCCTGGCTGCTGATACCAAGAGTGCTGACTGTGGAGTCAAGAAAAATAAAACTGTTAACTATCTCAATCTCTTCACCATCCATCCTGATTCTGCCAATTGGCCCAGGGGTGAGAATCTTTGTTTCCTTGACGTTGAGCTTCAATCTATATTGAACCCTGCAGTCCTTGACCTGCTGTAGCAAGCGCTTCAGGTCCTCCTCAGTTTCAGCAAGCAGGGTTGTGTCATCTGCATAACGCAGGTTGTTAACGACTCTTCTACCAATCCTAATGCCACATTCCTCCTCCTACAACCCAGTGTCCCAGATGATCTGTTCTACATACAAATTGAAAAGGTATGGAGACAGAATACATCCCTGGTGAACACCCTTGCCAATTTTGAACCATGCAGTGTCTCCTTGCTCTGTTCTGATGATTGCCTCTTTGTTCAAGTATAAGTTTCACATAAGAACAATCAAGTGTTCTGGTATTCCATTCTTCTCAAAGTTAGACACAGCTTGCTGTGATCCACTCAGTCAAAAGTCTTTGCACAGTAAATGAAGCACAGATAAACATTCCTCTGGTACTCTGCTTTCTGCCAAGATCCATCTAACATTAGCTATAATATCACAAGTACCACGACCTCTTCTAAACCCAGCCTGCACCTCTGGTAGTTCTCTGTTGATGTGTTGCTCCAGTTGTTTTTGGATAATTTTCACCAGAATCTTGCTTGCATGTGATATTAATGACATTGTTCAATAATTTCTGCACTCTGTCAGGTCACCTTTCTTTGGAATGGAAACAAATATCGATCTCTTCCAGTTGGTTGGCCAGGTGGTTGTCCTCCAGATTTCTTGGCACACCTTAGAGAGCACGACCAGGGCAGCATCTGTTTGTTGAAACATGTCAATTGATATGCCATCAGCTCCTGGGGCTTTTTTTTGCCAATTCTTTCAGAGCAACTTGAATTTCCTCCTTCATCACCATAGGCTTTTGCTTATATGTGATTTCATGAAATTCTTCTGTATCAGCCAATTTCTTCTTTTAATGCTTCTTGGATCATTTAACACTCTGCCCAAAGCATTCTTAAGTATTTCCACTCATGGCTTAAATTTGTTTTTCAATTCCTTCAGCTTAAGAAATGCTGAGCAAGTTTGGCCCTTTCGATTTTCTGACTCCAGCTCTTTGCACTGCATGTTTTAAAATTAGGGGAAATGTGTTTAAAGATTGCATTCTTATCTGTTTAACCTATATTCTGAGCAAAGAATTTTGGACTCTATGTAAAGGAATGTGGTATCAGGATCAGAGGTAGACTCATCAACAAATGTGTGATACAGATAACACAACCTTGCTTGCTGAAAGTGAAGAGAATTTGAAACACTTGTTGCAGGAAATCAAGAACTACAGCCTTCAATGTAGATTACATCTCAACATCAAGAAAACTATGGTACTCACCACTTGGCTAATATACAACATCATGGCAGATGGAGAAAAGATTGACATTGTCAATGATGTCATCTTACTTGGATCAACAATCAACATGCTTGGTAACATCAGTCAGGAAATTAGGAGATCCACAATCAATACACTTGGACTTGTAGTAAAAAAAATCAAAAGACATGTTGCATTGGGAAGTCATCTTGTCAAAGACTTCTCCAAAATACTAAGGAACAATGATATAATCTTAAAGAGTAAGGTGCACCTTATTCAAGCCATAGTCTTTTGCCATCACTTGCTAGACATCTGAGAGCTGGCAATGAATATGAAGGGTAGAAGAAAAATCAATGCCTTTGAGTTTGGTGTTGGAGAAGAGTATGGAATATTCCATGGACTGAAAGAAAGAATGAAGAGAGAACATCTTGGAGAAAATGCAGCCAGAGTGCTCCTTGAAGGCAAGGATGCTGAAGCTTCATCTCACATACTGTAGACATGTTGTTAGGAGTGATTAGTCCTAGGAAAGGGACATAATTCTTGGAAAGGTGGAGGGTCAGTGAAGGAGTGGAGACCCTCGATGAGATGGATTGATTCAATGACTGTAGCAATGGACTCAAGTATGTCAGAGTTGATAAAGATGGTACAGGAAAGGACAGTGTTCGGTTCT
>NW_006399974.1:4645139-4647545 GCF_000299155.1 Elephantulus edwardii | reverse complement strand
ATTTCCTGGCTACTGGTGCCAAGATTGTTGACCATGGAGCCAAGCTTGGCTAGTTAGAATAGTGGTTCTAAAAGTGTGCTCTCCAGACTACCAAGATCAGCATCACCAGGAACTTGATTAGAAATGCTAATTCCTCCTTCTCAAGACCTTATTTGTGCTTATATTTTTTACTTCAAAGGCCTATACAGAGCTTTGAAATGGTTTAGTCCAGGTCAGTCCCCAGTTTATTAATTGCATTTTCAACCAGATACTCTGAATCAGAATCTATACTTATACAAGATCTCCAGCTGGTCTTTACAGATTTTATATATGCATGACAATCAACTTGTGATTTTTTTAGAATGTAGATTGATTCCATATATCTGAGCTGTGTTGTAAATTCTCAGCTGGACTTGAATCAGAAGGGCGTTAGTTACCAGCCTGGGCAAACAGTTTTTCCAAGGCAGCTTTTCAACTATTTTAAGGTAAACCATATGATTCCACCTTTATAGTGGGAGTTCTAGTAGCTAAGTGGTAAGAAGTTATACTGTTAACCTAAAGCAAGTGATTTGAATCACAAGTTGCTTCATGAGAAAAGATGTGCAATTTCTTACCATGAGATTTTCAGCCTGTAAAAACCCAGTAGAGGATTAGCTATGAGTCAGTTCCCACTCAACAACAATGTAAGAGAGGGAAAGAAAGAGAGTATTAATTATGATTATAATTATGTAAATATTTTTATGTTTTGTTGCTGTTATGTACCAAGTTGCCTACAGCTCATAGCGACCCTATGTACAACAGCTCTAAAACCTGCTCTAGCCTGTGCCTATTTTATTGTCTCTGAAACACTTATTACCCAATCACTGAATCAATCCATTTCATCGAAGTGTCTTCCTCTCTTGTGCTGTCCCTCCATCCTCCCAAAGCATGATGCTCTTCTCCAAGGACTGGTCTTACCTTGCAACATGTCTGAAGTATTTCTCTCTGGTGACCTAATGATAAGAAGCTATGTTGCAATCCTAAAGGTAGGGGGTTCAAATCCAACAGCTGCTCTGCTGGAGAAGATGAGCACCCTCCTCTCATGTGATTTACTGCCTCTGAAAACCTGTTGGAGGCTCATCTATGAGTCAGTTCCAACCTGATGGCACACAACAAAACAGACAACTAAAATGTCATTTCCCTAAGGTAGGAACGATAGCTCTCATGCATTGTTACATTTACAACTCTTACACAGTATGGACTCATCAAAGAAATAAATAAAAACATATAAATTCCCAGGCCTTCCCTGAGAACTACTGAATCATACTTAGGGATGAGCTCAGCAATGCTTCTCTTGTTCTAACAAGACTCTCCGGAGAGTCTATGCACTCTAAAGTCAGGATCATTTTCTGACATAACTTGAAAAAGTTCTGCCTGCCTTTTGTAGCCTTAACCAACAATGTCCCACTCATGTGTGAAAAAGCCCAGCTTAGAAAGATATTAGGAACAGGTGAGAGGGTATACTAATACACATACTGTAAAAGAAATGCTGCTGAGAATGCCAGTGTTAGGTTGCTATGGATCCATTAAATTGAAGAAAGGCAAGCGCTGCTCCCGTCGACATTTCTACATAGTATAGTGTCTTTTAATTGGTGACAATTTACTGTCAAACAGCCTGCCAAAACCCTGCAGTAGTATCGGGCTAACAAGTGCATCCCTGTGTTCCTTTTGCTGTTAGATTCAGTTCATCACTTCTTCAAAGGAGACTAAAACACTGTTAATGCTCTTTTACAGATATGTAGGTAAAAAGGGGGGAAAAATCAGAATATAGCTAAACATTAAAATCACTTGTAATCACACTCTCCAGGGAGAACTGCTATTATTTATGGCTTCCTAGACTCTTCTGTTCATACATATTATATTTTTTTACTAAATTGAATCAAATTCTATATACTGTTTTGTAACTTCTTAAATTTAACAAGATCATCATTATTTCACCTTGTCAAGTATACTTATAAATTATGTAAGTGATTATATGATATTCCTAGAGAGCTCTGGTGGCTTGTTTTTGTGGTTATGTGTCATTTAGTGGCCTGCAACTCATAGTGACCCTATGTACAATACCTCTGTACTCTGTCCTATCCTGAGCCAGTCTTTTTTACTTTGGCACTTAATCTTATTGGCCCAGTTACTGTGTTAATCCATTTCATCTGGGGTCTCCTTCTCCTGTGCTGTCCCTCAAAATTTCCAAACTTGATGTCTTTCTCTAAGGACTAGTCCCTCCTGGCTACATGCCCAAAGTATGTGAGATGTTTGTTATTGTTCTTGTTATGTGCCGTCGAGTCGCTTGTGACTCATAGCAACCCTATGTACAACAGCTCTAAACTCTTCTCTGTCCTGTGCCAATCTCATTGCCTCCAACACACTCATCCTGATTGCCCCAGTCAC
>NW_006399974.1:4613896-4644924 GCF_000299155.1 Elephantulus edwardii | reverse complement strand
CTCCAGGATGAATCTGTTTGTTCTCTTAGCAGTCCATGGCACCTTCAGCACTCTTCTCCAACACCAAAGCTCAAAAGCATCAATTCTCCTTCTATTCTCCTTGGTCATTGTCCAGCTCTCTGGTGCATAACAAGTGATTGCAAAGACCATGGCCTGTACCAGACGCACCTTTGTCTCCAGAGACACACTGATGTGAGATGGAGCTTCAAAATCTTTGCCTCCAAGGAGAAATTTGGTTTTATCCTTTCCAAGACAGACAGACCTGTTTATTCTCATTGTGGCCCATGATTTGTTCAATACCCTTCTACTGCACCACAACTCAAAGGGATGAATTCTTCTGTCATTCTTAGTCATTGTTCAGCTCTCTGATGCACAGCACGTAATTGTGAAGATTATTGCCTGGATCAGGCAAACCTTAGGCTGTAGACTGACATCATTGCACTTTAGCATTTTGGTGAGGTCCCTGACAGCAGACTTCTCCAGTGAAATTAACTTTTTAATTTGCTGACTGCTTGTGCCAGGAGTGTTGATAGTGGAGCCAAACAAGCTGAAATTGTTCACAATCTCAATCTCTTCTCCATCTGTCATGGTGCTGCCAATTGGCCCAGTGGTCTTGATGGTAAGCTTCAGTCTATATTGAAGACTACAGTCCTTGTCTTTCTGCAGCAAATGCTTCAGGTCCTCTTCAGTTTTGGCAAGCAAGATTGTATCATCAACAAAACGCAGGTTGCTGATGAGTCTTCCTCCAAGCCTGATGCCACAATCCTCCCCATAAAGTCCAGCCTCCTGAATGATCTGTTCTGTATACGGGTTAAAGAGGTGTGGAGACGGGACACATCCTTGGCATTCACCTTTCCTGATTTTTAACCATGCAGTGTTTCCTTGCTCTCTTCTGATGACTGCCTCCTGGTCCAAGTATAGGTTTCTCATGAGCACAATCAAATGTTCCAGGATTGCCAGTCTTCTCAAGGTTAGCCACAGTTTGTTCTGATCCACACAGTCAAATGCCTTTGCATAGTCAATTAAGCACAGACAGATATTCCTTTGATACTCTTTGCTTTCAGCCAAAATTCATCTGATATTGGCAATAATGTCTCTAGTGCCATGGCCTCTTCTAAATCTAGCTTGTATTTCTGATAGTTCTCTGTTAATGTACTTTTCCAGTCATTTTTGGATAATCTTCAGTAGAAATTTGCTTCTGTGTGATATTAATGATATTGTTCAATAATTTCTACATTCTGTCAGATCACCCATTTTGGGGGGGAGAGGAGCATAGGAATAGATCTGTATATCTTCCAGATAGTTGTCATATATATTTCTTGACACAACCTGGTGAGCACATCCAAGGCAGCACCTATTTGTTGAAATATGTCTATTGACATGCAGTCAATTCCTAGGGACTTGTATTTTGCCAACAAGTGGTTAGAAAGTGCATTGCCAAACCAAAAGTCCTCCATTTGAATCTAGCAGCTGCTCCACAGCGGAAAGATGGGCAATCTCCCCCCTTGCAACTTACTTTCTCTGAAAACCTACTGGAGGGTCCACTATAAGTCCGTTTTGACTAAACAGTACACAACAATTCCGTCGTGTTGCCACATTTAACTTGAAGTTTTAGGTTTCAAATTTTCACTAAGAAAATGATGTTTTAAAGTATATTGTGCTAATACACATGCTATACATTCTTAATTCTTTCCTTGAGATGACTGCTTTGGGGTCAGGAGGTTTATGCCAATTTTTAGAAGTTTTTTTTTTCTAAAAAAAAAAAGAAAAGAAAACCGTGCTACTACTGTTATACAACTTCCCTAAGGAATTTTTATCATTTTACATTTTTCTCAGCAGCATATGAAAGAATTGGGGGCTCCGTTGGCATAGTGGTAAAGAATTTCATTGTCAACCCAAAGGCATATGTTTCAAATACACCAGCCACTCCGTGGGATAAATATGCCACATGATTTACTGTCTCTTATAACCCACTGGAAGATCAGCTATGAGTCTGTCCCAACTTGACGGTACAAAACAACAATATATGGAAGAACACTGTTTATTCTTGGTGGACTTCCAACTGAGTATTTTTTAAGACTTCTGGTTCAAAAAATAAGAGAAAGCCAGAAAGACCTTGCAAAATGAAAACTAAGATCACCCTTCAATTATTCTGACCTAGCATCATTTCCCATTAAGGTATATTAGGTGATCTCTTTGGAAACATTTGGAGTAACCAGCTTATTTTTTGCTTTTTTTACCAAATCTCCTGGAAGCAGAATCACCTTAATGACTTTTGCTGAAATAGTAAAGAGAATAATTTATGTAGGCTCAACCTCTTGCTGGTTTTTACGCAGGTTGACTGTTGATGGTTGTATAGAGTGAATAGTCAAAGTGGGGAGCGTGTAACAAAGTTAAGCATTAGCTATCCTATTTAGTTTCTTGACCTTGTGTCAATCAAAAAAACATCTTAAGCCTATTTTATAATAAAGACAATAGATGTCTTCCTTATAGAGTTGAAAGGACTAGCAATATTATAGACAACGTACCTGACATCAAGTACTGTTGTCATTGTTATAATTTCAAGCTGAGTGTCAAGTAATTGTTGCCAACCTCTGTGGGAAAAATACACTGTCATTACCAAATAAAATATTTGAAAGAAATCACAGTAAATTGATGTTGCTTTGCCATTGTACCCACAAATTCTAGTTCTTTTAGAATCTGCCTTGATTTTCTGTGGACAAGCATTTATGAAGAGTCCTAACTAGGTAAAATTCAGATGAGGTGTCATTACTGAGAATTAAAGTGACCATCTTATCACTCAGAGGTGGTGAA
Organism: Elephantulus edwardii; assembly: GCF_000299155.1. Lineage (NCBI taxonomy): Eukaryota > Metazoa > Chordata > Mammalia > Macroscelidea > Macroscelididae > Elephantulus > Elephantulus edwardii. The sequence continues at coordinate 4,642,110 of NW_006399974.1, read as the reverse complement.
ATTGACATGTCAACCATGCTGACTTTTAAAAATATACACTTGAGCTATAGAGTAGGTGATCACTTAACACATCTTGTCTTTTCATCCTGCTTGTCCTTTGTATATAGTCTGTTTTACTTCATCTGAAGACACTATGCGTCAAAGACACTCTACTCATCAAAAGTAAGATAAAGGGAGCTCTGGTGGCCTAGTGGCAAGAAACTGCACTGCAATCCTGAAGGTACTAAGTTTGAATCCACCAGATCCTCTGCTGTAGAAGGGGGAGCAATCTATTCCTGCACCAGTCAAATCCAATTTGATGGTATACAAAAAACAAAAAGTAAGCTATATTCTTGTTCTTTTATAAAAGAATTCTGGATTATCTCAGGTAGCATTAGTTCTTATTAACTTTATATATATATATATATATATATATATGATGTACTTCAACTATGACATCTATCCAATTATTATTTCTTGCTAAGCCAACTTCATAGGCAAGTACTTTGTGTCACCAAATGCAAGCACACCTCAAGCTGAATTGTGGCAAAAATCCCATAGCTGCTTGTTGCAGTCCAATTTCTACAAGAGATCAATTAATGATTCAGACGTGATACTATTATGTGTGCTTGCCACCAGTAGCATGGCCCCTATTAGACATCAATAATTTTCTTTGAGAGTAAACCCTAGGGTGTATCATCATTATTGCCTTCCATTGAATCTGCTTGAGCATTTCTTTTTCACAGTACCTATTATCGACTTGGATTTTTCAAAACAGCAATTTATTAGTGAATGGGCTTTTTCTGGTTATGTATGTCAGGTTGGATTTTAACCTTGGTTAAATTGGAGTGATTCTTTTTATTGTAAAGCCTTTCTATGTAAATATATTTCATAAAGATGGATTCAATTCCTTCTTCCATTCTCTTTTCTGCCCATCTTTCATTTCAGTATATATTTCCTCTCCACTTTTGAAAAGGTTAAATGATTGGGAGAAATGTATACCACATAACAGAAAGAAATAAAAAATAAATTAGCTGGAAAAAGCGTAACAGGAGATCTTGCTTAATTGTCACTGGTAATGACAAGCACTGCAGCCTTCAGTACAGATTGAGGCTCAATGTCAAGAAGACAAAGATTCTCACCACTGGACCAATTGGTAGCATCAGGATGGATGGTGAAGAGATTGAGATTGTCCACAGCTTTAGTCAGCTTGGCTCCACAGTCAACACTCTTGGCACCAGTAGCCAGGAAATCAAAAGACGTATTGCCTTGGGAAAGTCTGCTGTTAGGGACTGCTCCAAAGTACTGAAGAGCAATGGTGTCACTCTGGAGACTAAGGTGTGTCTGATACAGACTATGGTCTTTGCAATCACTTGTTATGCATCAGAGAGTTGGACAATGAGTAGGAAGGATAGAAGGAGAATTGATGCCTTTGAGCTGTGGTGCTGGAGAAGAGTATTGAATGTACCATGGACTGCCAAGAAAACAAACAGATTCATTCTGGAGAGGGTTAAACTGGGCTGCTCCTTGGAGGCAAGGATTTTGGGGCCTCATCTGACATACTTTGGACATGTTGTAAGGAGGGACAGGTCCTTGGAGAGGGACATCATGCTTGGGAGGGTGGAAGGATGGCGCAAGAGGGGAAGACCCTCAATGAGGTGGATTGATTCAGTGACTGAAGTAATTGGGATGGGTGTGTCAGAGACAGTGCAATTGGCAAAGGATAGAGCATGGTTTAGGACTGTTGTACATAGGGTCACTATGAGTCACACACGACTCAACAAAACATAACAACAACAGCAATGACAAGCTGGACTCTGAGGTTTCTAGCCATCAGTGTAGAGCAATATTGAACTTGAAATGAATCATCTGCATATAAAAACGAACATTAATTGTGAATCTAAGTAAATGGTGAAGGTTACATTCTTTGATCTTCACTGTATTTCAAGTCCTGTGCACTTTTGACAAGCAAAATTGTGTCATCTGCATATCATAGGCTGTTGATGAGTCTTCCTCCAATCCTGATTTCATGTTCTTGTTCATATAATCCAGTTCTTCAGATTATTTTTGACTCTGCAGAGCTTTGTAACCAAATAAATTATGGGTTGTGTTCTGTTGTTTAAAAAAAAAAAAACACAACAAAAAGCAACATACTGGTTACCACTCCTGAAGCAGCATCACACTTACACCAACACAGAGAACAACATCAAACACCAAAAAAGTTGACAAAAGGCCAAACTGCTGCCCTGATTCAGGGATAAAATGTTACATGACCACTGTTTTGTCATTTTCATTAGCCTGTTTTTATCAATTAGCACAAAATAATTCACCTTACCTCCTTGAGAACAATGGCTCTGAGCCCTCATCTATCAGATGATCATCATAAAGTACAATCTCACTCTCTTTTTCATATTTCAGTCTCCAGGGATGCTGACTTAAGCCCAGAAATTAATCCTTTCAATTTGATGGTAACCAGAGCACTCAGGATTCTGCCTACTACTCTATCTCCTTCCAGAACAGTTATGGCCCCTCATGCCATCCCACATTCCCACCTGAGTTGCCTGATAAACTTTGAGAGGCCAACTAATAAGGCTTCAGTGTAAGTTCATTGAACTTGAAAGATCAACAACACAGCTTTCTGCTGAAGTGAGTATGGAACAGTGTTTTAATTAATTTATCGAAGATTGCTCACCATGACTCAGTCTTACTGTAATTACATGACAGAGCTTTCTTACTTATCTATACAACTAATGGAAGCTCTGGCGGCCTAATGGTGAAAAGTTGCACCACCAACCCAAAGATGGTTCAAATTCACAAGCTGCTCCTTGGGAGAAAGATGAGCAATCTCTTCCTCTGCAATTCACTGCCTCTGAAAACCCACTGGAAGATCTGTTATGAGTTGGTTCTACAACAACCACAAACCTGCTGGAGGGTCACCAATCAGTCGGTTCAAACTTAGCAGCAATGCCTTTGTCTTTGATTTTGATACAACTAATGGGACCCACTTTCTTGACAACCTAATGGTGGTTGACGTTTTACGTAGAAACTGGTGCTTCTTGATGACTCTTGCCTTCTCTTCAGTGCTATCTGTAATCTCAAGTGCTTGATTTACTGCTCCTCCAGAGATACTGATCAGATCATAACACCATGAAGAATGTCAATTCTTCCCTATTATGCTCAATCAAGGGCCTCTGTAAGTTCTTCAAATTTACATAAACACAGCCACTTCCCCCAAGTTGACTGGTAGAGAGAAATTTGACTAACAAACACTGCAGACCTAGAACCACGACTCTCCTGCAACCCATATTTTTTGGTGTGGACAAGGTGTTCATCAGTCTAATCTATTTCCACCTTCATGATAAATTCTTTTACTCTACCCAACAGTCTTTTATCAAGACAATCTCTCAAATACACATTTTAATATCATTGAACCTCAGTCACTATGGGGAGTAAAAGAGTCCTGGTCTGTTATTAGTGTTATTATTACTTAGTTATGTTAATATTAGTGTTTTTATTACTTTCCTAGGTAGCTCTGGTGGCCGAGTGGCAAGATGCTGTACTGCAATCCCAAAGACACATGGTTTGAGGCTACCAGCTGCTCTGGAGGAGAAAGATGGGCAGTCTCGTTTTGTGTGATTAACTGCCTCTGAAAACCTGTCAGAGGGTCAACTATGGGTCAGTTCCAACTCTAAAATAAACAACAAAAAAAACAACATTACTTTTCTATGAAGAAAAAAATATCATATTATGCTTAAAATAAACAAAAATGAATAAAACCACCTAATACAATAAGATTATAATTTGGAATCAACCATGCAAACTTTCAAAGCCAAACTCTTAATTGTATGTTGTGCAAGTTATATAACCTCAAATTTTGTTTCCTCATCTGTAAAACAGAGACTTAAAACCCATTTTAAAACCCATTTTCTAGATTGTACAGCAACAGTAGCATCATTTAAGAATTTGTAAAAAGTGCAAGTTTTCAGGCCCCACACTAAACCAATTGAATTAGAAAACATCAAGGATGAGTACTTAAAAATCCTTGCCTCCAAGAAGAAACTTGTTTTCACTATCTCCAATACAGACTTGTTTGTTCTCCTGGCAGTCCATGATATCTTCAGTACTCCTTGGAGGGAAGGATTTTTTCTTTTTTTTAATATTTCTTTTATATTGATTTGCTTACAAAGTTCATATACATTGTGTTTCACACTATCTTTCAATCATATTGTGTTTCGTACAATCATTCCAATTCATTATATTCTATAAAATCAATCAACACTGAACTATGCCCACCATTGCCCTGTCTTTGCAGATCCCTGCTGGATCTTTCCCATTTCCTTTATCCACCCTTCCCCCTCCATCTAATTGTGCCCATCCTCAACCCTCTGCTCCTACCCTCAAACCCACCCCCCTTGGATTGAGGCAAGGACTTTGAAACTCTGTCTCACATACTTTGGGCTCATGGCCAGGAGAGACCAGTTGTTAGAGAAGGACAGAGGGACAATGTAGGAGAGGAAGACCCTGAATAAGAAGGATTGATAGCGAAGCAAATGGGATTAGGTTTGTTAAAGTCAGTGAGATTGGCTTAGAATAGGGTAGAGTTCAGAACTATCATACATAGGGTTGCTATGAGTCGCAGGCAATTCAATGGTACATAACAACAAGGATGGGGTATAGCTTTTTGTACTTCAACAAGTTCTTAAGCTGAATTAGATTGCCACTGGTTTTAAAGATTAATGATAGAATATACTTAAGGGTTTATCTCAGTGACCTATGTATAGTAAATAAATACTAAACAATTTATAAATAGCTCTTAGAATTTCTAACATAATAGATAATATACTCATCAGGCAAAGTTACCTATGAATTTTTCATAACCTAGATTCTCTTAAGTGTTTGGCAGCTGAAGTTATATCTAAATTCTTTAGTAAAAATACAAAGTTTAAAAACTTATATGATAATTGTATTGAAAATTAATCAAAAGTATTTTACCAAACAGAAATATATTGGATCTAATTTGAAAGTCATATCACCTCTATATACAGAAAGATTTTTAAAGGGGCCTAATATGTGTGCTGAGCAAATAATTCTTGAAGCCAGACTCTATGAAGAGGAAAGTGGCATAAGGATTGGAAGAGGACTCATGAACAACCTACATCACTCAGATGACACATCTTTGCTTGTTAAAAATGAGGAGAACCTGAAAAGTTTGCTACAGAGAATCAAGGACTAAGCCTTCAATATGGATTATATTTCAACACCAAGAAAACAAAGGCCAAAAACACCAGGCCAAAAGGCAACCTAAAAATAGGTAGAGAAAAGATTGAAACTGTCAATTATTTCATCTTACTTGGATCCACAAGCAATGTCCTTGATACTAGCAGTTAGAAGGTCATGAGACGTAGTGCACTGGGCAAATCTGCTGTCAGCGACCGCTCCAAAAATACAAAAGAACAATGATGTCAGTTTGAAGACTAAAGTGTATCTGATTCAGGCCATAATCTTTTTAATCACTTGCTTTGTATCTATGAGCTGGACAATGTATAAGGTTGGCAGGAGAAAGATCAATGCCTTTGAGTTACCATGTTAGAGAAGAGTGCAGAATATTCTGTAGACTTCAAAAGAACAAATAAATATGCTTTAGAAAAGGTACAGCAAGAGTGCTCCTTGGAGCCAAAGAAGGGTGAAGTTTTATCTATCATATTTTGGGCATGTTGCTATGAGAGGCTATTCTTTAGAAAGGGACATCATGCTTGGGAAGGCAGAGGGTCAAAGGAACAATGTCATGAAGTGACACTGTGACTACAGCAATGAGCTCAAGTGTATCAGAGATAATGAGGACAGCACAGCATAGACAGGATTGAGGTATGTTGTTCAAAGGATCACTATGAGTCATACTCGACTTGATGGTATATAACAATGTTTTTCTAGGAAAGCAGCATAAAGTCGGCTTCCCTACATGAAAAAATGGGACAACAAAGATGGTGTTTCTATCAATTTTGATCCATGATCATTTTGGTATCGTTAAGATAGATATAAGGCTGTATTTTGGCTCTCATGAACTCATTTTTTATTTACTACCACTTTAATTTGAACTTTCACATGAGACATTGATATAGCCTATTTCACAGTCAGTCCCTGGGATTGTTTTTAGACTGTTGATACTGAACTTCTTTATTGACTCTTTCAACAGAGGTAATCATTCTGATTCTTGTGATTTGATTAGGTGAGATCCATATATATAGCTGCCATTTTTTTAAGAAAAAAATGTATTTGCAATAAATAAAGCATTGATTGTACCAAATTCTATCATTTATCTCCAACCCCATTTATATCACCAAGGAAGTATTTTCTAACTACTAGTCTTTCTTCTTTGTTTCCAACTTTTGAATTCTAGTCACCAATTATTATTAACATGTCTTGATTGGGTGTTGGAACAATTTCAGATTACAAATAATGATAGAAATCCTCAATTTCGTCATTACTGGCATTGGTAGTTGGTGTGTATATTTGATTAATAGTTCCATTAATAGGTCTTGTTTATAGGTGTGTCCATAGAATCCTCTTAGATATCATAGATATCTCTTACAACATTACATTTCAAAATGTATTTTTAATTTAAATAAAATTTTAATTTTATACTACTTTATTTACAAAGTGTGAATACATTGTTTTTCACACCAGATCTTTCCCATTTCCTTTACCCACCCCTCCCTCAACCCATCAAATCATGCAACCCTGTGATAAAGCACCCACTCCACTTCCCTGCTATCCTTACCCCTCTGTTCCCATCGTCCTGCCCTTGGATCCTCATACACATACATTCTACAATAATAATGAACTGTGTGGATCACAACAGCCCGTGGCTGACTATGAGAAGAATGGGAATCCCAGAACATTTGATTATGCTTGTACTTGAACCAGGAGGTAATCGTTAGAACAGAGCAAGGAGACACTGCATGGTTCAAAGTCGGGAAGGATGTCCACAAGGGATGTATCTTTTCTCCATCCCTTTTCAATCTACATGCAGAACAGATTATCTGGGAGGCTGGGCTGTATGAGGAAAAGTGTAGCATCAAGATTGGAGGAAGATTCAACAACCTGCGTTGTGCTGATGACACAACCCTGCTTGCTGAAACTGAGGAGGACCTGAAGTGCTTGCTGCAGGAGTTCAAGGACCGCAGCCTTCAATATGGATTGAAGCTCAGCATCAAGAAAACAAAGATTCTCACCACTGAGCGCAATTGGCAGCATCATAATGCATGGTAAAGAGATTGAGATTGTTAACAGTTTTAGTTTGCTTGGCTCCACGGTCAATTAATTCTCCTGTTACCAGCAGCCAGGAAATCAAGAGATGAGTGGCATTGAGAAAGTGAGCTGTCAGGGACCTCTACAGAGTATTGAAGAGAAATGACATCCAGCTGGAGACTAAGGTATGCCTGATCCAGGCCATATTCTTCACAATTACGTGCTGTGTCAAAGAACTGGACAATAACTAGCATTATAGAAAGAGAATTGATGACTTTGAGCTGTGGTGCTGGAGAAGAGAGTTGAATATATCATGGACTGCTAGGAGAACAAACAGGTTTGTCTGGAGAGGGTAAACTGGGATGCTTCATGAAGGCAAGGATTCTGAAGCTTTATTTGACATACTTTGGGCAGTTTGCAAGGAGGGACCAGTCCTTGGAGAGGGACATCATATTTGGGGGGGGAGGGGGTGGAGGAACTGCACAGGAGAGGAAGACCCTCAATGAGATGGATCGATTCAGTGGTTAGGGTAATAGGAGTAGGGTGTCAGAGACAGTGATGCTGGCACAGAATAGCCATGGTTTAGGGCTCTTGTACATAGGGTTGTCATGATTTGCAGGCAACTCAATGGCACTGAACAACAATAATACAGTAATTGTCCTTATGGTACAGAGTTAGTTCACTTAGCATAAAGCTCTCCAGTCCCTCCCAAGTTAGGTAGTAATTTACAAAATCATTGCTCCTGCTTGCTACATAGTATTCAATGTAGAGAGAGATCAGCTGGCCAAGTGACAGAAAGCAATGCTACCAAGCCAAAGGTGGGTGACTTTTAATCCACAGCCCTCGGACCAGTCTTTCATTGTTTTTGTTCAGACATTCCTCTAGGTCGTATAGCCCTGGTGTACAAGTTGCCGAACAACAGTAACTTGTGGTTGCTGTGAGGCTGAACACTGTGACACTGATGTGTCAAATGCGTTAATGGTTGGTTACCCAATGTGGACAGAGAGTGGGGTAGAGCTCCCCAATTAAAACAAGCTTGATAGCAGGAGTGGCATCCACTTTCATAATAGCTTGCCTTCGGAAACCCTATGAACCTGGAGAGAGGATGAAAGACACCCAAGCTTTGAGGACTCTCCTTCCTAAGGTTGTTATGAGTTGCCTGTGACTCGACGGCACTTAACAACAACAACCTTTTGTATTCTATTGGTTAGGATTTTGTTAAGAATTTTTGCATCTATATTCAAGAGAGATATTGGTCTGTAGATTTCTTTCTTGGTAATATCTTTGCGTGGTTTTGGTATTAGGGTTTTTCTTCCTTCATAGAATGGCTCTGAGAGTGTTCCTTCTTTTTCAATTTTTTAAAATTATTTTAGTAGAATTGTTGATAGATCCTCTCTGAATGTTTAGTAGAATTCAGCTGTGAAGCCATCTAGTCCAGGACTTTTCTTATGGGGAAGTCTTTTTATGAGCTGTTCAATTTTGTATTTTTGTGATGGGTCTGTTCAAGTGCTCTATATCTTCGCTAAACTGGGTAGGGCATGAATCTCAAGGAATTTGTCCATTTCCTCTAGGTTTTAAAATTTATCAGTGTATAAGTGTTCATGTTGTTGTTGTTGTTGTGTTGTTATGTGCCATTAAGTCATTTGCAACTCATAGCAACCCATGTACAACAGCCCCGAAGTCTGCCCTGTCCTAAGTCAGTCTCAATGACTCTGACACACCTACCCCCATGGCCCCAATTACTGCATACATCCATCTGATCCAGGGTCTTTTACTCCCGTGCTGTCCCTCCACCCTTCTGAGCATGATATCCTTCTCCAAGGATCTGTCCCTCCTGGCCACATACTCAAAGTATGTGAGACAAAGCTTCAAAATTCAAGCCTCCAAGGAGAAACTTGGCTTCACTCTTTCCAAGATAGACAGTTTGTTCTCTTGGTGGTCTATAATATGTTCAAGACTCTTCTCCAGCATCACAGTTCTAAGGTAATTGATTATTCTTCTGTCATCCTTAGTCATAGTCCAGCTCTCTGATGCATGGCAAGTAATTATGAAGACTATGGCCGGAATCAGACTTATCTTAGTCTCTAAACTGACACTGTTGCTTCTCAGTACTCTGGAGATACCTCTGACAGCAGATTTGCCTGATGCAATTAGTCTTTTGATTTCTTGACTGCTGGTGCCAAGAGTATTAATTGTGAAGCCGAGTAAGCTGTAACTGTTAACAACCTCAATTTCTTCTCCATTTATCATGGTGCTGTCAATTGGCTCAGTGGTGAGAATCTTTATCTTCTTGATGTTGAGCTTCAATCCATATTGAAGACTACAGTCCTTGATCTTCTGTGGCAAGTGCTTCAGATCTACCTCAGTTTCAGCAAGCAAGGTTGTGTCATCTGCATAACATATGCTGTTGTCGTCCACCATTCTTGAAGCCACATTCCTCCTCATAAAGCTTTTCATAGCATTCTGATATTACCAAATTCATTTCATCTGGTTCTATTGTGCTATCTATCACCTCTATCATTTCATAATCAAATTATCTGTGTCTTCTTTTTCTCCCTCCCCCCTTTTGTAAAGTTTGCCAATGGTTTTTCAATTTTATTGACCCTTTTGAAAAATCAGCTCCTGGTCTTTTTGAGGGTTTCATTTGTTTTTCTGTTTTCTATTTCACTGATTATTTCAGATTTTGTCCTTAAAATTCCTTTTCTTCTAGAGGCTGTAGGATTAGATTGTTGTTCTATTTCTAATTGGTGAGGGTGTTGAGTTAGAGCATTGATTTTTCTTCTTTCTTCCTTTTTTATGTGTGTGCCTATTGTTATGAACTGCCCCCTGAGGGCATCCCCTTAGCTGCATCCTAGAGGTTTTAGTATCTTGTATTTTCATTTTCATTTGTTTCAAGGAACATTTTTATTTCATTCTTTATTTCTTTTACAACCCTATTTTGTTCTAGGAGAGAATTATTTCACTTCCACATGGGTGGTTTTATAACTTTAACCTCCTGTGGTTAATTTCTAGTTTTATGACATTGTGGTCTAAGAAGATGCTTTGTGTTATTTCAATATTTTTTAATTTGTTGAGTCTGGTTTTGTGTCCTAATATGTGATTAATTCTTCACTATGCATACAATACCATTTCTCTTCAACTTGCTATTCCCAGCATAATAAAGCATATGAGAGTCTGATTTAAAATAGCCAATACCAGTCCATATAATATAGTTAAAGTCTAGTATGTTTATCTTTATATGTTCAGTTTAATTTCTCACATCTTCTAATTTTCCTAGATTCATTCTTGATACATTCCACGTTCCAAATATTAATGGATATTTACAGTTGTTTCTTCTAATTTTTTGAGAGTTTTCCAAGTTAGAGGGCTTATCTACCAGTACTATAACCAACACTATTCCTTTCTTATTTGTAAGGTTTCCAAAGACATATTATTTCAGAAGTGATAACCAGTTCTGCTTTTTAGTCTGTCTTAGTTTGGAATCTAGAAATTCTGCTGAAATCTGTCCTCTATGGATGACCCTGCTACTATTTGGTTTTGGGGTTTTTTTTAATTGTGATTTTAAAGAAAGTTTACAGAAATGTTGGATGTTCATTCATTCATTGTTGAACATTTTAATTCTTTGCCTTCCCCTTCCACCCATTCATTTTTTTAATTATCCATTTAGTTTCACATTTTCCTCCCTCTTCCTTTCTCTTCTGCTTCCCAGTCCACTTTGCAATATACATCTTATTCTGGATTTGTTATATGTATAACTATGTTGTCATACATATACTGCCTATTCATATATTCCTTTTAAACAGTTCTTCCTTTCATCTGTTCCAATGCAGTGTTCATTATCTATTGACTTTTTTCCTATTCTCCTTCCAACCTCCATGTCAGTCCTACTTTATAAATAGTGGTGTTATTCATTATTTGTCCTTTTGGTACTGAGATATTTCAGTCAGTATAATTTCATCCAGAGTCACCCATGTTCTGTAATGTTTCATGAATTCATTGTTTTTCAGTGCTGTGTAGTACTCCATTATGTGAACATATCATAGTTTTTCTACCCATTCATTTTTTGATAGGCCCTTGGATTGCTTCCATCTCTTTGCTATTGTGACTAATGCAGCGATAAACATGGATGTGCATACATCTATTTGGATGGCAGTTCTGGTTTCTTTAGGCTATATTGCCAGCAGTTACATTGCTGTGTTAAATGGTATTTCTTTTTCCAGCTTTTTGAGGCCAGATCACTTTCCATAGTGGTTACAATATTTTTCACTCCTGCCAGCAGTGAATAATTGTTCCAATCTTCCCACAACTTTGCCAGAATTTGTTATTTGCTGCTTTGTTGAATTTTTCTGTTTTTGTTGGGGTGAGATGATATCTCACAGTTGTTTTTATTTGCATCTCAATGCTAGCTAGGGATTTTGAACATTGTGTGTTTGCGCTCTGAATGTCTTCTTTGGTGAAGTATTTAAGACCAAACCATGAAACAAAAGAACATAAAAAAAACACAAAACATCTACAACCAGGAGAAGATAAAATAGATGAATGGGACCTTCTAAGAATCAAATCCCTATGCACATCCAAAAACTTCTCCAACAGGGTAAAAAGAGAAGCCACAGACTGGGAAAAAGTATTTGGGAATAACATGTCAGATAAGGGGCTTATATCTAGAATTTATAAAATACTTGAGCACCACAACAAAATAAAGGTAAATAATCCAATAGAAAAAATGGGCACAGGATATGAACAGACATTTCGCCAAAGAAGACATTCAGATGGCCAATGAGCATATGAAGAAATGTTCAAAATCCCTAGCTCTAAGAGAGATGCAAATCAAAACATCTCAGCCCAGTCAGAATAGCAAAATTTAACAGAACAGCAAGCAACAAATGCTGGCAAGGTTGTGGAGAAACTGGGAATATACCCCAAAGAGACCATAACTGACATCCAAGTAGATATATGCACACCCATGTTTATAGCAGCTTTGTTCACAATAGCAAGGAGTTGGAAACAACCCAGGTGCCCATAACAAACGAATGAATAGAGAAGCTGTGGTATAGTCACACAATGGAATACTATGCTGCATTGAAAACAAGGAACTCATGCAATATTATTCAAAATGGGTGACCCTGGAGGACATGCTGAGTGAAATATCTCAGTCACAAAAGGACAAATACTGCATGGTGCCACTGCTGTAAAATGGGACTAATATCAGGGTTGAGGTAAGACTGAGAAAAACTAGATAAATTGCGTATACTTCTTAATTTCTTCCCTTTGCTTTGGCTTCTCAGTGCTGTAGTGCAATATTCAGTGTCTCTTTTGACATCCCTTTTGGGTTTTTTTCTTCTTCTTTTTTCCTTGTAATGACTTTTTGCATTCTTCATAAACAATGTTCTTGCTATTTTCTCACAGCTCATCTGGTCTTTGTTCATTAATGTTCAAGGCCTCAAACCTATTCCTGAGTTGGTTTTTAAATTCATGGGGCAAAGACTCTATGGCATAGAATTTTCTAATAAATATCTCTAGATAAATTTATTTTATAATGTATCCCTAGACATTATCCAGCTTTCTGATGCATAACAAGGAATTGCAAAGACTATGACCTGGGTCAGGCAGACATTAGTCTCCAGACTGACATCTTCAGTACTCTGAAGAGGTTGCTGACAACACTTTCCCAATGCAATTTGTCTTTTTATTTCCTGCCTGCTAGTTTTAATCTGCAGCCTCTGGCCTGGTTTTAACTGTTTTTGGTCAAACATTCTTCTAAATGGTAGAGCACTTGTCTGTCCATTTGCTGTACAGAGGTAACTCATGGTTGCTGTGATGCTAAACACTGTGACACTGATGTGTCAAATGCAATAATGGTTACCCATTGTGGTCAGTGTTTAGTGGAGCTCCCTGATTAAAACAAGCTTGGAAGTAGGAGTGGCATCCACTTCCAAAATGGTTTGCCTCCAGAAACTCTATGAACTTGGAGAAACGATGGAAGTCATACAGGTGTTCAGGTTATTTGTTCATAGGGTCGCTATAAGTTGTCTAAGACTTGACAGCACCTAACAACAGTACCAAGAGTGTTGATTGTGGAGGTAAACAAACTAAAGCTATTAACAGTCTCAATTTCTTCACCATCTATCATGATGCTGTCAATCAACTCAATGGTGAGATTCTTCGTTTTCTTGATGTTGAGCTTCAGTCCATATTGAAGGCTGCAGTCCTTTACCATCCGCAGCAAGTGCTTCAGGTCCTCCTCAGTTTCAGCAAGCAGGATTGTGTCATCCTCATAATGCAGGTCATTGATGAATTTTCTTCCAATCTGAATGCCACATTCCTCCTCATAGAGCACAGCTTCCTGGATAATCTGTTAAAAAGTTAAAGATTGAAAAGTATGGAGATAGGACACATCTCTGGCATATACTCTCCCAAATTTTGAACCATGCAATGTCTTCATGCTCTTTTCTGACGACTGCCTCCTGGTCCAAGTATAGATTTCACATAAGCACAATTAAGTGTTCTGGGATTCCCATTCTTCTCAGAGTCAGCCATAGTTTATTGTGATTCACACAGTCAAATGCCTTTGCATAGCCAATGAAACACAGATATACATTCCTTTGGTACTCTCTGCTTTCAGCTAACATTTCTCTAGCATTAGCTATAATATCCCTAGTACCACGACTTCTTCTAAATACAACCTGCATAACCGGCAGTTCTCTGTTAATGTGCTGTTCCAGTCATTTCGGGATAATCTTCAGGAGAAATTTGCTTGCATGTGATATTAATGATATTGTTCAACAATTTCCACACTCTGATCACCTTTCTTTGGAATGGGAACAAATATAGATCTCTTTCAGTAAGTTGGCCATGTGGTTGTCCTCCAGATTTCTTTGCACAACTTGGTGAACACATCCAGGGTAGCATCTGCTTGTTGAAATATGTCAATTGGTATGTTTTCAATTCCTGGGGTCTTGGGGATTTTTGGCAAATTCTTTCAGAGCAGCTTGAACTTCTTCCAACATCACCATAGGTTCTTACTCATATGTTGTTTCATGAAATTCTTCTGTGCCAGCCAACTCCTTTTGATGCAGTGACTCTGTATAGTCCTTCTTTTTCTTTTAATGCTTCCTGGGTCATTTAATATTCTGCCAAAGTACCTTTAAATATAGCAACTTGAGCCTTGAATTTGTTCTTCAATTTTTTCAGCTTAAGAAATGCTGAGCAAATTCAGCCCTTTTGATTTTCTGACTCCAGCTCTTTGCACATTTCATTATAATAATTTAGTTTGTCTTCCTGTGTTCAGCTTTGAAATCTTTTGTTCAGCTACTTAATTTCTTGATTTCTTTCCTTTGCTTTGGCTTCTTGGTGTTCTAGTGCAATATTCAGTCTCGTCTGACATCCATCTTGGTCTTTTCTTCCTTCTCTGTCTTTGTAATGACCTTCTGCATTCTTCATGGATGATATTCTTTATATCTTCCCTCAGCTCATCTGGTCTTTGCTCATTAATGTTCAAGGCCTCAAATTTGTTCCTGAGATGGTTTTGAAATTTGAGTGGGATAGATTTAAGGTGTAATTTTGATTCCTGTGGGTTCCATTTAATTTTCTTCAACTTCAGCTTGCACTTGCATATGAGTAGTTGGTGGTTTATTCCACAATCTGCACCTGGCCTTTGTTTCACAGAGTTGATACTGAGCTTCTCCATTGATTCTTTTCATAGATGTACTGTAAATAATTCAAAGGTATTCATATTTTAATGGAAACTGTAGGACAGGGCTTGTTGTTATCAAATCACCTCAAAATTAGGTTTAAGGCATTGAAAATTAATAATTGAAGACCAGAAGTGTTGTGAGATGAAAGAAAATATATTATACATGAGAAGAGCAAATCATCATTACAAAAAGAAGGGGAGGAATGATGTATACTGCATTGCAACAGATGAGGGAGAGAACTGTGTGTTGCAGCTAATAGATGTCGTTCTGGACATTCTCAACCACCTGTGACAGGAAATTTAGAAGACAGCTACTTATTCAATTGACTGGAATGGGCACTTGGGTTGCTTACATCTCTTTGCTATTATAAATAAAGCAGCAATAAACTTGCTGTTGTTCTTGTTGTTAGGTATCATCAAGTTTAGCATGACTCATAGCGACCCTATGAACAAAAGACTTGAACCCTAGCCTATCCTGCACCATCCTCACCCTTCCTGACACACAAGAGACCATTGCAGCAGTCACCATATCAATCCACCTGGTTGAAGGTCTTCCTCTCCCTCACTGACCCTGCACCATTCATAGCATCATGTCCATCTCAGGAATAGCCCCTCCTAGCAACATGTCCAAAGTATGTGAGGCAAAGCCTCATCATTCTTGCCTCCAAAGAGCATTCTGGCTGCATGCTTTCCATGACATAGCTGTTTGTTCCCTTGGTCATCCATGGTACGTTCAGTGCTCTTCTCCAACACCACAGCTCAAAGGTGTCAATTTTTTTTCTGTCATCCTTATCCATTGTCCAGACCTCAGATACATAGCTAGTAATCGGAAAAACTATGGCCTGAATCAGACACATCTTAGTCTTCAAACTGACATCACTATTATTCAATAATTTGGAAAGATTTTAATTGCAGATTTTCCCAGAGTAATGTATCTCCTTACTTGCTGACTGCTGTACTAAGAATGCTAATTGTGGATCCAAGCAAGATGAAGCTGTTGATAGTTTCAATCTCTTCTCCATCCATCATGACACTGCCTATGGTCCAGTAGTAAAAATCTTTGTTTTCTTGCCATTGAGATGCAATTCATATCAAAGGCTGCATTCCTTGATCTGCAACAGGTGCTTCAAGTCCTCCTCACTTTCAGCAAGTAAGGCATGGGTGCGCATATATCTATTTGGATGGAGGTTATGGTTTCTTTAGGGTATTTTCCTAGTAGCGGAATCACTACTAGATCAAATGGTATTTCTATTTCTAACTTTTTGAGAAAGTGCCAAACTGCCTTCCATGGTGGTTGCACCATTTTACACTCCCACCAGCAGAGAATAAGGGTTAAATCTCTCCACAATCTTTCTAGTCTGTATTGTTTGCTACAACATTATATGTTGCACTATATGTACAACAGCCCAGAATAAGAGGTGTATCACTGTGAAAAGGACTGGGGTGGGGAAAGGAAGTAGGTAATTGTGCAACAATGAATAAATATTCTTTTACTAAAAAAAAAAAATGTGAACTGGGGAGGAGGAAGGAAGGGAGCAGGTAAAATGCGCAACAATGAATGAATGAAAATTTAACTTCTCTTTCATTAAAATCACAATTAAAATAAAATTTTATTTAAAAAAAAAGACAGTCAACTGTGAACTATCATTTCATCACAGTAAGAATAGCGAAATTTAACAGAACAGCAAATATCAAATGCTGGTGAGGTTGCGGAGAAACTGGAACCCTTATTCACTGTTGGTGGGAGTGTAAAATGGTGCAACCACTGTGGAAGGCAGTATGGCACTTTCTCAAAGAGTTGCTAATAGAAATACTATTTGATCCAGCAATTCCACTAGTGGGAGTTTACCCTAAAGAAATCATAACTGCCACACAAGCAGATATATGCACACCCATGTTTATTGCAGCATTGTTCACAATAGCAAAAAGCTGGAAACAACCCAAGTTGTTTCCAATCCAAATGGATAGAGAAGTTCTAGTGTATTCACACAATGGAATACTATGCAGCATTGAAAAACAAGAAACTCATGAAATACTACGCAAAATGTATGACTCTGGAGGACATTATGCTTAGTGAAATATCTCGGTCACAAAAGGACAAATATTTGCATAGGGCCACTGTTGTAAAACGGGACTGAGATTGGGGTTGGGGGAGAACAGAGAAGGAGGGGAGGAATGATGAATACTGCATTGAAACAGATGAGGGAGAGAACTATTTAAAAGGGATATATGATTGGGTATTATTGTCATAACAGGAGTCCAGAATGAAGGCTGCACAGTGGAGTGGAGTTGGGGGGATGGATTGCATAACAATGAAAGAGTTTTTCTTTTACTTTTCAAGAAGAAGAGTGAATGGGGGGAGTGGGAAGTGGGGGGCAGGGAGAAAAGTGCAACACTGAATGACTGGAAACCCTACGTCTCTGTAAACTCACATTAAAATGAATAAAGATTTTTTTAAAAGGATATGAAGGGAAAGAGCCTGAGCTTTGACCTAGAGCTCCCTAATTGAAAAGCCATGCTCTCAGTTTCTAAATTGAGAGCTTCCCAATGAACCATCACACCAGTTAGCATAACCAAACATTATTTAGAGTGAATAGAAGTGGATACACATCTTTCTACAACCAAAGTAAGTGCAGGTTCTCACATGTAGCTGAACAAACAACTCAAGCTTGGTGCTATGGTTCCTGGTCAGTGGAAGTATATATTCCAGGAAGTAGCCTTCCTTTCTCTTGCTCCTTAACTCCATGAGGCTCCCAACAGTATTAGGCAGAAATCATTCCTAGCTTCTCTTTCACTCTTTCTCTTTAATTTTTCTTTTTCTTCCCTTTCTTTTCTCTCTCCTGGCACCAACTCATAGATGATTCATGAACTTGACTGGGATTCCAAGGCTATAAATTGCACAGGAAGAAATTGCCAATCTACCTCCCTAGTGATTTGAAGCACCAGGGTGTTGTGACCTTTGTGTTTGCGGCACAACTCCCTACAGATTATGTCGTCAGAGCTCCCTGCCATCATTAACAGTATAGGAAATGTGTGCTTCTTCTATTCTCCTGTCCCATCTAATCAACTCAACTCACCTCAGTAATTTAATTTGCCCAAAAGGTCCTTCTAAGGTTATCTGCTTGAACTCAGACCACATTTATGGTGCTATAAGAGGCAATGAGTCTCCTAGGTTATAGCACTAAAATCTACTTTACCTATAATGTGCCTAAAATAAGTGGCCCTGTTGGCAGAGTAGTTAAGCAATCCACTGCTAGTTGAAAGGTTGATGGTATAAATCCATCAGCGGTTCCATAAGAGAAGGATGTGAGAGTTCACTTCTAAAAAAAAATCGCCTTGGAAATACAATGAGACATTTACTTTGAACATACTTTTAGGAGAGGTTAGTCCCTGAAGGAGGACATAATGTTTGCTAAAAGAGGGAAAGGGGGAAAGAGGACCCTCAAGGAAATGCATTAGCACAGTGGTACAAACATCGTAACAATTATGAGGATAGCACGATGTTGTTCATGAGGTCTAAGTGACTCGAAAGTTGTGCTTATGTAGTTGTTATATGCTGTTGAGTTGCTTGTGACTCTTAGTGATCCTATGTACAACAGTTCTGAATCCTGCTCTATCCTGAGAGCCACCCTTATCATCTCAGACACACCTACCTCCATTACCTCAGTCACTGAGTCAATCCATCTCATCAAAGGTCTTGCTCTCCTGTGCTGTCCATCCACCCTCCCAAGCAAGTAGGATGTCCCTCTCCAAGGACTGGCCCCTCTTTGCAACATGCCCAAAGTATGTCAAACAAAGCTTCAGGATCCTTGCCTCAAAGGAGCAGCCTGGTCTCACACTCCCTAGATGAACCTGTTTGTTCTAGCAGTCCATGGTAGAGTCAGTACTCTTCTTCATCACCACAGCTCAAAGACATCAATTCTCCTTCTATCATCCCTAGTCATTGTCTAGCTTTCTGATGCATAAATAGATTTGGAGCTGAGCGCTATGGCTGAAGATTTCACCTAGGCCCTATCCAAACAGGTATGACTTGAAAGTACTGAGCAATAACAACATTTACTGAGCATTTACCAAGGGTTTTGACACTGCTCTACACGCATTTGACCTTCACAGCGGATCTACAGACTGTCACTGCAGGTTTAGTCAGCAGGCACTGTGATGAGCCTCAAGAACTGAGGCACAGAGATGATGAGTGACTTCCCAAGGTCACAGAGGTGAAAAGCAACAGAAATTGGAACAGAATAGGCAGTTGGGATCCAAAAGCAATGTGACTAACCGCTGTGCTATTGAACGTCAGGGGGTCTTTATTTACTGTCAGAATTGAGGAGAGGCTGGGGAGAGGCTGTGTATGCAGCTCTCTTTATATCCACAAGAAGTCACACAAGCAATCAGGTGGCAGTGGGCTGGATGGGAGTCATGGTGAGACTCTCCATAAAGGTGGAGAAGAGTGTGGCATAGAAACACACATAAGCCTCGGAGAGAAAGGGGCTTTGAAGGAAGGAAAGGTATCAATGGAGCAAGAAGGTCCAGACCCAAGAAATGATGGGGCTGTTTGGACTGGACAATAGTTTGCTTCTCTTCCTACAGAGTTCCATAATGCTATGGGTGAGTACAACACTGAGCAAATTATTTAGCATCTCTGTAAAATAAAGACTATGTTAGTTCCTACCCCTCAGGTCATTGTGGCCATTAAATGAAACCATTTCCATAAAGAGCTTTGCACAGGGCACAGCTCCCACTCCACTGAATGTATCCTTGTGTGGCTATAGCCATTATTGCTGTACAATTATCATTTGACTCTGACAAAAACCAAAGTCCACCGGAAGTCCTCAAAAGACACTGCTGAGATAAGCTGCAGGGATAGGAGGTTTTGCCCCCACACTTTGATGTAATGTTGAACAGCAGAGTAGGACCTATTCGCCAATGACTCTACTAATGAGGGCCATAATTCCTGTCTCCTTTCCCAGCAAACCTTTTACCAGAATCACTAACAAGAGGAATAATGAATTGGCTGAGTCTCTCATCTTCGTTTCTGCTTCTGTGCTCTCAGAGGTTACGGCTAAGAAGTTGCGAAGTGGAGGAAAGCTGGTTGGCAGGAGGAAAAAGGATGCCAAGCCAAGCAGGCCCTGAACAATCAGGCTCCAGAAGAGGCTATAACTTACTATGAAATAGTCACTAACAGTGATGGGGGTGGGTGAGAACAGAGGAGCGGAGGCAAATACCACTTGAAGTTTTTCATCAACTATCTAATGAACCAAACTTTATAAATACCATAGTGTTTCACCTCTGCATTACAATTCTTTAAACTGCCTGGGTCCAGCACCTGCTTATTTCTATCTTTGTCACCACTGATACTATTTTTAGATTGCAAAAAAACACAAATAAACCAAAAAACCAAACAAAACCCACACAGCCCCCTCAAAAAAAAAACCACACCTCAAAACAAAACAAAACCACACACACAAAGATGAATGGATCCTAAAGTTCACCATTATCAGTTATATATTAATATGAGACTTTCTAAAGATCCAACAGACATTATCTGTAAATCAATAATGATTTTTATTTCATGTGCAAACCATGAATACTGACTAGCTAAATTTCATGGCATCTCTGTAAGACAAGTGAATTTTATGATCCTGTTCCAATTCAATTCTTTTGCAGCATTTTAATCAGCTGAGGCAATTTTATTTTAATTTATCCCCATGAAATGATTTTTGCAAGTCTCCCGCATTTTCATGGCATTTTCTTTTCAGAGCCAGACACAGCTGGAACAGACAGTTCAGTGTTGCAAAATGGGATAAGCTGATGAGGACCAAGACCTAAACAAGGCATCGGCATGGGACAATGGGGTGAAAGGAGAGGGGGGACACAACCCAGAAGGGTTGAAGAGAGGTCTAACTGGTGTCACACAAATCCACAAAAATAATCTATAGCATGGGAAAAAGTTAAAACCTCAGCTCCAGTTCTAAATCATTGAGGATGAAGACCATTCAACAATATATGCCCTTTCTTCTTATTTCCATGGGAGAGAGCATTCTCCTCTGTCCCAACTGATGCTAGTCTTGACCATGTGACTTTCTTTACCCAATGGATGTTGACAAGTATGGTAAGGAAAGGTTTACAACGTGCCTGCACAGCCGGTCTTGTCAGAACCACAAGAAGAGCATGCCTTGGTAACACTAGTTCAAACAGGAGAGAGATGTATGCAGTAGATGTGAGCTACACCTGCATCTCAGAGCCAAACCTAAGAAAATGCACATTTATTAAGTATACTGTACAAAAGACATTCCTTTGGGCTCCAAAGAGCTGTTTTCTTGGTCTGAGATACATTTCCCAAAGCTAAGGTCTTCTTAGCCACACTGTCTCTGCATAAATATCACTTTCACAGAGACCTCTGCCTGACTTTCCTCAAACACAGATCTAACTGTCCACAAATTTCTCTGTTAATTGTTATATAGACACAACTGATTGTTTTCTTTCATTGAGTATTTGTTTAGTATTCCATCAGATCCTGGATGACTCCACCCTGGATGGGTCTCTGTGACTCCATGCTGCCTGTGCATGACAGTCTGCGTGCGCAAGTAATTGCAAGGTTTTGAGGTTGTGTGCTTTTGGGGGCTTGTATTTGATGTATAGTACTGCTCTTTCCCCCAGGAGCAAGGCCCTGGATGCTGAGCCTAGGGTTTAAGGCAGGCAGTGGCTTAAATCCGTGAAGGGAGAGGAAAGGAGAAAGCGGCAAGGTTGTTCCTGGTTGGTGGCCCAACGTGGGTGATTTTATTCTGTGGCCCTCAGGCCTGGTTCAAATTGTTTTTTTTGGTGAAACATTCTTCCAGAAGTTATAGCACTGGTCTGTGCATTGCTGTACAGAGGTAACTCATGGTTGCTGTGATGCTAAACACTGTGACACTGATGTGCCAAATGTGATAATGGTTACCCATGGTGGACAGTGTTTGGTGGAACTTCCTGATTAAAACAAACTTGGAAGCAAATGGCTTGCCTCCAGACACTCTATGAACAGTGCTCAGGTCTTTCATTCACAGGGTCGCTATAAGTCATCTACAACTCGACAGCACCTAACAGCAACAACAATAACATGCCATCAGATGAAGATCCTTGAAGGAACTTGATTGTGTGGTGCTGGCTCAAGGTCACTCATGAAACCCAGTCAAAGGACAACTGCAGAAACTAGGGAATTGGCCAAGCATCTCTCTTTTTTATATAATTTCAGGGTTGTGGATGTCCTCTCTCTATGAAGTCAAGTCTGGGATTCCTCACAGCAAGGGAAATTCAGAAAAGTTGGACTCTTACCCATCTTCAGGACTTTAGTACAGGTTTCCTAATAACAAGGCCATAGTTGCATCATCTTTTATGACTTCGTTTAGAAGTAAAAAAAAAAAAATATCACTTCTGCCATATTCACAAGATCACCCAGATTCAAAAGAGGGAAAGGAGACCCACTTTTTGATGGAAAGAGTGTGGCAAAGTCACATTGTAAGAAAAGCATCATGATGCCATCTATGAAAATACCAGGTGCCACACAAGTCTTCAGCTGCAAATGGCTCGTAGTGTGAGGAGGGGGTTAAGAGCCCTGTTTGTGTGGTACTTAAGAACTTGCCTGATAACTAAAAGTTTGGCTATTTTAACTCATTCAGGAGCACTGCAGGAGACAAGACATGACTATCTGCCCTCATAGAGATTACAGCCCTTCTAGCCTGTAATGTTCCAATCTCCTGTCCTGCCCTTCTGGGACAGTTCTAATTTGTCATGTGGGGTTGCTATGAGTCAAAATTACTCAATTGCACCTAACAACAAGTGTGAGGTATAGAGAATGGAACTTTAATTGCAGACAGAATCTTTGCTGAGGTTGACATACAGGCACCAACTAAACAAACAGGTTCATCCTAGAGAGTGTAAAACCAGGCTGCTCCTTGGAGACAAGGATTCTGAAGCTTTGTCTGCCATACCTTGAGCATGTTACAAGGAGGGACAAGTCCTTGGAGGGACCATTCCTTAGAGAGGGACATCATACTAGGGAGGGTAGAGGGACAGCGCAAGAGGGGAATACCCTCTTGAGATGGATTGACTGGGGTAATGAAGGTAGGTGTGTCAGAGACAATAAATTTGGCTGAGGATAAAGCAGGGTTCACAGCTATTGTACATCAGGTTGCTATAAGTCGTAAGTGACATATTAATGGAGTTCTGTTGACTACTAGTTCAAGACTGCTGAAAAGTAGTCTGATTAATAGGGAAAATTAGACCTCTACAATTTCTTTCCCCTTATCATGCTTTATTCTCCTTAAATTATTTGTCTCCCCAAAGATAATTACTTGTTTATTACTTGTCACCTTCTGCTAGAAGGTAAAAGACAAGCACTTTGTTATAATATGTACTAGAGCCTAGAAAGATGCTTGGCATATGGCAGGTACTTTATAAAATTGTATTGAATAAATGAATGAATGGATGAATTCATGAATGAATGGATAAAATAAAGAAAAATAATTTGAGTATTTTTTTATTTTCTTTTTATTATTTGTGTGTGTGTGTGTGTGTGTGTGTGTGTGTGTACCATCAAATCAGATTTGACTGGTACTTGAGGAGATTGTTCCTCCTTCTCCAGCAAAGCAACTGATGGATTTGAACCACACACCTCTGGGATTGCAGTGCAGCTTCTTGCCACTAGGCCACCAGAGCTTGCCTGAGTATTATATTTTAAAGGGAGCTCTGGTGGCTTAGTGGTAAAGAAGTTGCACTGTCAGCCCAAAAACATTCATTTCTAATCCACCAGCTTCATTTTGGAAGAAAGCTGATCAATCTCCTCTAAGGTGATTACCTGATTACCTGTCTCTGAAAGACTGCTAAAGGGCTACCTAAGGGTCAGTTCTGACTTGAAGGTATATAGCAATAATAACAACAACTGTGTTTTGAAGTGGAATTAAAAGCATATGATATGGTCAGATAAATATGCATATCAATCCCAGGGCTGTATTAATGCAGCCCTGAAGGGAGAGGGAGGAACTCTAGCAAAGTGGCTAATGCTGACACTCATAATCAGTATAATCATAGTAAATAAGAGTCAAGTGACAGCATGCTGATCAAGAGACACCTCAGAAGATGTGTGCTCTGACTCCCTTATTCCATAAGGAGGAAAACAAAGTGCTGAGAATGAAGAATTGCCTCAAGACCATTTTACTTATCTTAGAATATCAGATTATTCAGAACTCAGATTTTCTAGTGATGACAATGGATCTCAGTAACTAGCACATAGAGAAGCCCTAAACCCAGCTGGGTTTTTCATGAGTTTGGGCAGTGAGTGTGGCCCTTCATGGATGCCTAGTAGTCCCTCAGCCACAGTCAGGCTGTGACAGCCTCACTTCAAAAATCCTTCTCCTTTCCTCCACCTCAAGACTTCCTTCAAAACCATGCGGCCAACTCAGCACCGACATGATGATCCCCCCCAGAAAGGGGGACTTTAACTAGAGCTGCCACGGACAATTCTCTGCCAAAGCGAATGGGAGCCACTGAACAGAAGTTCCAACCTCTTGTCCTGCAGATGTTATTCTGAAAGTTTTAATAATTCCTGCAAGAATGAGCCTCTTGGGTTAAAATAGTAACCTCAATAATACACAATTTATTGACTTTTTCTTCCTCTTCATGTGTTCTCCCTGTTCCTCCTTGCCTGCCGTTTGAGATCACTTTTCAAAGAACTACATTCCTCTCTAAATCCTTGACTTGTCCTCTACATTTGAAGGAAATTAAATTAGGTGATCAGTTTATATGGAGCTCTGGTGATCTAGTGGTAAGAAGCTGTGCTGCAATCCCAAAAGCACATGGTTCAAGGCCACCAGCTGCTCCACAGGAGAAGGATGGGAAGTCTCCTGTGCAATTAACTACCTTTGAAAACCCATCTGAGGGTCAGCTATGGGTAGGTTCCATAGTGTAGCACAATTTCCATGTCTCAGTTATGCAAAGAATAGTTGTCAGAGAAAGAAAACTTTTACCTAGAGCCAATACCCTGAATTTGAACTTTTAACCTCCTTAATGGTGAGAATGGACTGCTAGGAGAACAAACAGGTTTGTCCTGGAGAGGGTGAAGCCAGAATATTCTGGATTCTGAAGTTTCTTCTGACATATTTTGGGCATGTTGCAAGAAGGGACTGGTCCTTGGAGAGGGACATCATCTTTGGGAGAGTGGAGGGATGGCGCAGGAGAGCAAGACCCTCGATGAGATGGATCGATTCTGTTAGTGGAGTGGTGGGAATGAATGTGTTTGAGACGGCGAGATTGGCAGGATAGAATGGTGTTCAGGGCTCTTACACATCGGGTCGCTATGAGTCGCAAATGACTCGATGGCACATAACAGCAACAACAATGGTGAGAAAATACAAAAACAAAAACAAAAATTTGGCTGTTCTTTAAAGCCAAAAAAGAAAATACAGAGATGAAAGAGTAACAGATACAGACAGGTGAATAGGATTACACATAAGTTTGACAGATAATATTTCCATATTCACATTTGTATGTGCTGTAAATACATAGATGTATACAGATGAGCCAACAGGGAGCAAAGCTATGTAATCTTCTTAATCATAACCAAACACCCTGAGAAGGAGTTGCTGTCCTGGGACCTTATAACTTCTGTCTAAGAGAACATTAAGGTCAATGGGCATCAAATTATCCACAAAGATAATGTTCCTTGTCTCGCTTTGAGAGTAAATATGGGGTTCTTAAAACTTATGGACTGTCATCTAAGGTGCAACTAACTATGGCCTCTCACTGTATGGAACAAAGAAGAAAGAAAAGCTAGACGAATAGAAACTATTAGTCCTTTGGTTGAACTTCCCTGATCCTGAATCCAAAAGAACTAAATGATGCCTGGTTACCACTGTTGGCCGCCTAAAAATGAGTCACAGGGGAAAGTCCTAATTAGAGTGAGGGGAAATGTGCACAAACCTCAAAAACATAAAAGTGGCCAGGAATACCAGTCCAATGACCATGGTCCTTAGTCACCCTTTGAAACTGGAACAAAATTCACCTGCTGACTTTCAGCCAAACACTAGGCAAGTCTATAAGGTGACCAGTAACACCAGGGAGGCACTCACTCCTTAGAATAACCAAGCAAATAAGGCCAAAGGACACCACTTTCCAAGTGAAAAATCCCAGGAGGCAGGAAGGGCTGGAAAGATTCATGGAAATCAGAATCACAAAGGAAGCAGGAAAATGTGGGTAATTAATGTTCTAAATCAAAATGCTCATGAATGGTTGATTGTGAAACCAGTTTGCTTTGTGAACTTTATTCAAATAAAAAAGTAAAAATAATATCTTTATAGAGGAAAAAGAAGAAATTTAAATGTGTCTGTTTGAATGGCTGTTACAGGTGCTTATTCAATGTTACCATATTTTAAATAAGACCTACCTTTTGGCATTTTTTGAAGGCAAGATACATCTTATAATTAACTATATGTTACAATTATAATTGGAAGCACCTTTTTATTTCTTATATATCTGTAAATACTGTGTGCACCGTACAATCATTGTCATCCCAGAGTCTTTGAAATTTGGTAGTGGTAGTTCTTTCTTAACTTATGTATACATATGAGTCATTAAAAAGAGACAAAGTACTGCAGTACAAACACAATTCGTGTATCAGAATCTTCATGGAGCCAATACTCAACTTTAATATCTCCAAGGAAGGAGGCAAGGACGTTCTGAAGGTCTTCCAGATGGATATTAGGCTCCCAGTTCATAAAAGCAGAGACTATGTTACATTGATAAATGAAGGAAACTTAGCGACTGAGCACAGGAGGTGCTATAAATGGAGAGGCTTGTTTATAGAAACCAAGCAGAAGGGGGGATTCCCAGGAGGTCTGTTCAACCTGCCTTAGAAGCAAGGCATGTGGAGACGGGCAGGTAGGACAGAGAGGAGAATCTTTGGAACTTCAGGAAGGAGAGTGAGTCAGGTCTTCAGCATGACCTCCTCTTCCCAGGGGACAGACTCACATTCGAGGGGCTCTCCACTGATGATGGAAGACTCTGTAGGTGAGCTGCAGTGGGTTCATCACTTGCCTGCTTGCCTTTGCTTTCTGTGACTCTGAGGCTTCCTATGCTACACTCCTCAGAGTCTTTCTCTTCCTCCTCCAAATAGGTAACTTCTTCTCTTTACTTATTTATCTCCCATAATACTTCGTAATCTCCCGTCTTCCTATCAAAACTTTTCATCTCTCACAGTGGCTCAGACCACTTGCCAACAAACCATACCTCTGTCATGTCTAATTGATAATGTTAAGGACAATTTACGTCTTAGCACGATCATCATGCTTTAAGCACATAATGCCAAAAATGCACCAAATGATCCATAGTGAATTCACAGGGGAACTTCAAATTGAGATATTTTAAATTGTGGAGGGGCACACAGGATCCACATGAACTGCTAGTATTAAATTACTTAAGTATAACTCTTAAATATTTCTTTTCATCTAACAGAACTGTGAAGAAAACATTAAACACTAAGTGTGCCATGAACTGAGAATGTTTGGGAACCACTGCAGGAAATCAAATGAGTAGGTAAAAGTAGCATTTGAAATTACTTAAAAAGCTATGATAAAAAAAGTTAACTACGGGAAGAAAGCCCATTTTTGGCTTTTAAATCACACCGTGTAGTGTCTATCTACTCTTCCAGTGGGTCTAGATGTCCAGGCTTGTCACCCAATTCCCAGTTCTCGTAAGTATCATCTGACTCCACAATCACTTGCCCCAAAAAGTATAGCTTAACCCTCACTAAAGTCAGAAAAAAAATGCTTATAGATTATGAAAGTTAGTGGGCAGAGTTGTAGCCCTCCTGATTACAGGAAACAAATAGAAATCATCTGGGTGCCAGAACAATTTCCACATGGCCTTTCTAACGCATGTTAAATGCCCTTTCCTTCCCCTTTACTGCCCAGATCCCTTCCTTTCTTAACATACAAGATATAAATCTTTTCCTTTTTTAAAGAACAAAATATAAGGCATATATCCTTTATATGAAGAGCCCTGGTACATTACAAGCTTGGTGGTTAAATCAAAAGGTTGGTGGTGTGAATCCACTGGCTATTCCATGGGCAAAATATAAGACGGTCTCTTCTCATAAAGAATTATGACAAGCACATGAAGAAATGCTCAAAATCCCTAGCCCTAAGAGAGATGCAAATTAAAACAACTATGAGGTATCATCTCACCCCAGTCAAAATAGCAAAATTTAACAGAACAGCAAGCAACAAATGCTGGCGAGGTTGTGGAGAAACTGGAACCCTGATTC
>NW_006399974.1:4593765-4612961 GCF_000299155.1 Elephantulus edwardii | reverse complement strand
AGATAGGGAATGGCAAAGGACACACTGACAAAGGAGATTAAACAGAACTGGCTTTGACAAGCACTGTGGCAATTGGACAATTAAAACAGACATTCGGAGGGAGGGGGGAGAAGAACAAACTGGGGAAGAGGGTAGAGAGAATGGTACAGCAATGAAGGAATGAAAACCCAAAATCCTTGTAAATGTTCATTAATACTAATAAAATTTAATTTAAAAAAATAAATTTAAAAAAAAAGAATTATAGCTTCAGAAATCTGATAGAAGTTTGAAGTTACCATGAGTTAGTATAATTTTGACAACTATTGTTATGTTATGTTATGTTATGTTATGTTATGTTATGTTATGTTATGTTATATTATGTTGTGATAGAGAGATATGACAGACAGATAACATATATAAATATCTATATAATGAATCTGGATCCCTAGAATGTAAGCTTAATTAAGTACAGAGACATCATTTGTTCACCCTTCACTTTATGAATTAAAATTCACTCATGAATCAAGAATGACACCAGCTGTATGCTCTTCTTAGATGATTTTAAAAATAGTCACTCGAAGCACTTTCTATGTTCTGTGGTCCAGATAAAGAACTCTGATTGCCAGTGCCTAATTGGATTAATTAATTCATGATAGAATGACTAGATTTAAAAGTCCTATTTTCTTCAAGGAGCCTCCTCTGACAATTCCATTTCACGATCAGTAAATGGTTTTCACAGAATTAATAGGACTATCTATTTGTAGGGCACGCTGGTAGCATAGTCCAAAGCGAAGCGAGTTATGCTGTTAGCACAAAGACCACATGCCCTTGGCAGTTTGAATCCACCGACAACTCTGAAGGAGACACTGGGTGGTCTTGTCTCATTATAAGGAAAGCTCTGGAAAACTCATGGAAGGTATTGTGAGTCAGAACTGAATAGATTGCAGTGAGGAGAGTTTTTTTACTGTGTTTTGTTCATCTTCTATTTAAACAGGAATGCTGTAACTCTTTCTGCATCTATTAAGTATGCCTTGAGCTGGAAATGGTTAAGAATTAAAAACTCCTGCTTAATGATTGGTGAGCACTTAAGTGAGGGATACTCAGCCATCCCTGTAAGGTGACTTTTGGGACCCCTTAGTTAATGGCTCTGAAAGCAGATCCAGCCTTTTAAAGATTTCACAAAAGGGCACCCACACAATTGAGGCCACAGTTCTGAGTACTGTCTGCTCCTGATAAGGCTGGCTGGGAATGCCCTGTACTATCCCTTCCCCAAATCAAAAGCTCTTTGAGAGCTGGCCAAATGCTTGAGACCAACCAAGCAATACTAAATGCATTATCTTGTCTAAGCAAAGCATGAGAAATAAATTAAGATCCTTGCTGACCTCACCAACTTAAAAAAGAAAATCTGCGTTAACCTAATGTACAGTCATTGCTCTAAAGAAACTTTCTTTGCTTCCTTTAAAATCACATTTAGGCTGAAGAGATTCAGTCCTTTCTTGCAGGAAGTTTCACTCTATAAGAACATTCTTGTTTCACCTTTTTCTTGTCATTTGGACACTAATCATTTCTAGCAAGATGCATAAAATTACCATAATTAGCTAAGACCAACAGAATCTATCTTAGGAGCTGGGTATCCAGTCTCCTAAATCACATAGGAGGAAGATTGTTGTTGCTCTGTCCTGTCAAGTGGGAACCAACTCACAGCTGACCCTCCAGCAGGTTTTCGGAGGCAGTAAGTAGCACAGGAGGAGGTTGGTCATCTTTCTTCCACAGAGAAGCTGGTGGATTCCAACCATGTGCCCCTGAATTGGCAGTGCAACTCCGCTCTACTAAGCCACCAGGACTCCCTAGAAAGAAAAGAGCTACCTGAAAAAAATAAACTGGGGTTCACTTAGCAAGGAAATAAAGAACAGGTATGGGCATGAAATCAGTCATTCTCATCATGAAAAATTTCCTAAATAACACAGATTTTGTGAGTAAAACAGCTACTTGGATGCTGAACACCCTGAGCACTCAATAAAAGGCAAAACAAACTCCCCAAAAAACCCTTCTGTTAGTATTTCTTAGGCTAGACTTCCATATGTTCTCTGCCAACTGCAGTGTCCCCATGGTTAAAAGGAAAACAAACAAAAAACCCAAAAAACAACCTTGTTTGTTTTTTTTTTCAACTGTTCATTTTTAACTACCGTGTGTCTTTTAGATGTGAATTGCATAAATTGGACATCATGATTACAAGAGAGAAAATCAGTGACCACCAGGATCTATCATAGGAGCTATAAGAGGAACTATTTTGGGACTAAGTAAATGATTATGCATCAAGCTGCAAGTGCAAAGCTATAGACAAAGCACAATATATGGGCAGACGAGGAAGTGTTTCCAGCTCAAGGGAGCTGCAGGGCCCCTTTGAAGAGGTGAGATTTGACCCTAAAGAACAAGAGAACAGTTAAGATTGGAAAATATTTTAGTTAAAAGGGCAATGGAGGCAAGTTTGGGCTCCTGAAAACCAAATAAAACCCACCACCATTAAGTTGATTCCAACTCATGGCAATTCTCTCCATTGGATTTCTGAGACTGTAAATCTTAACAGCAGGAGACTGCTCATCTTTCTTTTGTGAATTAGTGAAGGGATTCAAACTACCAACTTTTCAGTCAACAATGCAACACACTATACACCAATTTAGAGCATAGAGTATCACAAAATGAATCATTTTGCTGTTGTTGTTGTTGTTGTTAGGTCCCATCAAGTATGATCCATAATGCCCCTGTGAATAGATCTGAACCCTGTCCTATCCTGTGCCAGCCTCACACTTCCTGACACTTTAGAGCCCATTGTGGCAGTCACCATGTGAATCCACCCGGTCGAGGATCTTCTTTTCTTTCACTGACCTTCTTTCTGACCATCATGTCCCTCTCCAAGGAATACTCCTTCCTAGCAACATGCCCAAATTATGTGCTACAAAGCCTTATCATCCTTGTCTCCAAAGAGCACTCCACCTGCATCCTCTCCAAGACATATTTGTTTGTTCTTTTGGCAACCCATAGGATGGTCAGTGCTCTTCTCCAGCACCACAGCTCAAAGGCATCATTTTTTTCTTCTGTCAGCCTTATTCATTGTGCAGTTCTCAGATGCATTGCAAGTGATTAAAAAGACCATAGCCTGAATCAGATGCATCTTAGTCCTCAAACTGATATCATTACCTTTAATAATTTGGAAAGGCCTTTAACTGCAGACTTTCCCAGTGAAATACATCTCATGATTTCCTACTGGTACCAAGGTGTTAATTGTGGATCCAAGTAAGATGAAGTTATTGACAGTTTCAATCTTTTCTCCATCCACCATGGTGTCACATATCAAGCCAGTGGTAAGAATCTTTGTTTTCTTGACATTGAGACACAATCCATATAAAGGCTATGTTCTTAGATTTTCTGCAACAAGTACTTCATTCCATTTACAACAATTTAGAATATAGGGTACCACAAAGTGAACCATTTTAGAAGGCAGTATATGATTAAGAATCAGTGTTACTTGAGGAAGTTCAAGCTACACTGAAGGCACTGACATAAAACAAGCATGCAGGATTTAACAAATAGCATATAGAATTATTTACCCAGCATACAGATTGAATGTATATGGTAAAAAGGTACAAATAGGGGGAGCTCTGGTGGCCTAGTGGCAAGAAGCTGTACTGCAATCTCAGAGGTGCACGGTTCAAATCCACCAGATGCTCTGCCGGAGAAGGAGGAAAAATTTCCCTCCTGTACCAGTCAGATCTGATTTGATGGTACACACACAATAAATAAATTAAAAAAAAAAGATTTTTAAAAAAAGGTGTAAATATTTTTACATTATTATTTAAAATCAAGGATGGTGAGACTTCAACTTGTAAGCACTGGATATGTAACCAAGAGGGGTCATCCCTTGGAGAAAGACATCAAGTTTGGTAAAGCAGAGGGACAGTGAAAATGAGGAAGATTCTCAATGAGATGCCACACATATGGAGAGATTGTGAGGATGGAGCAGATCAGACAAAGTGGTGGCAGTAAGCTGCGCTGCAATCCCGAAGGCATGTGGTTTGAGGCCACTACCTGCTTCACGGTAGAAGGATGGGCAATCTCCCTCCGTGTGATTAACTGCCTCTGAAAACTCATTGGAGTGTCAGCTATGGGTCAGTTCTGACTCTACAGTCCTCAACAAAAACAACAGGGTTGCTATGAGTTAGAGTCAATTCAATGGCCTCTAACAACAGGGCTTAACACAACACAATCTATTACCGCTCTGAATACCAGAAATCCAAGGATGGGTCTCACTGTCAAGTATGACATTTGGTTGTCAAAGGCTACTCTCCCTCTGGAGATTCTAGTGGAAACTTCATTTTCTTGCCTTTTCTAGCTTCTAAACATTGTCTACATTCTTTGATTCATTGCTACCTTCCTCTATCTTCAAGACCGGTAATAGTGAGTCAAGTCCTTCTCATGTTTCCGTCTGGTTCTCTGCTTTTATTTTCCTTTTTTATAATTTATTTTTATTATTATACTAGTTTATTTACAAAATTTTAATACATACAATTTTTTTCAGACCAGATTCTTCTAATTTCCCTCACATATACCCCTCCCATCAATCATAGGGTGTACAATTTGAATTTCTTTTTTAATTTTATACTAATTTACAAAATTTTAATACATTATTTTTGAGAATGATTCTCTCAATTTCCCTCATCCCACCCCCATCAAATTGTACAACCCCATGATTAATTTCCCCATCCCCTGTACATCCTCATCCCTCTGCTTCTAGCCTCTTCCACCCTTCCTGGATCCTTATACTCATTCTATAATAATGGTTTTATACAATATTTATCTTTGTGAAACTGAGTTAGTTCACTC
This sequence comes from Elephantulus edwardii, assembly GCF_000299155.1. Classification (NCBI taxonomy): domain Eukaryota; kingdom Metazoa; phylum Chordata; class Mammalia; order Macroscelidea; family Macroscelididae; genus Elephantulus; species Elephantulus edwardii. The sequence continues at coordinate 4,608,101 of NW_006399974.1, read as the reverse complement.
AGCATAATGCTCTCCAGTCCCTCCCAAGTTAGGTAATAATTTACAAAATCATTCCTCCTGCATGCTGAGTAGTATTCCATTGTGTGAATGTACCATAATTTCTCAATCTACTCATTTGTGGTTGGACATTTGGGCTGTTTCCATGTTCTTGCAATGGTGAATAATGCTGCTATGAACATTGGAGTAAAAAAATCTCCATTTGTGTCTCAGTTCTCATTTTCTCAGGGTATATTCTAAGTAGTGGAATAGCTGGGTCATATGGAATTTCTGTGTTCAGCTTTTTGAGGAAGCGCCAAACTGCCTTCCAGAATGGTTGTACAATTTTACAATCCCACTAACAATGTATAAGAGTTCCTTTCTCACCACATCCTCTCCAACATTTATTACTTGCTGCCCTGTTAAACTTTACCACTGTTATTGGAGTACCCTTCATTGTGATTTTTATTTGCATCTCTCTTATTGCCAGTGATTTGGAGCATTTCTTCATGTGTCTTTGTGCCATTTAAATCTCTTCCTCTGAAAAATTTTTCCATGCCTTTTGCACATTTTGTAATTGGGTTATCAGTCTTTTTCTTGTGGAGGCCTAGGAGTATTCTGTAAACTTTTGTTACAAGATTCTTGTTTGGGATGGTATTACCAAATGTTTGTTCCCAGTCTGTAGGTGATTCTCTGCTTTTAAGAACTCTTAAAAACGAGTAGATTTTGCCACGCGAGTAAGCCAGGATAATCTTTCCACCTCAAAGTTCTTATTAACCTTCATGCCAACTGCAAGACAGCTTCTGCAATTATAAGATAAAATATGGGGGATGAAGATATGGACATATTCAGGAGCTACTTCTTCACCTGTACTGGGAAAGAAGGCAGTTTGGGCCAAGAAAGAGCATATCCAAAAAAAGTATCCGGGAAGGAGGAAAGGAGTGGAGGTAAAGTTCTCACAGTTTTACACTACTTGTTCTGGACTTAATGGGTACTAGAACTACTGGGATTCTTGACTCACGTTCCCTCCATCTCACAGGACTTACTTCTGAGTCTAGAACTTCCTCAGAACCTGGATGCAACGTTAGTTTTTCCAGTTCAATAATGTAACAGAAAAACATCCCTCCTTTCTCCCAGCCCTATACTTCTCTCATTTAAATTAGCTTAAATTATGCTATGATAGTAAGTAATCCAGAGTCTCAGGAATTCAAAATGGTTAACATGGCTCCTGTCCTAAGTTGAGTCTGGCCACTGGACACACTTGGAGTCTGCCTATGCTGTTGGCATTGTATGACCGGACATCCTTTCCCTGCTGTTTTGCTCTTAATCATTGATATCCTCTAATAATAGCCAGTTCAGTCCCACGACTTTAAGAAAACTCAAATTGCTCAAAGTAGCCTAGTTCCTCCAAACTGTTGCTATTTTAGAACTTTCTTATCTAAGATCTCAAATTTTTCCTTACGATTTTTTGGGGAAAAAATTTGTTTACATAACTCCCTATATGTTTTTAAAGTGACATCTGAAATTTTTCATTGAACCCTTAATTCCTAACATACTCTATGGTGAATATGGGTTTTGTATGTATATATATTTGTAAAAGTCTTGGAGCTATATACTTAGATAGTTCAATTTATAGAGAATATCTACTTTATAACTTGGCAAACTCATTCCTTTTTGTCAAACCAATCATCCAAATCAGGCTCACTTTCTGTCAAAAAGTCTTAGTTCATTTTTCAATTTAAATAAGCATGTTAATGCCGATCCCTTTGACAAGCATCTCACTTCTAAATTCTAATTTGAAGATAGATGGATAGATGGAGTCTTGCCAAGACTGCTCCCTTCAATATTTCTAGCTTACTTCCCTGGGACTCCCTCAGATGTAAAATATTCTGGAGTTACCTCTCTGGTGCCACAGGACAACACATATTAATAATATGTAGGAGAGATGAGAGTTTCGAGCTTTTCTTCTATAAAGAGGGGGTTTTGTAAAGGAGTTGTAAAAAATAACAGCAGCTCGCAGGCCTGACTGATCAATTATAGGAAAATGTACAGCTGAAAATTAAGGATGTAGAAATTAATTCTCCAAAAATTAAAATGACACTGAAGAGTCATTTATTCTCTGTAAGGAGAATAGGTAAGCATTCCCTGATTTGAAGACTGCTGCTCTGAGGGCCCCAAAATTTAACTTCATGCTTACTAGTTTCTTTTTTCTTTTTCTTACATCTTACTTTTCAGAGACTCCTTCAGGTTATGCACTACACTCCTCTTTTGTGTTTCCCATTCACTCAACAACCAAGTCATTGTCTTTGACTCAGAGCTGACCATCTAGTGGGTTAATGTTGTTTTATGCCTTTGAGTCCAAACCAACTCAGAGCTGACCCTCTAGTTAGTTTTCAGAGACTATAAATCACACAGGAAATTGACCATTTTTCTCCTTCAGAACAGCTGATAGATTTGAACCGCCTATCTTTGGGATAGCAGTACAGCTCCTTGTTCACTAGGTCACCAGAGCTGCCTCTAACAGGTTTTTGGAGGCTGTAAACCACACAGTTCCTCTTTCTCCTTTTGAGCTGCTAGTGGATTTGAACTAGTCATATTTAAGGAAGCAGTGCAACATTCTTCAGACTATGCCACCAGAGCTTTCAAGTGTTTTCCATCACTGTGGTTTATTTTCCTTTTAAGTCAGTGGTAATATAGCAGTAGAATTCTTGTCTTCTATGCAGGAGACTCATGTTTGTTTCTTAGTCAAGGTACCTGATGTCTGTGAAGACTTGCATTTTCTATGATAGGAAACTCAAGTTCCCATGGATTTAAGGCAGACTATCAGAAAAAAGTCTGGCATTATACTTTCACAAACTAGCCACTAAGAACCCTCTGAACCAAAAACAAAAGGCCGATAAGCAACCAATCATGGGACGTGTCGCACCAGACAGTGTTCATTCCACTTTGTACAAGATTGTGTCAGGGCCAAGGGTGCAGCAGCTTATCATAACCAAATATTTCATTTTGTGTTCTGAATGGAACTTTAAATTTCTTGATTGAAGAGGCTGTGAAAACATATTTTACTGTCTCCTTTCTCTCCCTCTCAAAAGGAGATCGTTGGCCTGAATGTTGTCTAAAGAATCATCTTGATAACTAAAGAGTATGAGTTGGTGAATATAGAAACCGAATTTGGAGTAGAATGGCCATTAATTTGTTTTATAGAGAAATGAAACTTCCTTTGTCCCAGCACAGCCCATGAACTCCTTTATAGAAGTGGGAACATTAGGAGGGAAACACTCTTTTGATCCTGACCAATGGGTTTTAGGAAGATCTCTCACTGGACTTACTGAAGGAGTGAGAAATGAATATTTACCACATCTTGTAATGTACTGCACAACCCTCTGAATCCACTTACTGTCTGCATGCACCTACTAGGTGATGCAAATGGTTTATAATTGGCTGCTCACCTAAAGGTTCCTCACCAGTAGTAAGTACTATGGCAGAAAAGTCCTGGCAATCTATTTCCACTAGGATAACAACCAAGAAAATTCTATGGAGCCATTCTACTCTGGGAAAAACATGGGATCACTATCAGTCAACAGCAACTAACAACAAAACAGCAACCCATCTACCAAATAAATGAAATAAAACAGAATTCTTCCCTGAAGGAATTCAGAGACTAGGTGAGACCAGAATGTAGGCAAACAAATTGCAATTAAGACGGCTGCTACTTCAATCACCTTCCTGGTGATTCAAGCTGCCAAAAGTCTTAGAAAAAGCTGGAAAGCCTGAAATTTAAAGGTGATAGGCCACTTGCCTCTGCTTTGTGTCTTACCTGGCTTCTTGCTCAGCTCTCCCCACCCAACCCTGAAGTGAGCATTCAAGTGAGTTCTCATTTCTGCATCTAATAAATTCCACAAAGACTTAATTGTAGCTTAAGTGTTGCTTCAGGAATACTCCTGGTGAGTTAAACTCTTAATTACCCATTGGAAGAAAAATGTATTTTAAATTATTCTGTTTCTTTGCCATTCCATAAACAAAATATAGATGTTCATATCTGGTCTAGCATGTATGATGAATATTCTAAGTGATCCCTGTCACATTTTCTATTTCCTACAAGCTTGAGAGAGGTGACTTTGGGACATGGATTGGGATCTCCTGGGGCAATCAGGTGCTCCTTGCTTTAGATTTGATGTAGTGACTGTTGCAGTTTTTGGTTTGTTGTTTTGTTTTGTTTCACAGCCCTGAGGGCCAGCTGCCTGAAAAGCTACTGTTCTTCCCCTGGGCGTTTGGTTAGCCTTTCAAGGAGAGAAAGATTTGAGGAAGTGAAATGTTCTTATTTGAAGAACTTAAAACAGAGGAACTGAAACAAAACACCATTGGCAATTCCTTTGTTCATGATTCTCTAAGACTGACAAAAGTACTGAGGAAGCAGGTGAATCATTTGCATTTCCTTTCCAGGTAAGAAAAGAAGCACTAGAGTCATGGTTGGGAGAGTAGAAGACAAGCCATTATGATACTGTATCATGTACAGGGCAAGACAAATTTCTACTCAATTAGTACTTACAGGCAGGAGAGAGTCTTGTACCTGCAAGCCTGAAACAGCAAATGAATGGGTAAGGACCTTAGCTCTCATGCTATCTTGTTTTTAAAAAGCAATATATTTATTGGATGTCTTATGCTATTTTTTTTTACCTGATTCAAGTAAAATGGGGAAAGTCAGAGGAAAAAAAGATATCTCTTCCAGAAAAGATCTAAGCCTTCCACCAGATGAACAGTTTAGAAGCAAAAATGGAATTTCATCGTATTTTTCAAGAATAAATGTATACCTTGAAGGGGTAGAGAGGAACCCTCACATCCTCTTCACCAGCTAAGTAGTCTGAGAAAGAACCAGGTGCATATTTTGGCCAACATGATAAATTTTGTTTCTTTCCTCCTTTGGAACCGTTCTTTCTCAATCTCTCTACCTCACCCTCCACTCTAATGCTTCTCCTCACCATACCTACTAAAAGTAACTCAGTCTTAAAACTCTTTGCCAGTGGTTTCAGAACCAATTCATAGCTGACCCTCCATTGGGTTTCAATAGCTGTAAATCTCATGGTGGATTGCTCATTTTTCTCCTTCAGAGCTTCTGGTGGATTCCATCTGTGTTTGAGTTGTTAGCACAACTCCCTACAGGCTGCACCATCATAACAACAACAAAAAACTAGACTTAAAAGCCAACCTTGCCATGATGACTGGCTAGATAACAGTGGACATAATCGACATACATTTTTAGCTTTATCTCATCGACCCTTCGCAACTTCTTAAGTCCCATAAATGACCCTGTGACCCACCAATTATCCCCCTTTCTCTTTTTCCCTTTCTGAGGCATGGTAATGAAGCTCGAGGGTCAGGATCAAAAAAGGATGATAGCTAGTTCCCTCTCATAGTCTCATATCCCATGCCTTCACTTCCTAATAGAATATGCTGGCAGAATCGATGTGGAGTCCTTTTTAGCGGAACAGCTGCTGAGGCCTCTTCTCCCACTCACCCCTCCAGTCATGTCTCAATGTAACAGAATATTTTCCTGTTGTCATAATCTTGGGCAGTATTTCAGAAGCTTACTCATCCTGCCACCCACCTTCCTATGCCCCTGCTCCCACCCACATACCTCTGCCCCCAAACAAGACATTAGGAAGGAAACATGAGAGAGTTTATTTTAGCCTAATTGAACAGTAGCCCTTATTTCATCTGGAGCAAGATAAATGGGCTGTCCAACTTCACTTCTCACTTTATCTGTAATGAGGTTTCTCTCTCGACTGTTTACTAAAGTATTAAAAAGCACTTTGCAGAGCCTGCTCGTATATTCCATCAAAGAGAGTCAATGGAACAGATGAAGACATATGAGTAAGTCAGGGAAATGAGGTGCCTTTTATGAAAGTCCAGATTCCAGTCCTATTAGAAAGGGCTGTTCCCCCTTCTGAATTGAGTGATTTTCTTCCTTGGCAGCAGAGTGATTTCTACCAACAAGACAGCACCTGCCAAGTTTTCCCAGGGTCAGACCAAGGTAGATAACTAATTGCAGCCATTAACGTCCAGGTGGCAAGAAACTGCCAGAATTGTGAGATCATAATTAGCTATTAGCATCTCTGTGCTGGATGCACTCTTGTGGACTCTTTCTCTCACCCACAGTGATGAAGCCTGGGTCTGCTCTTGCTCAGGCTCTGCTACCAGCCATTTCTTGAAACGCAAAACATGTTCAGAGGTTGTGAGCTGCGAAACAGACCACAGTGCATGGAGACATGCTTGGTGTTTGTAATGCCAAGGCTATGTGACCTTACACAAGTCACTGAAATTCACGGCTACATCATTTCTTCTTTTACAAAGTAAGGAGGAAACAGCTCATACAGTATTCTAGTATGGAAAGTGAGCAACAATCTGATCGGTGTACTAAGATTTTTATGTAAGAATCAAGAATTTTAAAAAAGAATCAAGAATGAATATTTTACTCCATTATGGTCAAGGTCCTATGTGTGATTTTCATGAAACAGCAGATGGAAAGCCTATTAGATACTTACATGTAGCAGTGAATAAGACAAGACACATGGCATAAAAAATGGACTTTTAAAAAGGCACTGTCATGTTGGAATGAGGATAATGATTTTAGCTCCTCATTCAAGATCCAACCAAATATCCCTTCACTTATGAAACCGGTCATGTCTGCCTGCCCTGAATGTCTGCTTCAGATCTTTCATTCCATGTCATGCTAAAGCCTTATCACCTTCTTATAACACTTGCCTGTGTTCTCTATCTCTTTTACTAGATTAATGGGGGAGGTCTTATGTCAAGGGAGGTTAAGTGTTGGGCAACTAACCTAAAGGTCAACTACTTTGAACTCACTAGTTGTTCCTCGAGAGGAAGATGAGACCGTCTCCTCTCATTAAGATGTATAGCCTTGGAAACCAGATGGACAGTTGTCGTGAATTGCAAAAGACTCAACAGCACTGGGTTTGGCTTTGCTTGGTTTGGGTAGACTGCTAGGTTCTAAATGGAAGAACTATATCTGATTCAGGTCCATGGATGGTAAATAGATGGTAAAATTTTATCCAACTACTAAGCATAGGGAGCTCTGACGGCTTAGTGTTAAGAAGCTGCACTGCAATCCCAAAGGCATGCTGTTCAAATTCACCAGCTGCTATGCAGGAGAAAGATGGGCAATCTCCCATGTGTGATTAATTGCCTCTGAAAACCCACTGGAGGGTCACCCATGGGTTGATACCAACTCGATGGTACACAACAACAACTAACCACAAGATTGGTGGTAGTGATGGTGGTTGTTAGGTGTCTTTGCACTGAGTACAACTCATAGCAACCCTATGAACAATAGAAAGGAACCCTAGACTATGCCATCCTCATCAGCTCAGGCACAGTTGAGCCCATTGTTGCCGTCACTGTGTCAATCCATCTCATTGAGGGTCTTTTTTAGTTTTGCCAACCCTCCACCTTTCTAAGCATTATGTCCCCTACCAAGTAATAGTTTCTCCTCAGCAAAATACCTAAAATATGAGAGACAAGCCTTTGCTATCTTTTCCTCCAAGGGGCACTCTAGCTGCACTTTCTGCAAGACATATCTGTTCATTCTTTTGGAAGTCCAGGGGATATTCCGTAATCTTCTCCTCCTTCACAACTCAAAGTAGTTTCCTATTCTCCTTCTATCATCGTTTCTCACTGTCCAGCTTTTATATAGCAATTGATTGAAAATACCATAGCCTGAATCAAGCACACTTTAGTCTTCAGATTGACATCATTACTCTTCACTATCATGGATAAGTCCCTGACAGTAGACTTGCCCAGTGTAGTCCATCTCCTGATATCCCACCTGCTGGTACCAAGGGTGATTGTGGATCCACAAGATAAAATCATTGACACCTTCAATCCTTCCTTTATCCATCATGATGTTGCCTACTGACCCAGTGGTGAGGATTTTTTGTCTTCTTGATGTTGAGATGTTAGCCATATTGAAGGCTGTAGCCCTTGATCTTCTGAAGCTAGCATTTCAAATTCTCTTTACTTTCAGTAAGCAAGGTTGTATTAATTACATAACACAGGTTGCTAATAAATCTTCCTACAATTCTGATGTCTCATTCTTCTTCATAGAGTCCAGCTTCACAAATTATTTGCTCAGTATGCAGATTGGATAAGTATGGAGAAAGGATGCATCTCTGGTTCCTATCTTCCTGATTTTAAACCAGTATTCCCTTGTTCCATTCTAAAAACAGTTTCTTGCTCTAAGTACAGATCTCAAATGAACACAATTAAGTGTTCTGATATTCCCATTCTTCTCAATGTTAACTGCAGTTTGTTATGATCCACATAGTCAAATGTCTTTTCATAGTAAAAAAAAAAGCAAACAAACCAACAAAACACACAAATAGACATTCTTCTGTTATTTCCTACTTTCAGTCAAGATCTGACAGCAGCAGTGATATCCTGAGTATCACAGCCTCTTCTAAACCCCCACTTAAACTTCTCACAGTTTCTGTTAATGTTCTAGCAGTTTTTGGACAATCTTAAGCATTATTTTGCTTGCATGTAATGTCAATGATGTTGTTCAAGAATATCCACATTCTGTTGTATTACTTGGCAATGGGAACAAATACAGAACTCTTCCAGTGTCAGTTAGCTGCACAACATTTCTCCAAATTTCCTGGCCTAGATTGATGAGTATATCCAGGGCTGGATCTGTTAATTGAAACATGTCCATTAGTATTACACCAATTACTGGAGCCTTATTTTTTGCCATTATCTTCAATGAAGCTTTAACCTCTTCCTTTATTGCCATTGGCTCTTGTTCAGATGATACTTCCTAGAATTTTTCAGAGTTGGTGAAATCTTTTAGGTACAATGATTGTGTATTCCTTGCATCTTCTTTTGATGCTTCCTGGATCTTTCAAGATTTTGCCCACAGCATCTCTCATTATTGCAACTCAAGGCTTGAATTTGTTTTTCATCTTGATAAATGTCAAGTGTGTTCTTCCCTTTATAGTCTCTGACTCTAGATCTGTGCACATTTTGTTTTATTTTGTTTGTCTTGTTAAGGTGCCCTTTTAAATCTTTAGTTCAGCGCTTTTACTTTCGCATCCCTTCCCTTTGTTTTGAGTGAAATTTTTATCATATCTTCTGGCATTCATTTTGGGGTTTTTCTTTCTTTTTTGTCTTTGTAATGCCTTTCTACTCTCTTCCTTGATGTCATCCCATCTCTACTCTAGGCTTCGATCATTAGGGTTCACTGCCTCAAACCATTCTTGACATTATTTTTAAATTCAGGTGGGGTAGACTCAAGGTTGTAATTTGATTCTTTTGGACTTGTTTTCATTTTCTTCAGCTTTAATTTGAACTTGCACATGAGTAATTGATGTTCAGTTCCATAGCCAGTGCCTGGCCTAGTTTTGACTCCTGATATGAGCTTCTCCAATTATTCCTTTCACAGATACAGTCAATCAGATTTCTGTGCTGTCCATCAGGTGACATCCACTTATTATATATGATTAAAGAGAGCTATTTTCTATCAGTAAACCATCAGATGTACAAAATTATTCAATTGTTAGCCTTATTTCAGTCACTAAGACCATATTTTCTGACTACTGTACCTTGCTCATTGTTTCTGACTTTTGAATTCCATTCATTGATAATAATGAGTGCATTCTGATTGCAAGTTTGGTCAATTGCAGACTGCAAATGTTGAGAGAAATTTCCTCTTCTTTGATTGTAGTTGTTGGTGCATTTATCTATATAACAGTCAAATTAACAGAATTTCTTTGCATGAATATGGTTAGTATCCTAACACTCACAATATTGTACCTTAGGATAGATTTTGAAATTATCTTTTTAATTATAAATGCAATACCATTCTTCCTCAGTTTTTCATGCCAAGCATAGTAGATTATATGATTATCTGATTCAGATTGGCCCATGCCAATCCATCTTTTTCCACTAATGTCTAGAATATTGATCTTCATGTGTTCCATTTAATTTATTTTACAATTTCCAGCTTTCCTACATTCATGTTTCATACAATTACTAAAGGATATCTGCAGCTATTTTTCCTTATTTAGTGTGATGTTCCCTTTGGATTCTACCTCTAATACTGTACCTAACCACATTCTTCTGTTCTTCTAGAGTTTTTGAAGGTCTTTTATTTCAGATTGCATCTCAACATCTAGAAAATAAAAATTCGCACAACTTGACCAACAGACAACATCATGAAAGATCAAGAAAAAAATGAAACTTCAATGACTTCATCTTACTAGGATCAACAATTAATATAGTTGGTACCAGCAGTGAGAAGATAAGGAGACATACTGCACTGAGAAAGTCTGTAGTCAGGGACCTCTCAAAATGACCGAGGATTGATGAAGTTAGTTTAGCAATGAAGTTAGTGCAGTTGGTCTTTTCAGTCATTCATTATGCTACTGAGAGCTTGACAATGAGTAAAGATGTTAAAAGGAAAACTGAGACCTGGAAAATTGACATCTGAACTGTTGTGTTAGAGGAGAGTCCTGAATATCCCATAGGCTGCCAAAAGAACAAACAGATATGTCTTGGAGAAGTTACATCCAGAGTGTTCTTTGAGGCAAGATTGGCAGAGCTTCATCTCACATACTTGCTAAGAGAGGCTACTCTTTAGAGAAGGTCATCATGCCTGAAGGGCAGAGAAACAGTGAAAAGGAAGACCCTCAACCAGATGGATTGACACAGTGACTGTAGTAACGGGTTCAAGTGTGTCAGAGGTTGTGAGGATGACACAAAATAGGATATGATTCAGATCTATTGTTCGTAATGTCACTGTGAGTCATACTTGACTCTACAACACCTAACAATAACATTATTTCAGAAGTGGATGGCCAGTCTTTCTTCCTAGTCTTAACCTAAGAGATTCACTGCAGCCTGTCCATTAAGTTTAACACTTCTGGAACTTGACATAGCAGTAGCATAGCTTCCAGCATCACAGCAACACACAAGTTATACCAGTACAGTAGACTGAAAGACAAGTGCTGCACTGATAAGAGCAAATTATTAACAAGCAAGCATGTGCACACCTAAGATGAAAAGTAATTGTCGTCGTCGTTGTTGTTATTAAATACAATCAAGTACAACTCATAGTGACCCTATGAACAAAAGATCTGAACCTTGTCACATCCTGTATCATCTTCACACTTCAGACACATTACTGCCCTTTGCAGCAGTCATCATATCAAACCACCTGCTCAAAGGTCTTCCTCTCCTTAAACTGACCCTCCACCTTCCAAGTATTATGTCCCTCTCCAAAGAATAGCCCCTCCTAGCAACCCAGAGTATGTGAGGTGAAGCCTCATTATTCTTGCATCCAGAGAACACTTCACCTGCATCCTTTCTAAGAAAATTTGGGGTTTTGGCAGCCCATGGGATGTTCAGTACTCTTCTTCAACACCACAGCTCAAAGTCATCAATTGTTTTTCTGTCATTCTTATTCATTGTCCAGCTCTCAGATACACAGCAAGTGATTGGAAAGACTATGTCCTGAATTAAGACACACCTTAGTCCTCAAACTGACATTACTCCTCAATAATTTAGAGAAGTCCCTAATGGCATACTTGCCTAGTTCAATGCATCTCCTTATGTCCTGATTGCTAATACCAAGAGTATTAATTGTGGGTCCAAGTAAGATGAAGTTTTTGACAGTTTCAATCTCTTCTCCATCCATTATGATGTTTCCTATTGGCCCTGTGGTAAGAACCTTTGTTTTCTTGACATTGAGATACAATCCATACTGAAGGCTGCATTCCTTGATCTTCTGCAAGAAGTGCTTCAACTCCTCCTCACTTTCAATAACACAGGTTGCTGTTGGACCTTCCTCTGGTTTTGAGGCCACATTCTTTTTCAGAGTTGAGTATGAACAGGTATGGAAAGAGAATACAACCTTGACACACTCCCTTTTAAATTTTAAACCATGAAGTGTTCCTCTGCTCTGTTTGTACTACAGCTTCCTTAACAAGGCATAAATTTTGCATGAGCACAATTAAGTGCTCCCATTCTTCTCAATGTCATCCACAATTTGTTATGATCCACTCAGTCAAATGCCTTTGCATAGTCAATACAGTATAAATATACATTCTTCTGGTATTCTTTACTTTTAGCCAGAATCCATCTAACATCAGCAATGATATCCCTAGTGCCAAGGCCTCTTCTAAATCCCTCTTTCACTTTTGGCAGTTCCCTATCTATGCAGCCATTTTAGAATAATCTTTATCAGTATTGTGTTTGCATATGATATGACTGATATTGTTAAATAGTTTCCACATTTTGTTGGATCACCTTTTTTGGAAATGGGAACAAATATGGATCTCTCCCAATCCATTGGCCAGAAAGTCATCCTCCCGATTTCATGGCACAGACTGGTGAGAATATTCAAATCTGCATCTGTTCATTGAAACAAGTCAATTGGTATCCCATCAATTCCTAAGGCCTTATTTTATTTATTTATTGATTGATTGATTGATTGATTGCCAGTGCCTTCAATACAGCTTCTGCTTCCTTTTTCATTACCTTTGGCTCCTGTATAAAGTAATTAGCAACATGCAAATAACTCCCCAGTATATAATCTTACAGAGATATTGTACCTCTAAGAGCAAACCATAAGACAATTAAGTATATAAATATCATGGTGCACAACACCCTTTTCTAGGCCTACCTGAGGCAGGATGAGTTTTGAAATGGGGTATTTGGCACAGACAGTAACTCAGCTAGATCTTTGGTGCTGGCGTTTGGCACAAAACGAACAACTTGCCTGGTTTCCTGGTTGCCAATGTGATCCATTGCTGCAGGCCCAAGGTTCATCAAGCACATAGGAGGTGACTCACCTGTCTTCCTTGTTTCCCACAGAGATCCACTGCTACAGCCCCAACACACAGAATTTCAAGTCTACCCAGCAGCAGTATCACAGCAAAAAGGCCTAATGATCAACTTCTGTCACAATTATAGGAAACTCTGGCAATCCAAGATAACGCAGAACGTTAGACTTTACCAGCATCTCTGCTGGAGCAAGATGGGGAATCTCCTATTGAGAATTTACTGTTTCTAGAAACTCACTGAAGAGTCAGCTATGGTCAGTTCCAACCCGATTGTGCATAATAACAACGACATAATGATTACAGCCAAGAAAATGGCATAGAATGCTTCCATTCCATTGTGTATGGGGTAATTATGAGTCAGAATCAACTCTGTGGTGATGGGTTTGATTTGAGGAGGGGTTGGGTCATGAGATAGTATTCATTCCTTTGTTCATAATCCCTACTGTAGATCCTGAAATATAGTAGGCAAGCAGTGTTTGTGTAAATATAAATAGATAGACAGAATAAATAAATGCCATATAGTAAAATAAATTCTAAAAGAGGAACAGTTATTACTGTAATAGGAAGAGCCCTGAAACAGGAGTCAGAAGACCTTTGCCATTCTGTAAAAGTCTGACTTAGAGTTGCATGAGTCTCAGTGTCTTAATGTAATAAGTATGCTCTCAGTGTCTACATAATAAGTATCCTATTGGATTTTCTATGTATGGCAATCATCTTGAACAAGAGGTACACTGCAAAGTAGGCTGGGGGTAAGGAGTGGAGGGAGGGGAAAGGGAGAAAATGTTCAACAATGAATGAATTTAAAAATGTGTGCTAATACTCAAACAAAGCAAGGATATTTGGGGAACTAAACAAGATAACAAAGGGAAAGGGCTATTAAATAAATGTAAGTCTCCTTATCTTGTGCCCTTTTCTCCTACATAACTGAAGCACAGCACTTGATTCCAAGGCCAGACTCAAACTGAAATGCCAGATTTCCAGGTTATTCACAAAGTGAAAAGTTTAAACCACTGGAGTAAATTTATTCTCAAGGAGAAAGAGAAAAGAAAGGGGTTAACAATAGCCTTCAAAATAATACCAATTATGGAGAGTAGTAAAAAGATCATGAATTAAGGAAACAATACGAGAAAACACTGTTGTGTCTTGGAAGCAGAGAATTCAAGAACAGATGGATGAAATTTATGGAATGTGGTGACAAGGTCCAAGAAAATGGATACTATTCTAAATCTAGGAGTAGTTTGGCTCTAGGTCTTAATTATTTAAAGCTCCTACTAGTTGAGTAATTATAAATCTTCTCAATATATTTTCAACAAACTATGAAAGAAAGGAAATTAGGCTTTATAAAGGAAAAGGGAACTTATGTGTATAAAGACTCTCTTCAAATGCAGTATAAATGCTTGCCCTCTTTTTTTTTTCTTCTTAAGCTTTATTTTTTTTTAATAATTTTAATGAGCATTCACAGAGATTTTGGATTTCCATTCATTCATTGCTGCACTTCTCTCCCCG
>NW_006399974.1:4572796-4593665 GCF_000299155.1 Elephantulus edwardii | reverse complement strand
CCCCGCCACCTCCCCTGTTCACTCCTCTCTTTCAAAAGTAAAAGAAACCCTCCCTCCCTGGTACACAATCCCCCCGCACCCCTCCCGTTGCCCCAAGTACATTCCACTATGCAACCTTAATTGTGGACTCTTGTGATAACCATAATGGTCGCCCTCTTAAAGTATGCTGCTTAAAACCATACTCTGCTCTCTCAGAGCAAGGTTAAACCAGAACAGAATGGTGGTGTGACTTCCTTAGCCTGCTCTGAACACCCTAGGGCTATTACTGTATCTTCCACTTGTGTTCATATTTGAAAGCAACCACATTATGCTTCGTACTCATATTGAGCCTATGGATGACTAAAGTAGCATTACTTTTTTAATCATAAACTAAGTAAAAAGTTGTTTACTATATGCTTGCCTAGATTTTAAGCTTAAAATGAGCTTAAATTTGGACTTAATTTATTTTTGCCTATCAAAAAAGTTCTTAAAGTATTGATTTGAGCGTCTAACTTTTAAGTTACCCCTCTTAGATTTTGTCACCATAATAATCTTAATATCAAGTCTGCTGAGCTCCACATCACAAATTTCTTTTTCAGGGTTCCAGTCTACCATTTGTATTCCATTCACGTGTATTTTTTTTTCCTTATACTCTTGGTATAAATCTAAATAAAAATGCATTCAATTGAGAGATTTCTGAAGACAAGAACTGTGCTATATTCCTATCATCCAGCCTAGTGACTAGTTGGCAGATAAATGCAATCCACAGTTCTCTTCCATGTCCTTCAGGAAGTCTGCCCAACTCTCAGAAATCCAGACAGCATGTTTCTGGAACTTTTCATGCAACTTAGCTGGACAACAAGCCTTATCACTCAAGGCACCTCTTGCTCCTTTCATGTTCATCTTACCTCAGAAAGGTGCTGCTTTCTTCTCTTAGTCTGCACTAAATAGCTCCTTAATAATCATTCTAGAGTCCTGCCAAATTTACAAATTACCTAATCCACCATGATGCAGTTTAATGCATTCTACTGCTGCTAACAAAAGGTTGGAGGGTCAAGTACACCCATAGGTACCTTGGGAAAAAAGCCCTGTAATCTACATCTGAAAAGTCAGCTACTGAAAATCCTATGGAACATGATCTTATTCTGACACATGTGAGGTCACCATTAGTCAAAATTGACTTTTCATAGGGAATTAGACTGCTAAGCCAAAGGTGGAACTCACTCACAGTTTGAATCCACCAGCGGCTATTTGAGAGTAAGATGGGCAATATTCTCCCATACAATCCTCAGCCTCTCTAAAATTTACCAGTGGGTCAGCTATGAGTTGGTCCCAACTTGACAGCAATGAGAATTTTTGAGACAGAGAATTAGACATATGTCAAGGCTTTCCACAGATCAAGATTGTAAGGGATTTCTTTCTTTTCCTTTATATGATTTTCCCAGGACCACTTACACAAATCAGTCTAATCACATCGTTCTTCCTATTTGCCAGAGTTTACGTGTGATACAGTATAGAGAGTTCGAATAGGGTTAAGTGTGGAAAACATATTACTCGACACTGTAGTGTCTCTCTTACCCTTCCCCCGAGTGCATGAGTCCATGAGCGGGGATAGTCATCTCATAGATCCCTTTTTGATTTGTTCCAGCCTAGGCCTAGTGCACTACTTCATCCCCACATGCACAACATCAGCTCTGCATGAATACGCAGAGCCTCAAACCCAAACAGAACTCACAAAGAGGGGAGAGGCAGCAAGTGTTTCCAATTCCCCTATCAGAACTCTTTGAGCCACATCTTAGCTGTTCAATGCCAATAGAGCAGAAATACCACACGGGGTATTTTTAACAAACAGCAATTTCTTTTCTTCCAGTTTTGGAGGTTGTAACAAAAATTGTCGGTGCCCTTCTGGACACTTTATCTGGTATGTGTTTGTAAGTTTGCACATAAGTTACCCAGACCATTGGCCTGACAAGCATCTGAGAACGCCAATCCAGATTTAGTTGGGTGAGAGTGAGACTTTATTAAGCAATTTTGCAGAATTGGGCACCCAAGATCAGACAAAGAAGCAGGCTATTGCACCTTCCAGAATGTATCAAGAGGTTTTTATCTCCTTCCTTGCTAATCCTTTCCCCCAATTCCTCAGTAACTGAAAACTATGGGTATGCATTCTTTTCCACACATAGCCTAAGTCTTATCTCCTCTGTTACCACTCCCTTCCCCTCCCTTCCCTTTCTCCCCCTTAACGCATATGTGCACACATTCCAGGGCCCTGTGGTCTGCTATGTCATCTACTAATTCTGATTTCTTTTCATGACTCCTTACACCACCCTTTGTTCTCATTTATCCTGAAGGCGGACCAGTCTAAAGTTTATTTCTTAAAAGGTGAAAATTCAGGCCAATGGCTCTAGGAAGAGGCTCTCTCACTCATTCTGTGTCCATTGTATAGGGGAGTCCTTGTCTCTGTTTAGGGTGTATTGTTTAACATCTAGACAATCTTCATGTGCCAAGTCATCTATCTTATCCTATTTTTGCTTTTGTATCTCAAAAGAGATTGACTTAAGACACACCCTACGCAAAGGTGAAAGTTGGACAATGGATAAGGATGACAGAAGAATTATTGATGTCTTTGAGTTGTGATGTTGAAGAAGAGTACTGGATATCCCATGGGCAGCCAAAAGAACAAGCAAATATGTCTTGGAGAAGATAGAACCAGGGTGCTCCCTTTTATACAGTTTTCTCTTTCATCTGTTTCAATGCATTATACATTATTTATCCCATTCTGAGTCTCCCCCCCAGCCCCGATGTCAGTCCTGTTTTACAACAGTGGCACTATGCAGTATTTGTCCTTTTGTGACTGAGATATTTCATTCAACATAATGTCCTCCAGGGTCACCCATTTTGAATAATATTGCATGAGTTCCTTGTTTTTCAATGTAGCATAGTATGCCATTGTGTGAATATGCCACAGCTTCTCTATCCATTCATTTGCTGATGGCCACTTAGGTTGTTTCCAACTTCTTGCTATTGTGAACAAAGTTGTGATAAACATGGTTGTGCACAGGGTGCTCCCTAAAGGCGAGAATGGCAAGAGTTGATCTTACCTAATTTGGGTATGTTAGGAGGGGCCAGTTCTTGGAAAAAGACATCTTGCTTGGAAAGATGTGGAGTCATTGATAGTAAGACCTTCAGCAAGATGAATTGACACAGTATATCAGTAGCTCAAGGACATCAGAAGTGGTGAATATGGCACAGGATAGGGCAAAGCTCAGGTCTCTGTTGTTCACAAGGTCACTATGAATCATGGTCAGCTTGATGGCATTTAATGACAAATACATTAAGAGTGTTCCTTAAAGGCAAAAATACGGAGATTTCATCTCATATTTTTGGTAAATTGTCAGCAGTGTCAGGCCTTGGGAAAGGGCATCAAGTGAAATGGTCAGCAAAAGAAAAGATCCTCAGTGAGCTGGATTGACACAGTGAGTAAGCCCAGTAGACTGTAAAGACAGCTCAGGATCAAGCAAATTTGCCTTCTTTTGTACCTGCGGTCCCTCTGGGACAGAGCCCAAGGCACTTGGCAATAGCAATAATGTCTCATTAACATATTAAAAACAGCCCACACCAAAATGGTATAAGTACAGGTGGAGGGAAAAATACTCATTGACAACAAATAATTCTGACTCACAGCAACACCGTAAGTATCTCTCTCTCAGTAGCATCAAGTTAGAACCAACTCATACTTGACCTTCCACTGGACTTAATTCCAGCATATTTTTTGAAAAATTAGTTTCATACCCATTTTATAGATACAAAAACTGCTATATACTAAAGTTAATTGTTCTGAAGGAAGTCACTTAATTCTTAAGTGGCCAAGTGACAGACTCGAGTCTGTCTGGCTTTTGATTGCACACTTTTCCCATCACGCTCCATGCATTATTATTCATTTAACTAGTATTTATTGGGCCTTGTTTTTGCTAGTTCTGTGTATAGGCCAGGCCACACCAGTGAACAAGATATAGAGCTTCCAGTAAAAAGACAAATACTTGCTAATGTTATATATGATAAAAAAAAATTATTAAACCACAGTAGTCACAAGTTCTGGTGCCCTTGTGGTTAGAATCTGTGCTGCAGTCAGGAAGGCACGCAGTTCAAATCCACCAGCTGCTTCAAGGGAGAAGGATGGACAATCTCCTCTGGTCTGATTAACTGCTTCTGAACACCCTCTAGAAGGGTCAACTATGGATTGTCTCTGACTCAATGGTGCACAATAGCAATAGTTTCAAGTTCAGGCTCTAAATCTGATGCCTATATATATTTGAATCGATACTAGATGTGAGATCTTAGGGAAGTTAACTTTTCTATAGCTTCATTTCTTCATCATAACATGAGAATAATAATATATAACACTCAGAGCTCTGGTGGCCTAATGGTAAGAAGCTGTGCTGCAATCCCAAAGGCACACAGGTCAAATCCACTACTTGTTCCATGGAAGAAAGATGGACAATCTCATCCCATGTGACTTACTGCTTATGAAAACCTAACTCAATGGCATACAACAATATCTGCAATACTGTTAGATATAAAAAAAAGAGTGAGCATGCGAAGGAGAAAAATAAATTGGTGCCAAGAAACGAACCGGCCTTTATTTCACAGTCTGAGAGGGACTCCAAGTGACCTGGCCACATGTCAACGGACGGGATCGAAATGGTGTGCAGGCATTTTTTTTGGGGGGGGGGGTGTTTCTTTTTATGGGGTCCTGGGGAGGAGTAAGATGGTATTTCTCAGAATTTGGCGTGTTAATTAAGTTAGGTTTTAGCTACTTTTAATCAAGCTCAGACTCTTGTCAGGATCCACTGTCTGGTCTGGTTTTTTATATGACCAGTTTAGGTGTTATCAAGTTTCTCAGGAAGTGATCAACCTTGGGGGTAGTGGGGCAGCTGCCATATTCTTCCTTCAAACACTAAGGAGGGAGCTCAGTGGCGTAGCCCATAAGGAATTGCACTTCTAACTCGGAGTCTGTGGCTCTCTGGCATCTCAAATTCACCAACAATTCTGCAAGAGAAAGATGAACAATCTCCTCCCACGTAATTTAGAACCTCTGAAACCTACTGGGAAAGGCATGAGTCATCCTAACTTGACGGCAATGAGAGAGACCCCACCCACCAAGGTATCCTGGAGGCACAGAGGCTAACGTGCCCAGCTGCTGGCTAAAAGGTCGGTGGTCCAAACCCACGCTGCTCTGTGGGAGAAAGACGGAGATGTGACTTTCATCCAGATTTACAGCCTTAGAAACTCCATGGGCATTTCTGTTCTGTCCTATAGGATCACTACAAGTCGGGATTGACTACCCCACAGTCATGTGAGAGTCCAAGGCTCTCACATTAAACACAGATGGTTGTTTTCCTTTACTGCTCAATCAATTCCAATTTAGGGCAACCCCTTGGGTGCAGAACTGATCTTCTGCAGTTCGCCAGGCCTGTTTTTTGAGGCACGTCTCAATCTGAAAACTCAAACTCATTGCCACTGAGCCGCTCCAACTTACAGCGATCAGGTTTCTGACATAGTGAATTCCGAGAGGAAAAGGCCCATCTTTCTCCTGCAGAGCCACGGGTGGTTTTGAGCCACAAAGACTCACAATCGTTATGATCATAGCAGTTAAGTTAGTCAGAACCAACTCATAGCTGACACTCCAGCGTGTTTTCAAGGGACTGTGAAATGCACAGGAAGAGATGCTATCTTTCCCCCTCAGAGCAGCTGACAGATTCAAACTACCTAAGCAGTACAACTTCTTATCCTCTAAGCTACCAGAGCTCCTTAGACATTTGTACTTCTCAGAGACTCTTTTTAAGTGTTTGTAATTGATGCCCACTATTACAGGAAATTCTGAGATAAAATAAATGGTAATGGAAGGGTGGAAGGATCTGGTGGTCAGAGGGGGTTTAAGAACGAGCTGGGTTCAATAATGTATGCTGCTCTGAAACAGAGAAGGAAGAAAACTGTTTAAAAGAGATATGTGATTAGGTATTTCGGTCATGACAGGAGTCTAGAGCGATGGCTACATGGTGGAGTGGACCTGGGGGAGGGTTTGTAAAATAATGAAAGAATCTTTTCTTTTTCTTTTCCAAGAGGGTAATGTCTGGTGGGGGGGAGACTTGGGAGGGGACAAATCTACAACAATGAATGAATGGAAATCCAAAGCCTCTGTAAATTTTCACTGAAATTAATAACAAATTTAAATTAAAAAAAAAACAAAACAAGTTAGAGTAAGGATGGCAATGGAACCACCTTACCTCTGTAACTTGATTTGTGCCACTATTAGAACCTCTACTCAGAATATTATTGCTTTTCAATTTTTGACTCATGCACTTTTAACTTGTTAGTTAAATTTGTATCTTCTAGGCTATAAACATGTATGGCTAAGCACAATTGATAACAGTGCATCTAAATTCCAAAATCAATCTCCATAATAGTCTATGTGTTTCCTACTGCCAAAGGGGCCCTTTAGAGTAGTGAGAGAAGACCTTCACCCTGAAACCCACAGCATCCCTTTTCAGCAAGAAGTAGCTAAGAGAATACGCCATCCCTTTTTCCTTATGAATCAGGGTGAAGTCTCTCTCAGGGAGGAGTGATAGGGAATGGCAAGGGACACACTGACAAAGGAGATTAA
The DNA here is from genome assembly GCF_000299155.1 of Elephantulus edwardii. NCBI lineage: Eukaryota > Metazoa > Chordata > Mammalia > Macroscelidea > Macroscelididae > Elephantulus > Elephantulus edwardii. The sequence goes on along the minus strand of NW_006399974.1, from coordinate 4,587,022 downwards.
TCAGAACTGGCTTTGACAAGCACTGTGGCAATTGTACAATTAAAACAGACATGGGGGGGGAAGAAGAACGAACTGGGGATGAGGGTGGAGAAAACAGTGCAACAATGAATGAATGAAAACCCAAAATCTCTGTAAATGTTCATTAAAACTAATAAAATTTAAAAAAAAAAAAAGAACGAGCTCCTGAAAGAAAATGAGTTTATTTGAGACCTCAAAGATGGATAGGAATAAATCCTGGAGGGGCTGAGTGCCTATGAGAGAGAATTTTGGGCGTGAGATGCAGGTGCAAGGAGAAGGAAAGAACACATACATACAATCCATCAGACCACGTACTGGACAGGTTTCACATCTCACAGCTGGTCCTATTTCTCTATCACACAGGCCAAAGGTGCAGACTTTATTGAGGAGACAGAACTTCTTGCTATTAACCTCTGTCCCAGTTCTTAAAATTATTCATTGATCTCATTCTCTCTCTCTTCTTCCTTCTTGTCTCTCCTCTCCTTCTCCCCTCCTTTTCCCCCAATCCTCCTTCTTATCTTCTTCCTCTTCCTCCTCCTCCTTCTTCTCTTTCTCTCTCTCTGTGTATGATATCATTGACATTGCATGCTTAAATATTTGGCACACACATCCTAAGAACAAGGACATTCTTCTCTAAAGCTTCTTATTGTCATATTCAAGACATTTTACCTGAGAATCTCACTATCAGGAGAAAAAGAAGTAGATTATTTATCTCACGTCCATTTGGTCCAGACATCCCTGCACAGTTCAAACTGAGACCTAGGTGAAACCAGCAGTCGTAGCAGAGAATCAGAGACACAGCTGCTGGTGGACTCCTGGTCCATAGAGCCTGATCTGGAGCCTAGAGCCTTCACATATGCTGGCTGGAGGGCTGGACAGGACATCATAATTGGCAGGTGGCATAGTCTTTATGGAATTGTGCTGCTAACTTAGAGGTGGAGCCTCTCTGAGTAGCCACATCCACTAGGAGCTCTATAGTAGAATGGTAGAAAGAGGGGCAACCTCCCCTCAAGCTATTTACAGCCTCAGAACTTCAATGGAGGGTCAGGTAAGAGTTGGTTTTGAGGCAATGGCAGAGAGAGAAATAATATGCATATTAATTAAAACTTTTTCAATCAATAAAAAATTACTTTCATAGTTTTTTTTATAAAAAGGTAGGTATTAAATCAGTTTTTATATTCTGAATTTCCTGTCATCTCTCTTTAATGTAGAGAGCATCAAAGGTACGGCAAGTATAGCTCGTGCCCTGGTGCCACTGAAAGGGGGCATTGTCGAGCAATTTCTATCCACCTTCAGCTGTGAGAAATCATGCAGCAATTTAAAACGAATTGCCATAGATGCTATCTTCCATAGGTGTGGCTCTGAGAACACCCCACCTCCCCCACTGCATTTTGGGGAAGAGAGGTGACTTTCACAACCTTGTTATTTTGGAGCATTCAGGCCTCGTGTCTCTTAGAATGACTCCCGCGTTCTGGGCTTGTTTAATTTATCCACATAATTGAATTACATCTCTGGAGCGCTGGTGCTAGTCCCCAGCAAGTTGTGCTCATGACCCAAAGAGCTAACATCTCTTATATCTTATCTCCTGCTGTTCTAACCACCAACTCCACAGGGAGAAAGATGGGTAGACTCCTCCTGAATGATCAGGAAACCTGATGGAGGGTCACAGTGAGTTGGAACCAGCTCCAGGGCACTGATGTTTCCAAGATACAGTTTAATGCTTTTTGACAAAACAGAGATAGGTTGTGTACTTTCCTTTGTATCATCTTCAAAGGCATCTGATATAAATTTGTCTTGTGAATGGTGATTCATTGTTTATTTTGCTTATAGAAGTAAATGAGGTCATGCTGTTAAGACAGTGAAGCACCAGGCAAGTGCTTGGTGGTAAGAGAATATCGTGACAACACAGGTACTTTCATAAAATCTTTCTTGGAGAAAGCCCATACTCCCCATTACTTCTCTGTCTCTGGCTTGGGCTCCTCAGGGTGACTGGCAATAATCTTGTGGTTACCAAAGCCCATAGTTTTTAGCTCACACATCCTCTCCCCCCCAAGGAGGCTCTGAATCACATTGGAAACAAGATAACAGCATGTTCCTGGAACAAAGACCTCTGAGCTATTTTTGGAGCTGGTATTACCACTTCCCTGTAGGAATAATTGATTGGCTACATACCCTCAGTTACCTGGATATTGAGTGATTTTTTAACAAAGCAATCAGTCTTTGTTAGCCTTCTAAATTTAGACTCAAAGACTTCACCAGGGATTGGAGTAGGAGATTCCTGCAATTAGCAAAGTCGAACTAACTGATAACTGACTAGGCACAAACACTAAGAAAGCATAGTTCCCACCTCAGGAGTGTGCAATCCAATGAGGCAGTCAGACTTCTAAGCCATCCCTGTAGGTGTATATTTATAGAAATATCACCACCTTTCTGCTTCAATCCAGATTTCCTTGTGGTGTTGAAATTTTGCTTTGTCAAATATTATTTGAAACAAATAGGCATGCACCCGAACCTGGATGTCTGTTAGCTGTTCTGGTAATAAGACAGGACAGCTCAGTTTTTATGGCCTGCAGGACATGGGAGACCAGAAGAGCTTATGACTCACTCACTGGTCAAAAAGCCTCAGTCACTGCTTCTAGGGCAGGGAAAGTGTTCATAATGATCTTCTTTCTATCTTCAATTTATGTGAAGATATTTAAATACAAGACAGGCTAAAATAAGCAAGATATGTTAACTAAAACATTGTTCACAGAAGTAAAGGAGTCAGATTATTTAGGTGCCATGGGAAAGCGGTAGAAGAGGGCTCTGAGCTTTGTTACTAAATCTTGCTGTAGAGAGCTTTACTTCATAAAGAAGAATATGAAGAAGAATGTAGCATCAGAATTGGAGGAAGGCTCATTAACAATCTGTATTATGCAAATGATACAACCTTGCTTTCAGAAAGTGAAGATTTAAAGCACCTACTACAAAAGATTAAAGACCACAGCCTTTAATAGAAATTACATCTCAACATCAAAAAACCCAAAGATCTTTACCCCTAGACCAACAGGCAGCATCATGATAGATGGAAGAAAGAGAGATGGATAAATCAATGATTTCATCTTACTTGGATCCACATCAACATTCTTGGTACTACCTGTCAAAAAAATCGAAAGATATTTTACATTAAATAAATGTAACTTTTCCAAAGTGCTTAAAAGCTAGGATGTCACTTTAAGGACCAAGGTGATCTGACCCAAGCCGTGACCTTTTCACTTACTTCCTATGTATCTGAAAGTTGGACAATAAAGAAGTGAACCGAAGAAAAATTGGTGCCTTTGAGTTGTGATCTTGGAGTTAGTGTTGTTATTGGTGTGTGCCATCGAGTCAGAACGGACCCATAGCTGGTCTTCCAGCAGGTTTTCAAAGACAGTAAATCTCACGGGAGGAGATTGCCCATCCTCCTGTGGAGCACCTGGTGGATTCAATCTGCATGCTTGTGGGATTGCAGCCCATCTTCTTTCCACTATGGACTGTCAAAAGAGCAAGCAAATATGTCTTGAAGAAAGTGAAACCAGGGTGTTTCTTGCAGGCAAGTATGGTGAAACTCCATCTCACTTTGGGCATGTTATTGGGAGGTGCTATCCCTTGGAAAAGGCATCGTACTTGGAAAGGAGAAAGTCAATAAAAAAGAGAAAGACTCTCAAAAAAGTAGATTGACTCAGTGACTGTAACGATGGGCTCAAGAATATCAGAGATGGCGGTAATGGTACAGACAGGACAGGGTTCAGATCCATTGTTGATAAGGTCCCTATGAGCCATGGTCAACTCAAGGGCACATAACAGCAACAGTAATAATACAAGGAGCTCTGGTGGCCTAGTGGGTAAGGAGTTGTGCTTTTAGCCCAAAAACAGGCGGTTCAAATCCACTGGCCACCCTGCTGGAGAAAGCTAGGCAATCTCCTCTCCTGTCTGAAAAGCTACTGGAAGGTCAGCTATGAGTCAGTCCTGACTCAATGGCACGTAACAACAAAAAACCTCTATCTGTCAGTTTCCTCACCTGTTAAATGGAATGTTGCCAACGTGTCTCCTTATTGTGTTGTTGGCAGAGTACATGAGATACTATGATTAAATATTTACCTCTAGAAACTATGAGCACTAGCAATGTTATTTGCTATTTTTATTGCTTGAGTCTAAACATGCATGATCTTCCTCTGAATTATAAACAATTTCACTAGTAAGACTCTAGCCTCTTATTGAGGCATCTGCAAAATTTTCTCCTGCAAAAGGTCTGACACAGCCAGTGTCTACATGACTATCTCCCTGCCCAGTGGCAGACTTCAATCTTTCTATCACTGATTTTAGGTGATTGGAGCTAGATTTGTTGTTGTTGTTAAGTGCCGTCAAGTCGCAGGCGACTCATAGAGACCCTATGAAGGAGAGTCTTCAACACTTGGGTGCCTTTCATCCTCTCTCCAGGTTCACAGGGTTTCCAGAGGCAAGCTATTATGGAACTGGATGCCACTCCTCCTTCCAAGTTTGTTTTAATTGGGGAGCTCCACCCCACTCTCTGTCCGCATTGGGTAGCCAACCATTAGACACATCCGTGTCATGGTGTTCAGCCTCACAGTAACCACAAGTTACTGCTGTTCAGCAACTTGTACAGCAGGGCTATATGACCTAGAGGAATGTCTGAACAAAAACAATGAAAGACAAGCCCGAGGGCCGCGGATTAAAAGTCACCCACCTTTGGCTTGGTAGCATTGCTTTCTGTCCACTGGGCCAGCTGATCTCTCTCTATGTTGATGTTATTGTTGTTAAGTGCCATCGAGTCGCAGGCGACTCATCGCAACCCTATGAAGGAGAGTCCTCGACGCTTTACTGACCCTTATTATTACTATGGTTAAGACAAAGCTGCGCTCCTCACACACTGAAGGACATCATGAAGCACTCAGGTGCCAACCAAAAGGTCAGCACTGTGAACCCACCCACAGTCCCACAGGGAAAAGCTGTGGCAGTCTTTTTCCACAATGACTTACAGCCTTGGGAGCCCCATGGGACAGGTCTGCTTTGTCCTAGAGGGTCGCTGTGACTTGGAATCAACTTGATGGTGGTGAGTGGGGTTTTTATTCTTTCTTAAGTGTCCATTAGTGGAGTCCTAGTGGCATCATGTTTAAATACTTTGCTGTTGATCAGAAGGTTGCATCACAGAGAAAGACAAAGTATTCTGCTCCTATAAAGATCACATGCCCGAAACCCTTATGAGGCAGTTCTACTCCGTCACACAGGGTCACCAGGAGGTGAAATCAACTCAGTGGTAACTAAAAACAAAGAACTGTGCCTAGGGAAATCTCAGAACCACACCTTTCTGCTTTGGTCTGCATTTCCGAGGGGTATTGAAATGTTAGTTTATCAAATGTTGCTTGAAATAAACAGGTGTGCATCAGGACCTGGATCTCTTTCCATTATTTGATTATGTTGGTAATGAGATCTGACCAGAGAAGCATTTGCTAGACCTCACTTAAAAATGAAGTTAGAGATCTGAGAAGGCACTTAAAAATTACATCAAGTCCATCTCATTACCTAGATAGTGCTCCAACCTTTAAAATATTATCAGAAAAAAAGGGATAAATTGGATTTGATTAAAATTGAGAACGTCTGCTCTTCAAATGGCATTGACAAGGGAATGAAAAGACAGACACAGGCAGAGAGGAAATATTTGTATAGTACATATTTGATAAAGGACTTGTATCCAGACTACATAAAGAGCCCTCAGATTAGAAAACAAGCAGCCAGATTAAAAGACAGGTAAAAGATTTAAAAACATTTCACCAAAAAGATTCACAAACAGCAAACAAACACAGAAAAAGATAACAATCTTTGTTAGTCATTATTGCTGTGTACTGTCAATTTGGAACCAACCCATAGCTGGGTCTGGAGGGTTTTCTGAGGCAATTAATCACACAGGAGGAGACTGCCCATCCTTCTCCCACAGAGCAGCTGGTGGCCTTGAACCACATGCCTCTGGGATTGCAGCACAGCTTCTTGCCACTAGTCCAATAGAGCTCTCTGTTAGTCATCAATGGAAATCAAGACTATAATATACCACTGCATAGCTATTTTATTTTAAAACTCTCAAACCCCTTGCTGGCAAATCAGAACTGACTCATAGCTGACCCTCCACTGCGTTTCCAAGGCCATACATGCCACAGCAAGAGTTTGCCCATCTGCCTCCTGCGGAGTCAGTGGTGGATTTATACCATCAATGCCCTACAGTCTACACCGCCAGAGTATTCTGCACACTCTCAGAATGTCCAAAATGAAAAGGCTCACCATAACAACCTTTGGTGAGGGAAGACGTGGAGGAAATGGAGCTTGCAACATGCTGGTGGAATTGAAAAGTTTAAAAATATCCCTTTTGGAAAGCAACTTAACAATTTTGTTAAGAGTTAACATACCCTTGAACTTTCTATATGAGATCAAAATGACAACTTGAAAGATCAACTAGGAATCTTGTTCATTGTTGTCCAGTTGGAATAAACTAATAACAGATAGGATCCTCTAGTGAGTGTTTAGAGATTATAAAGCACATGGAAGGAGTGGGCCTATCTTTCTCCCTCAGAGCAGTTGGTGGATTCAAACCACTTACCTTTGGTTTGGCAGCATAACTCCTTACCTACTAGGCTATCAGAGTTTCCTGGTATGAATCTTAAAAGGAAATTAATATTAATGGAGGAGGAACAATTCCAATAAGCAAGGTACTAATGACTGCACAAATCAAAATAATGTAATATTTGTATTGTGTAAAAACAGTTCAACTGGTCTATGTTGTCTTGTGTATATTCTCAACAACAATAATTAAACTTTTTTTTAAAAAAAGAAAACATTAGTCACTGAGACTTCTGTATTTTTCTCTCATCTTGCCTTTTAAGCAATATTTCACTTAGCATCTTCAAGCCATTGGTATTCTTTTCCTCTTCCCCTTTAATTGTGATTTGAGTGAAAGTTTAAAAAGCAACTTAGTTTTCCATTCGAGCAATTAGCTTTTTCTGGAGTAAAAATGGTCTGCCCATAAACATATAAGGAAGCTCTCTGGTGGCCTAGTGGTAAGAACCTGTGCTACACTCCAAAAGGCATGTGGTTAAAATTCATCAGCTGCTCTTGTGGGAACACGGTGAACAGTCCCCTCCTGTGTGATTTACTGCCTCTGAAAACCTGCTGGAGGGTCTGCAATGAGCCGGTTCTTACTCAGCAGCACACAACAACCACAACAACCATATGCGTATAGAATAACTGCTTGGAATAAAATTTTATGTTCAAACTCATCCCTCCCTCCCAAAAAAAGGAAAGTACCCTTACCTTAAAACTCAACCATTTCATTCCTAAGGATGACAAGAAAAAGAAAAGCACACATTCATGCAGTGACATACACACAAATGTTCCTAATGCTATTGTTCCATGTCATCCAGTCAACTCTGCTTTATAGTGACTCTGCAAACAACAGCACGGAACCCTGCCCAATCCTGCACCATTCTCACAATCTGCTGTGCTTAAGCTCATTGTTACTGTCCCTGTGGCAATCTGTATCACTGAGTCTTTCTCTTTTTTGCCACTCTACTTTTTCAAACATTATGTTCTTCTCTAGGAACTAGTCACTCCACGTCCAAAGCAAATTCTCATCATCCTTGCTCCTAAGGAACACTCTGACTACATTTCTTCCAAGAAAAATTTGTTTTTTCAGCCATCCACAGTATATTCAATGTTTTTAACCAATATCACAATTTCAAAGGCGTCAACTCTTCTTTGGTCTTTGTTACTCATTGTCCAACTCTCACATGAAGCAATTGAAAATACTGACTTGGATCAGGTACATCTTAGTCTTTAAACTGGCATCTTTGCTCTTTAGCACTTTAATGAAGTTCCTGGGAAGAAATGTCCCCACTGCAAGATAGTTTGATTTCTTGGCTATAACTTCAAAGGTTGTTGATAGTGGATTCAAATAAAATTAAATCCTTGACAACTTCTCCATTTATTATAATGTTGTTTGTTGTTTCAATTGTGAAGATTTTTATTTTCTTTATATTAAGATATAATTAACACTACCATCTTCAAGTTTCACCAGTAAGTACTTCAAATCTACTTTGTTTTCTGAGAGCAAGGATGTGTTAGCTACATATTTCAGGTTGTTGGTGAGTCTTATTTCAATCCTGATCCCATATTCTTCTTTATATAGTTCTGCTTCTCTGACCATTTGCTCAGCACACAACTGAATACATATGGTAAAAAACAATGTAACCTTGACACACTTTTCTTGATTTTAAACCATTTACTATTGTTTTGTTTTGTTCTTGGTTTGTTTACAGGTTCTGCATAAGCCCAGTTAAGTGTTCTGAATGTCTTATTCTAGTAGCTTTATTCATAACGTCAAAAAATAGAAGCCACCCAAACGTCCATCCATCACCAGATGAAAAGACAAACAAACTGCAGTGTAGCCTTAAATGGAACACTACTAGAGGATAAAAATAACTCATGTTTACACATAACAACAGAATAAATCTCAGAATAATTAAACTGAGTGAAAGAAGAGTGATGCTGCATAATTTCATGTATACAAATCTCTGTAAAACCCACTTGGCTCTACAATCAACACTTTTGGCACCAGGAGTCAGGAAATAAAAAAATGGATTGCGTTAGGTAAATCTGCTTTCAGGGACCTTTCCAGAGTACTGAGAAGCAATGATGTCAGTCTAGAGGCAAAGGTGTGCCCAATCTAGTCCATGGTCTTTGCAAATACATGTTATGCATCAGAGTGCTGGATAACGACTAAGGATGGTAGAAGAATTGGTATCTTTGAGTTGTGTTTCTGGAGAAGAGTCTTGAATGTACCATGGACTGCCAAGAAAACAAATAGATTTGTCTTAGAGAGGGTGAAACCAAGTTTCTCCATGAAGGCTAAGAATTTGAAGCTGCATCTCACATACTTTGGGCACATGAACAGGAGGGCCCAGTCCTTGGAGAAGGACATCATGCTCAGAAGGGTAGAGGGACCGTGCAGGAGAGAAAGACTCTGGATTAGATGGATTGATAAAGTAATTAGGGCAATGGGGGTTTGTGTGTTACAGTCAATGAGACTGGCTCAGAACAGGGCAGGGTTCAGAGCTATTTTACATAGGTTGGCTATGAGTCACAGGCAACTTGATGGCACATAACAAAAACAAAAACCTTCTATGGCAGAAAGCAGATCAGTGGCTGGGAATTGGGAAAGGGGAGTGTTGGAAGAACTAGTCATGAAGACAAGGAGTTAAAAAGCAGTGGGTGGGGCCTGGTAGTCATTAGGAAGATAGGTATGTCCATTGTCTTGTTGTGGTGATGAGTTTTTCACAGAAGTATATATAAGGTCCTCAGTCTAACTTCTTAGCCAACCTGAAGGAGAAAAAAAAGGAGCCTATGATACTTAGGAGGTTGGAAGGACACCATAAGAGAGAAAGACCCTCAGATTGATTCAGTGACTAGGGAAATGGGGATAGGTGTGTCAGAAATAATAAGATTGGCACAGGATAGAGCAGAGTTTGGGGTTGTACATAGGTCTCTATAAGTCACAGGCAACTAGATGGCACATAACAACAACAACATTTCTGTAAAGATTCATATCCTTGGAAACCCATAGGGTAGTTAATTCTACTCTGGCCTACAAGGTTGCTCTGAGTACCATGAACCTGATGGCAGTAGATTTATAGAAAAATTAAAACATCAGACTCTTCACTCTAAAAATGTCCAGCACATCAATTCTACATAATAGAGTTATTTCTTCCACTTTATTTTCTTATTGTAATTTGAGTAGAAAGTTACACAGCAAATTGGCTTTTCACTCAATCATCCATACTTACTTGGTTTTGTGACATTAATTACAGTGCTCACATGGTAACCACACTCTTCCTGATTGTGAATCTCTACTTGTCTTCCTTAAAAGATTTGTTTGTTTTGAAACAAGAAAAACTATCATTAAAAGGGCTTGCCCTATTTCTACAGGAAAATGTATTTTACTATGTTTTCCTTTTATATCATTTCTTGAAACATATGAATAAGAATATGACATCAGGTTTAGAGGAAGGCTCATTACCAACCTGCAATATGCAGATAGCGTAGCACTTATTTGTTGGAGGTAAAGAGAACTGGAGCATTAATGATGAAGCACAAAGATTACAGACTTAAATGTGGATTATGCCTCAACATAAAAAAAAACAAAACAAAATACAAACTTCCAACATTTCTCCCATTGGACTAAGAAGCAGCACCGTGATAAATAGAGAAGAAAAAAAAATCAAAGTAGGGTGCATTTTTCTTGCATCTACAATCAACAACCACGCTACTAGCAGTCAAGAAATCAAACCATATATTGCATTGGGCAAATCTGCTGCAAAAGATCCTTTTAAAGTGTTCAAAGGTCACTTTGAGGACTAAAGTGGACCTGATCCATATCATGGCATTTTCAATTGCCTAGCATGCATGGAAAAGACAAACTGTGAATAAAGATGACCAGAGTAGAGTTGACGGTTTTGAATTATGGTGTTGGTAAACAATGTTGAATATATTATGAACTTCAAAAGAACACGTAAATCTCTCTTGGAAGAAATAAGGCCAGAATACTTCTTAGACGTAATGATGGAAAGACTTTATCTCACCTACTTTGGCCATGTTCCCAGGAGGGGCCATTTCATTTCTCTTCTTATATTCTTGCTCTTGCCATCAGCAATTATTAACAAAAGTCCTCGAGATCTTTTCCCATAATACTTCTCAACAGCTGCCAGTGGGTGGAGATCATCCAAGCCCATTAACAATTGCTCAAACAGCTGAGGGAGGCTTTAGGGAAGGCAGTGGGAGATTAGGGGAACAGGGGTGGGCTAGTGGCTCACAGCTGCTACAGGATGCCTGGCTGAAGCTTAGCTGCAACTTGAGGTCAGATCGGGATGACTTATGTGCCTTAATAAGGAGGCAGAAATCCCATCTTTGGGCATTTCAGCTCCTTTTCTTTCCTGTCCTATTGACCTTTGTGACTTCATAACCTTTCCTGGAGTCAGCTGTATTTATTTGTCTGCCATTTTCTGAAACCTGTTCACAGACAAGGACTGGTTAGCAAGTCCATCCCTTTGTTCCTAAGAGCAAGAAGAAAGAGGATCTTTGACCCTCTGCCTCCAAGCACAGTAAACAAAGGCCTTCTTTGCTGCCAGTAAGCTCAAAGTGCTCATTAAGCAAGAAGTTTTCTGGCCAGTGGTTGAAATGACATCATGCTTCCTCCTGGAACTGAACTAGAGATAAAAATCAGGTCATTCAATTTATGAAGAGAGAATGCACCCTTCTACTGCCAGCATTCAGGGAATGCGGCTCTCAGAGGTCAAAGAAGAGAAGAGCCTATTTGAACTCAGACGATGAGGGTGTCTCTTAAATTAGTTCCACTTAAATCCTGGTAATATGCAAAGGAATTTTGCACTGAGTTGTCTTGTGTCTGAGAACAGAGTGCCCCGGGCTTTACAGAGTTTTTGAACTGAGCGCTTAACCAGACACTTTGATGGAAAGATAGGTCTTAGTAACCCTTAGTACTTGCTAACATGTACGATGGAAGAAAGAAATGTATTATATTCAACTCTTGAGATCACTGAACACAATTCGGTCCAGAGAAGAAAAATATATTATGGTCCAAAAGATACTAATTCAGCTCCTCTAAGGCTAAAACAGAAGGAAAAAAAATTCAGAATGAATGATAATCCATATCCTGTATTTCTCTCTCTTTTTAAATTGAATCGTTTGAGTCAGGGCGTTGGAGAAGGAAAAAAAAAGGCACCAGGGGAGGCAAGGGTGGTGAAAGCCCATCTCACATGTTTTAAGCATGTTGGTAGGAGACGCCAATTCTTGGGGAAGGAAATCATGCTTGGAAAGGTAGAGATTCAGAGTGAGATAAATACCTTCAACAAGATAGATTAGCATGACTGCAACAGTGGGCTCAAGTGTGTCAGAGATGATGAGGATGGCATAGAAGAGGACAGGATTCAGATTCATTGTTAATAGAGTTGCTATGAGTTGCAGTGGACTTGACAACACAAGCAACAAAAACAACATAAGGCTAGGGAACTCTCGTAACCTAGTGGTAAGGAATTGTGCTACCAATTCCAAGGCAGGTGGTTCAAATCCATCAGCTGCTCCATGGGGAAAAGATGAGCAATCGTCCCCCATGTGATTGTTATTTTGTACTGTCAAGTCAGGACCAACCCATAGTTGACCCTTTGGTGGGTTTTCAGAGTCAATTAATTGCACAGGAGGAGAGTGCCCATCCTTGTCCTGTGGAGTAGCTGGTTGCCTCGAACCTTGTGTGCCTTCAGGATTGCAGTGCAGCTTTTTGCCACTAGGCCACCAGAGCTTATGGGATTGTTGTTGTTGCTGATTGCCTTCAAGTCGAACACAACTCATAGAGACCCTATGAACAAAAGGCCTGAAGCCTTTCTATAACTATTGACATTTATCAGAGTTCATAGAGTTTCCGGAGGCATGTTATTTAGCAAGTGGAAATCACTCCTGCTTCCTGATTGGTGCCTCTGAAAACCTGCTGGTGGGTTAGCTGTGAATTGGTTCTGCTTCAACAGTACCTAACAACAACTCTGATGCATAGCACGTAATTGCGAAGACTATAGCCTGGATCAGGTGCACCTTAGTCTCCAGCTGAGGGACTGGTCCTTAGAGAGGGACATCATGTTTGGCAGAGTGGAGGGGCAGTGAAGGAGACCTTTGATGAGATGGATCGATTCTGTGAGTGGAGTGGTGGGAATGAGTGCGTTTGAGATGGCTAGGTTGGCACAGGATAGAACAACGTTTAGAGCTCTTGTACTCAGGGTCGCTGTGAGTCGCAAACGACTCGATGGCACATAACAACAACAACAACTACTACTATAGAGCTATTTAAAGCCATCAATAGCCAGAATTTCAATAATATATCTATGAATGTTAGAAGAAACGCTGTGTCTTGGACTAGAACATAAAGAAGTCAAAACAAAGGGAAGGAATGTTGAAGTGTGAGATGAACAGATTTCAAAGGGTGGCTCAAGAAGACAAAGTATTATAATGAAAAATGCAAAAAAGTTGGAGTTAGTAAGCCAAAAGAGAAGAACAAACTGGAAAAACTGAAGAACAAATTCAAGTCTCGCGTTGTAATACTGAAGGATTATGTGGGCAAAACTTGAGTGATGCAGGAAGTATATATATAGCACTAGAAGAAATACAGAGAGCCCTCTAACTAAAAGACTTTGTCAACATTGAACCATTTCAGGAAGTAGAATATGATTAAGAATCAATGGTATTGAAGGAAGAAATTCAAACTATGTTGAAGGCAGTGACAAAAAATAAGGCCTGAGGAATTGAGGAAATATCAGTTGAAGTGTTTCAATAGAGAGATGCATCGCTGGGTGAGCTCACTAGATAATGCTAAATAATTTAAAAGATATATAGAGCTATATATCTGGAGATATATAGGTTTATTGGCCAGGTAAGATGAGAAAGAGAGAGAGAGACAAATATAGATGTATGTTGTTGTCATTGTGTACCATAGGGTCAGAACTGACCCATCGCTGTCCACCCACCAGGTTTTTCAGAGGCCTTTAATCACATGGAAAGAGATCCTTCTCCCACGGAGCAGCTGGTGTCTTCAAGATTGCAGCTCAGCCTCTTGCCACTAGGCCAACAGAGGAGGGAGACAGGGAGGGAGAGACGGAGGGAGAGAGAGAAAGAGAGAGGGAAGAAGAGAGAGAGAGAAAGAAACATGAGAGACGAGAGATCTTCAAATAGGAGACTGCAGTGGTCCAGTCTGTAGGAAGTTGCACCGCTAACTCAAAGCAAGATTGCAGCCCCCAGGTAGTTCAAATCCAACAGCAATGTCACAGAGAAAGATGGAAAATCTCCTCTCGTTCCTTTTACAGCTCAGAAACACACTAGAGGGTCAATAATGTGTCAGTTCTGACTCCATGGCAATAAATGTTTGTGTGTGTGTGTGTGTGTGTGTGTGTAGTATTTCCTGTTTCTTTGGTTTTTACTTTATATTTTCAAATTAACCATTTTCTAGGTCTGCAATTTCTACATCATTTCATCAAGCACTGTTGTTGTTGTTGTTGTTATGTGCCGTCGAGTCGCCTGCGACTCATAGCGACCCTATGTACAACAGCCCTAAACTCCGCTCTGTCCTGTGCC
>NW_006399974.1:4533569-4572601 GCF_000299155.1 Elephantulus edwardii | reverse complement strand
CAAGGAGCCACCCGGTTTAACCCTTTCCAGGACAAATCTGTTTGTTTTCCTAGCAGTCCATGGTATTCTCAATACTCTTCTCCAGCACCACATCTCAAAGGCATCAATTCTCCTTCTATCCTCCCTGGTCATTGTCCAACTCTCTGATGCATAATATTAAAACAGAGGGATTAAAAACCTAAATGATAGGGGAAGTTTGTAATAGTATACACTATATTTTTAATTTAAAATTAAATTACAAAGCATTTCTCATTTTATAAATCTTTTAAAAAATACATATTTTGGTTCCAAGCAAATGAAATTAATTGTTAAAAATATGCAAATACACACACACAAACACGTTTCACCCTAACCTAACATTGCCGAGAGCTCTGATGACTTAGTGGTAAGGAGTTGCTCTGCCGAACTAAAGGCACTTGGTTTAAATCTACCAGTTACCCCATGGAAGAAGGATGGACAGTCTCCTCCTGTGTGATTTCCTGCCTCTGAAAACCTTCTGGAGAGTCAAATATGAGTCAGCCCCAATTTGACAGTACATAACAACAACAATCTAATATTAAGAAAGTTGTTTCCATTAATCCATAAATAACTTAATCACAGCTTTCAAATTCTCTCTGTTTGAAAGAAATTCCATAAGACACAGCTATTCCACTGCTTGGAATATACCCCAAGAAAATTAAAACTTGGGCACAACTGGAGATTTTCACACCAATGTTCATGCAGTGTTATTCACCATCTCAAGAACATAGATGCAAACATTCAACCACAATCAAAGGAATTGATAAATTGTGGTACATTCACATGATGGGATACTACACAACACGCAGGAGCAATGATTTTGAAAATCACAACCTAACTTGGGACCTCAGTCCCATAAGGACAAATACTGTATACAAGCATTATTGTAGAGATAGAAAGATAACTAGTAAAATGTGGATGAGAATTCAAGGGGTAGGAGCAGAGGAATGAGGATGGCCAAGGGGGTATGTAATAATAGGGTTGCTCGATTTGATGGGTAGAGGCAGGGGTGGATAAAGGAAATGGGAAAGATCTGGTGTGAAAAACAATGTAATGAACTTTATAAGCAAACCAGTATAAAATAAAAATTTTATTTAAAAAATATCTCTCCATTTCACCAAAGAAGACATTCAGACAGTCAACAAGCAGATGAAGAAATGTTCAAAATTCCTAGCTCTAAGAGAGATGCAAATCAAAACAGCTATGAGATATCATCTCACCCCAGTCAGAATAGCAAAATTTAGCAGAACAGCAAGCAACAAATGCTGGCGAGGTTGTGGAGAAACTGGAACCCTTATTCATTGTTGGTGGAAGTGTAAAATAGTGCAACCACTGTGGAAAATGGTGTGGCAGTTTCTCAAAAAGTTGCAAATAGAGATATCATTTGACCCAGCAATTCCAATACTGGAAATATACCCTAAAGAGACCATAACTGACATCCAAGAAGATATATGCACACCCAAGTTTATTGTGGCTTTGTTCACAATGGCAAGAAGTTGGAAATAACCCAGGTGCCCATAAACAAACGAATGGATAGAGAAGCTATGGTATATTCACACAATGGAATACTACGCTGCATTGAAAAACAAGGAACTCATGCAATATTATTCAAAATAGGTGAGCCTGGAGGACATTACGCTGAGTGAAATATCTCAGTCCCAAAAGGACAAATACTGCATGGTGCCACTGTTGTGGAATGGGACTGACATCAGGGTTGGGGTAAGACAGAAAAACTGGATAAATTATGTATGCTGCATTGAAACAGATGAGGGAGAGAACAATTTAAAAGTGATATATGATAGAGTATTATGGTTATCACAAGAATCCAGAATTAAAGTTGCATAGTGGAGTGTACTTGGGGTGGTGGTGGGGATTGTATACCAATGAAAGATTTTTTTTCTTTTACTTTTCAAAAAGAGGAGTGAACTGGGGGGAGGGGGGGGTGTGCAGGAAGAAAAGTTCAACAATGAATGAATGGAAATCCAAAATCTCTGTAAATGTTTATTAAAATTAATAAAATTGTTTTAAAAAAGTTTATATTAGAAGTATCATTTGATCCAGCTATTCCACTATTAAGAATATACCCTAAAGAAAACAGAGCTATAAAATGAACAGATACATGAACACTCATGCTTACTGCAACATTATTCACCATAGTAAAAAAATGGGAACAATGCAAGTGCCCATCAATGAATGAACGGATAGAGAAACTGATATATTCACACAGTGAAGTACTAGGAAACATTGAAAAAAAGTAGTGAAGAATGTTTGAAACCCGACACTCCATGGATAAGTCTAGAGGAAATAATACTGAGTAAAATAAGTCAGTCACAATAGTACAATTACTGGGTAAGACTACTGTTACAAATGAGTATAGAAATGTATACATAGAGAATCAGTCTAGTATGATTGTCAGACAGGGTAATAAGGAGGAGGAGAAAATTAATGGAAAGCAAATGAACACTTCTTGGGATGAGTGAAGGGAAAGACAGTGGGGGAATGGGTAGATGACTAGACACCATATGTATTGAAGATGTGTTGTAGAATAGAATATGCATGAGTGATCAACAGGGAAAAACACACTCACACAATATGCTTTATAAACGTTCCCTTAAATTACAAAAAAAAAAATCTCTCTTCAGAAAAACTGATCTCCAAATTGGAAATAAAAGAGAGAAATGAAAAAAATCTGTAATGGATGAACACAGTGACTATAATGATGGGCTGAAGCATAGCAAAGAGTGTAAGGATGGCACAGGATTGGACAGGGTTTTGTTCTGTTGTGCATAGGGTCACTATGAATCAGAGTGCACCCAACAGCACTTAACAAAAATAACAACGGAGACTTTTCTATTGACCTAATTTGATGAGGGCAGAGTGTAACATTTTTTACTTTGGTATTCATTAATCAAGACTTTACCTCACATACTTTGGGCATATTTGGAATATCCCCTCCTTAGAGATGTATATGATGCTGGGAAGGGTGGAGGGTTGGGGAAGGAGAGGAAGATCCTCAACCAGGTGGATGGACACAGTGCCACAATAAGCTCTTGTGGGTCTAGGAGTGTGAGGATGGCACAGGATAGAACACGGTTCAGATCTTTTGCTCTCAGGATCACTAAGAGTTGTAATAGACTTGACAGCACCTAACAACAACATAAAGGTCCAGATGTTTCATGTCTATAAACTAGAGTTCACTTTTCTAGAAAACTGGTAAAATATGACATTTTTTTCCATCTAAGTAATAAAATAACCACCAAGGTTATGATTTTATTACCCTGTAGTTCATGAACCAGTTTTATACCTAACTTAGCAATCTTATTTCAGCATTCCTTTTTCTTCTGACTGTATAAATTGAATCAGTTTTGTTATCCTGCCAATTTCCTCAGAAATAAATAAAACTGTGACACATGCTATCATTTTATGTGAGAATTATCTTTCTAGCAGTTTGAAAATGATGTCTTGACACTCTAGCAGCATTTAACATAGAATGTGAAACAGCAGAATGATTCCATTTTTAACAAGTGGGCCTATCTTAGTTTGGGTTTACCAGAAGCAAACCCTGGAAAAACATTTAAGAACCGGTCACTCAAAGGAGTTGCAGGGAGTATTAGCGAGTAACTGGCACTTAATCCCACAGGAAAATTATGAGAAACAATGGAAAATACACTTGTCTAATTACTCCACCCAGAGGGAACCTGAGTTCTTTATATATCCAACTTATCATTCAGTTATTGAGATTTGCTCTTGGAAAGGAAGTATTAATTCTCCAGCACTCTCTTCTTACTAAGTAGCAGTGTCTCTCTGTTATGGACAAAATTCTCAGGCATGAAAAACACAAAAAGCTGAAAATCTTGGCATTTACTGACAGAATAAAATCTAAGCAATGTGGACAGGGCCCTCAAGGGCCTTTGCTTAAGAAAAAATCCACTTTTCAAGAAACTATGTCATCCTTAATATAATAGAACAAAAGTCAACACATAACCTTCCTCATAAAAAACTAGTTCTTTTCTCCTGTGACAAAATGCACAGATTTTCATTTCTTCTTTAAATAAATTTTCTCCAAGATTAGTAAAACTAAAAGCACTTGAGGCACAATATGGTTGATTTCTTTTCTTTTCCTCCCAAAGTCTATTTGCAGAAAATTGTGGGAACATTTCTCAACACAAATTTATTAACTATGTAAAATGGCAAATGGTCTTTTGTGCAATCCAAATAGAAATGCTAGATAACCAATTTTAATGTCAATTTTTAAAATTAGGTAAAGTTTTCATAATTTAACAAAGATCTTACAAAGTGTTACCATAGACTTCCCTCCTAGCCCATCCATTTTTAATTGAGTTTTAATTGTGATTTTACTGAAAGTTTACAGAAAGTAAACTTTCTTGGGTTTTCATTCATTGATTGTTGTAATTTTCCTTCCTCTCCATCCCCCTACCCCAACAATCCAGTCTGTAATGCACATCTTGTTCCAAATTGCTGTCAGACACACAGTGCCTAATCATCTACTACTTTCAGATAGTTCTTTCCTTCATCTATTCCAGTGCAGTGTTCATTATCTATCTATTCATTTCCTGTTCTACCCCCTACCCTCATGTCAATGATATTTTTTTAACAGCAGTCTCATGTAGTATTTATCTTTTTGTGACTGAGATCTTTCCCTCTGGACAATGTCTTCCAGCCACATTCATGTTGTGTGGTGTTTTACAAGTTCATTGTTTGTCAGTGCTTCATAATATTTCATTGTGTGAAAATCAGGAAAGGAGTACCTCAGGGATGCGTTGTGTCCCATACCTTTTCAATCTGTAGGCTGAACAGATAATTTGGGAAGCAGGAATTTATGAGGAGGAGTGTGACATCAGGTTTGGAGAAAGAGTCGTCAACAAACTACAATATGTAGATGACACAACCTTGCTTGCTGAGACTGAGGAGAACCTGAAGAACTTGTAGAAGGTCAAGGATTGTCTTCTTCAGTATGGATTGAAGCTCAACATCAAGATTCTCACCACTGGACCAATTGACAGCACCATGATAGATGGAGAAGAGATTAGGGTTGTTAACAATAACAGCTTGCTCAGATCCACAGTCAACACTCTTAACACCAGCAGTCAGGAAATCAAAAGACTAATTTCATCAGGGGAAATCTGCTGTCATGGACCTTTCCAAAGTGCTGAAGAGTAACGATGTCACTTTAAATACAAATGTGCACCTAATCCAGGCCATGGTCTTCTCAATTACTTGTTATGCTTCAGAGAGTTGGACAATGACTAAAGATGACAGAAGAAGAATAGTTACCTTTGAGTTGTGGTGCTGGAGAAGAATCTTGAACATACTATGGACTGCCAAGAAAACAAATAGGTCTGGAAGCAGGAGTGGCATCCACTTCCTGAATAACATGCCTCTGGAAACTCTATGAACTTTGATAAATGTCTATAATTGAAGATGGGCTTCAGGCCTTTTGTTCATAAGGTCTCTATGAGTCATGTTCGACTCAAAGGCAATCAACAACAACATTTTTATCCATTCATTGATGGACACTTGGGCTGTTTCCATCTCTTTGATGGACACTTGAGCTATTTCCATCTCTACACTGTTATGAATGACGCTGCAATTAACATGAGTATGCATACATTGGTTTGTGCTATGGCTCCAGTTTCTTTAGGGTATATTCATAAAAGTTGTATAGCAGGGTCAAATGGTATATCTATTTTTAACTTCTTGAGGAAGCCCCAGACTGTCTTTCATAGTAATTAGACCATTTTGAATTCCACCAGCAGTGTATGAGAGTTCCAATCTCTCCACATTTTTGCCAGCATTTGTTGTTTGCTGTCCTATTGAACTCAATATCATGAAAGTGACAATTTACCAAAAAAGAATCTGCAAGTAAATGCTATCCTAACACAGAAACTGATGTTATTCTTCAAAGAGATGGAAAAGGCAATTTCCATTTTTATTTGGAAAAGAGAGAGACCTCAAATAAGCAAAGCACTACTGGAGAAGAAAAACAAAATAAGAGGCATCACACTTACTGATCTAAAAGCCTACTACACAGCCATAGTAATCAAGACAGCAGGGTAGTGGTACAATAACAGATACATGGATCAATGGTATAAAATAGTGAACCCAGAAATTAAGGTAAATTGATCTTTGACAAGAAAGCAAAATCAATTAAGTGGAGAAATGACAGCTTCTTTAACAAATAATGCTGCCAATACTGGACAAACATTTGCAGAAAACTCAAGAACCACACCTCACGCCATGAACAAAAACTAACTCAAGGTGGATCAGAAATCTGGGTATAAAACCAATGACTATAAAATTCATTAGAGGAAAAAATAGAAGTAGCTCTGGAAGCCCTTATTTACAGCATGAATAGATTCCCAACCATAAGGAAAAATCTACAACCAGGAGAAGATAAAAGGGATGAATAAAAATCAGATCCTTATTCATGTTAAGAAATTCTCCAACAGGGAAAAATAAAGCCCACATATTGGGGGAAAAGTGTTTGGCAAATACCTATCTGATAAGAGACTCCTATCTAAAATGTTACAATACTCCATTTCAAGAAGAATAAGGCAAACAACCCAATCAAAAAATGGCACAAGATATGAATACTTCACCAAAGAAGAAATTCGGATGGTCAACGTTCAAAATCCCTAGTTAGTAGAGAAATGCAAATCAAGACAGCAATGAGATGGCATCTTAGCCCTATATTACTTTTTAAATAGTTTGTGTGCAGATGTGATTTTTAAAAAAAATGAACAAAAAACAATTCTTTTACCCGCCTTAAAAGAAGACTTTGTGAAAGAACAAAGAAGGAATACTACAGATCACACCACCAGATGTTTAAGGAAAAGATTCTATATTCCTAGCTGATCATACATACACCTGGGGGAAACTTACCAGTATCAAAGGTGTTTGGAAGATAAGCACCAAGGCAACATATGACCCCAGAGAATGAGTAAAAAGATCTATGAATTTTTAATTAATAAATTAAGTAATAATTAATAAACTGGTAGCATGGACCATTGATATTGGCACTCTTAACCAAACAAAGCACCTCTCTGGCAGTTCAAATCCACCAGCAGCGTTCTTCGAGCAAAAGATGAACAATTTCTTCTCGTGTGAAATTTCTTCTCTGGAAATCTGCTGGAGAGGCAGCCTTGAGACAACTCTGACTCTCTAGCAATGAGTGAGTTGAGTTAGTCTGCAAAATCTCAGGTGATACGGGAACAAAATAATAAATATTTAAATATTAGTCTAGTATCTGCCTTGGCATTAGATTGTCTCTTTAAAAGACTAGGCCTCCCCCTTCCTGCCTTTCACTATAAAATTAGGAGTCTTGCTTGTTTGATTACACTTTTGCCTAAATATACAAAGGAATGCCCTCCTCTTACCACTCCCTAGTCCTCTCCCACACAAACACAAACACAGTGAAGCAGGAACTTCCCCTTAAGTCTTCTCTTCTCCCAAGTTATTTCCAAAAAGGCATTCCTCATGGCCTCGAAAAACACCCTCAACTGCAATCACCCACAACACCCACAATGGTCTTCTTTCCCTGCTTGGCTCCTGCACCATCTCCTGTGAGCAGCTGTGAGCTTCTTCTGGTCCTCTTCCCAGCCCACCACTCCTCCATCCCACAAAGCCACACTACTTCTATTCTGAGGTTTCTCCCAAGACAGAGGATGGGCAGGCTGCTCTTCCTAAAGGCAGCCATGGAGCCAAAGATGTATCTAAAGAAAAGAAGCACTTTTGTGTGAAAATACTGAATGATCACTGATAGCACGCGATGAAACTACCATGACTACTAGAAACTTTTAATTTTCACCCCTCTCAAGGGGCATTCAGGGTACCTGCCATACCTTCAATGTGCTTCTTCATAGAGCTCAATCTTGCAGGGAGCATGGGAAGTTCTGAAAATGGTGTGTGGACGTCAGGGAGTACAGTACTCAAGGAGGAAATAGTTCCCAGGGAGCTCCAGCTTTGGGCACTATGCTTTATGAAGCTACTCAAGAGTGATTTCCCCATCATTGGAAACAAGTTCTTATCCTCAAACAAGCTCTGCTCAGGAATTTACTAGCTTCATGCTATCTGATGTGGGCATTTATAGTGCACCTCCCCCTTTCTCCCCCCAGAAAACAAAAACTATTGCTGCCTAATTAATTTCAACTCATAGCCACCCTATAGGATAGAAAATGACTTTATAATATTTCAAGGCTGTGAATCTTTCTCCCACGGAGTAGCTGGTAAGTTCAAACTTTTGACCTTTTGATTAACAACTGATTGATTTTATAATGAAAGCCAAGGGATAGCTTGTAGGAGAGGAAACAGTTCTGAGGAACAAATTGAAGGTTCACTTGAGCTTTTGAATCTAGGTTATAGGTGTTTACACTCATGCCCTCTGCACATATCTCCTGAAGCCAAAAATGGATTTCTCTCCTCTCGTCATTGTTTGTAACAAATAAACGTTTCTGTTTGTTTCAGAACACCAACAAAAGAGAGAACTATAGTTTCATCTTCTCTTTCCACCAGAGAGGGGAAATACATGATTTAATGGAGAGAAAAAATAGCACTGTGTTTCTGAAACCTCCACAGTTGACAGTCTTGCTAGGAGTTAGCAGGGTTATCAACATTTATCACCAGAGCCTGAGGAGACATAGCAATGAGAAATACTCTCCTGCCTCCTGCAAAAGTTGGAGCAGAGCAAAAGGAGGGTAGGCAGGGGTGACAGAAGGACATTCATTCTGTAGGAGACTCCCGGTATTTCCAACATAAGGACTTCCTAAGGGGCTGCTGGACAAAGCAAGCAGGTGGTAAAGAAACATCAAACCCTGAAATTTGGAACAGCTGAAGGAAAGAGTAGCCATCTTCAAACTTGAGAAGATGAGAGATTAGGTTTTTCTAAGTGAATATGGACCACCAAGACTTAGAGTCAGGGTGTGTGTGTGTGTGTGTGTGTGTGTGTGTGTGTGTGTAGAGACAGACAGAGACTGAGAGAGAAATTCTGAAAAGGTAGGCATCCAACAAAAAGGACAGTGTTAAAATGAAGATATATCTTTTTAAAAAAAATGGTAGTGAAATAAAGGTTATATAATTTGTGTCACTCAGGACTCAGATACAGGCTCCTTCTGGCATTCATCCTGAGAACATTCTCTAACTCAAAGTGTCTTTAATCCCTGTGTTCTCTGTATGAGTGTTGAAATTCCAGGAAAAGGCCTGCTCTGTTGACAGACAGGCTGGCCGCCCCTTGGCACCAATCTTCGGCACAAAGGAGTCCATGTGTTGACTTTTTTCCGCTTTCTCAGCTTTCAAGCCTCAGCAGAAATGTTGAGATGGCAGGAAAGGCCCATCACAATAAATACTAGCAATTTATTTTTTTCAGAGGAAGTCTACACTGGAAGGTCAGCTATGGGTCGGTTCCAACTCAATGGTACTTAACAACAACTACTGGCCCTGGCTGAGTTTCTTGGCTGCTGCTTGAATTTGGAGCTGTCCTGGAACCTCACGAAGAGAAAGATTGTTAAGTATTCTTAGAACAGTCCTCGATTTCTGAGGGCCTCATTTAGAGTGGCTCCCTTACTTCTCCCTGGCCCCTTTCCCAGCACAGGCCTTTGGGATAGTAATGTCCATCACTATTGTTGGGGTCTCCCATCCCCCTACAGTTGTACAGACAGGGGACTGTTTGTGAGACTCTCTAAAACAAATTTTTGTCTTGCATTTGGATAAAATGCATTAGGAACAAACCAGTGGATGAGCACAACAACTACCACCACACGGGACCTAGCAGAAACCTGTTGAAGCTGAGGGGAGAAAGAAAAGAATGCCCTGTGTTGGGAGAAGATTCGTGGGCGTGCTGAGGGGGAGGAGCTGGGCTGACCTGACCTCCCTCCAGTCTTTCTGGCCAACTGCTCTTTAAGTAAACATCAGACCACATGGCCTAACGCAAGTACCTCAGAAAAAAGTGCTGCTGGTCTGCTACTGGAAGGTCACAGCCATGAAAACCGAACCGTCTTCACGGGAACTGGCAGCAACATAGAAAACGGGTGGCGAAGGGTGGCGAAGCGGGGGGGAGGGGGGGGTAGGGTAGGAAATAGACCTCCAGCCCAGAAAAGCAGCTGATGACCAAGATAGAGATCAGCTGCAGTCTGTGCCTCACGGACGCCAGTGATTTGCTAGTGAAATCCTGCTGCTAGTTACTGCACCTTTTTTTTTTTTTTGCAATGGAGACAAAAAATTAGGAGAATGGGGAATTTATCAAACTAAAAAAAAAAAACAAACACAAAAACCAGCAGGGAAAGTTTGTTTTGTTGGAAACTTCTTCATTTTCTTGCTTTTAAAAAACTGTTCTAATGGATTTTGGCCAGAACTCGGTTATATTTTCAAGATCTGGCCACAGCAGGCAGGGTGTCTCTTCTGTTTTTCTAGGTCTGAAAAGCAGCGGAGTGGTGCCTTTCCTCTTGGCCGTGAGCATAGTCTGCTTACACTGGTCTTTTGAAGAAGAGACTAAACAATGCCAGCCTGCTGCTTGTAGGGTTCACAAGCTGGAAGGCTTTGATTCCACCTTGAAGTCCATGCTAAGAGAACTCTGAGCTGAGGCATGTTCATCAGGAAGCCTCAGTGAGTGTCCAAATGTAGGTCCATCCTTCCTTCCACAACGTGTAGAAACTTGGAAGGATTTCTGAGTTCATTAGTGATGCCTTTCTCATGAGGACCACTTTGCTTTTTTTTTTTTTAAGCTCTTCATCCAAGATCTTCACTCACATGCATTTCCCTCCCGTGATTATATTAGTGTCCTAGCATCTGCGTTATCATTCCTAATTATGTCTTCTCACTACAACCATAAATCCTCTGAAGGGAAAGGGCTAATATTTACTGAGTACTCTCTGTGGACCAGGTGTGAGGCTGAGCACTTTTTCCATTCATTGTCTCTCTTTTATAACACCTCAGTGAAGTATCTACTGCTACTGCTATGTTACAGGTGAGGAAAACAGAGTCCCTGCAGTGCAAGCTCTCTGCCAAAATACCAGAGCAAATGGATGTAGAGCCACAATTTTTTCCTCCTCTTTACTCTAGGGTCTCTATCTCCATTACGTATTTGTTTTTAATGCTTCTACACAGTATATGTTGCTTTTATGTACCGTTGAGTCAGAAGTGACTCATAGCTGACCCTCCAGTAGGTTTTCGTGGATGGTTAAGTTGTACAAAGAGGAGATTGCCCATCTTTCCACAACAACGCAATATGTGGATTTGAACTGCCTGCCAAAGGCCCCCAGACCCCTCACCACTATGCCTCCAGAGCTCCCTCAGCTTATATTAATTAGGGAATAATTCAGAGTCCTTCTGACATCCATTTTGGTCTTCTTCTTCCTTCTTTGTAATTATCTCTTCCATTCTTCATGGACAGCAATGTTGGTATCTTCCAACAGCTCATTTGGTGTTTATTAATTAGCGTTTAAGTCCTCAAATCTGTTCTTGAGTTGGTTTTTCAGTTCAGGGAAGTTAGACTCAAGATCAAATTTTGATTCCTGTGGATATAATTTAATCTTCTTTAGCTTTAATTTGAACTTGCATATGAGTATTTGATAGTCTGTTCCACAACCAGCACCTGGCCTAGTTTTCACTGCTAATATTGAACTTCTCCAATGATTCCTTCCTCAGATATAATCGATCTGATTCCTGTGCATACCATCAGGTTAAATCCATGAGTATAACCTGTGTTTATGTTTCTTATAAAAGATATTTGCAATGAATAAATCATTGATTGTGTAGAATTCTGTCATTCTTTCTGCAGCCTCATTTCTGTCACTGAGTCCATATTTTCTGACTACTGATCCTTTCTCCTTGGTTCCCAATTTTTGCATTCTAGTCACCCATTATTATTAATGTATCTTGGTTACATATTCTAAGAGGCATAAACATGCTTCTGAAAAGAGCCATATAATTTATGCTATCACATCTGCTTGAACTAAAAATAAAGAATAATTAATAACAGCCAAAAAAATAAAACCTACTAGAAGGTTAGCTATGAATCGCTTCTGACGTAAGAATGCATAACAACCATCCTGGAAATGGAAAGTCTACAGTTGCTTAGCCACTATGTTAAAAGAAAATATGCTTGTATGTTTGCATCTATAATTCATAAGGCAGTTACTAGGGTCAGGCATCATGCTAGAGTGGTTACCTTGGTCTCTGAAACAGGTACTGCCATTGCTCTATTTAACAGTTGCAAAACCCAAACCTCAGAGAGGTTTTGACTTCTACAAGGTCACACAGCAAAGTTGCCTTGTGTAAGTCAAAACCCCATATAAGATTCAGGCCTGTTTGACATCAAAGGCATTCTCTTAACTCCTCCATTTATAGCCACTTTGGGCAGTGGATCATCAGCCACTTTAATGACAGAAACCAAAACGGGTCAAAGAGGAAACAAAACACAACAAATAGAAGTTTGACAGGCAGCACAGTTTAGATTGAGGGGGGACGTAGGAAAACATTTCTGACATGAAAAACCTAAAATTACTTTTTGAACGGTAAGCCTTGTACAAATACTTTTGCGACACCAGTGGCTGATAGAAAACACATTACCATGGAGAACAGGCAGCAAGTTAATAATCTGAATTTTAAAGTGGCTTTCTTTTCTGACAGCTCAGAATTGTTTTATAAATTTTTAAGAAATGTTAATGGGTATTTGACATGAACGATTAAAGGAGAACTGTTTAGTATTACAAAATGAATCAAAACTTTAATCTGTCCCTATGTAATTGGGGGATACAGAAGCAAAACTATGAAAGTTAGAATACAAAATTGGGAAACTACTACTTTATAAAAGAGAGAGAGCTGGTCATTTAGTCCACATATTGATAGGCAAGTGTAGCGTGAGTCTCTGCAGACGTGAGGCTTGTGCTGAGTGAAGGCACCAGCATCAGGACCAGCCGCTGCTCTTCATCAACCCTTCTCCTGCCAACACTCTGCAGGCTTCCTCTTCCTTCTAGAAGCACGTTTCCTATTGAGTCCATTCACCCCTTCTCACGGGTGTCTTGACTCCAGCATATAGTTAACATTCTTCTCCAAAATTACCACCTCTTCAATGTAGTGCATTTGAAATCGCAGTTCTCTGTTGAAAAGTGCTCGTGACATACTTGAAAATAATCTCTCTCTTCAGTGGATTGAGCTTGGGAGAATTATTAGAAACAAGATGTCCATTTTACTTCATTTTTTTTTAACCAACAGTCCCTGGATTGGAAATATCTGCCTTATGTGCACCCTGCAGCTGTGAATCAATCTCTGGAAAGCCTTTTTTATTAGGCATTTGGTGTTTGGTGAGTCCCTGGATTGTGAATTTCTGATGTACAAAAAAAAAAAATCATACATGCCCTTGAAAGTCTTGACTTACAGAAAATTTGTACTCATCCTTTAATGTTCTGTGAATTTTCACTTCCTTTGAAACAATTGAACTAATTCCTTCTCTTTTTTTTTTTCTTTTCTCATGGCAACCTCATGTGATGGAGGGTCCATTTTCCTCTTCTGTAACTCATTCAATCAGTGTTGTCTGAATGGGTCACCACTCATGACAATTCATATGTAAAATGACAGAACTGCCCTCCACAGAGTTTTCACAACTGGGACTTTCTTCCAAAGCACCTCCGAGTGGCTTCAAACTTTCATCCTTTCAGTGAGCAGCCCAGCTCTTAAACCATTTGCACCATCCAGACACTCCCCACAGTGTAGAAACACCACAGACACCAAGGACACCATTCTTTAACTTATAATAACAACACCAAAACTCCCAGCTATTCCTGTTTCTTAAGAAAGCATCTTAGAGCCATTTACTCTCTCTTTTGAAAAGAGTTGAGGGGCTTGTCCATGGTTCTGAACTCACTGAAAGATATAGGGGGAAAAGGAGAGCAAAACCTCAAATACTCCTTAAATGTCATTTTCTTTGTTTCTTCTTGTGGTTGCTCTTTATGGAAATTAACCCAGTTGCTGATGGAGAAGGAAACTGAGGTGTTATAGGTCAGGCAGCCTGGTAGAATCTTAGGAACTGCAGCTATTGATTTAATTCTATAAAAAGAAATGCTTCTGTGATTACTTTCTTCGATTGTCTCTTATTGTTCTTTCCCAAATCCATCTTTGAAACCAGGGCTGGTTTTATTTTGGCTGAATGGACTAAAATTATGACCTATTTACATGCTTTGAAGCTATTGTAAATGAAGACACAGAAGTAACTGTCAATGAAGACAGAAATGAGTGGTTCTGTGCTTTCTTTAATAGCAGTAAGTTTCTCCTTGGAGGCTAGGATTTTAAGGCTCCATCTCACATACTTTGGGCACATGTCCAGGAGGGACCAGTCCTTAGAGAAGGACATCATGCTTGGAAGGTTGGAGGAACAGCCCAGAATAAGACAACCTCGGATGAGATGGATTGATACAGTGACTGGGGCAATGGGGGGGTGGCATGTCGGAATTGGTGAGACTAGCTCATAACAGGGCAGGCTTCAGAGCTGCTGTACATAGGGTCATTATGGGTCACAGGCAACTCAACAGCACATAACAATAACAATGCTCAAAATCTTGTACAAAACCCTAACCAAAGCAGGCATTAGCAAGAATTATTCTGGTGTAATCTCAACTAGGACTTGAAACACTTGTCCTCTTTGGTGCTGTGGATCATATTCTCAGGAGTACTCTAAAATGACAATTTGAAAACCATTCTCTTTATCAAATTGCTATAGATGGTTATCTAAAGACGGTGAAATGAAAGGTGATTTCTATTTCTCTCATTCTTCCGTCTGTATTGTTGCTCTTGTGGTTGTTAAGTGCCATTTTGTTGAATATCGCTCATAGCAATCCTATGAACAAGTAGTCCTGAACCATGCTCTATCCTGTGCCATCCTCATAATCTCGGACTTAATAGATCCCATTTCTGAAGTCATTATGTCAGTCCATTTTCTTGGAGATCTTCTTCTTTGCTGCCTTTCCATTTATTGAAGTATAATGTCCCTTTCCAAGGAAAAGCCTCACCTAGCTACATGTTCCAAGTATGAAAGTTGAAACTTCACTATCTTTGCCTCCAAGAAGTGCTCTAGCTACAACAATTCTAGGACATATCTGTTGTTGTTTTTGTTTGGTTTTGGTTTTTGTTTTTGTTTTTTTGCAGTCCATGGGATAGTCAGCATTCTTCTTGAGCACCACAATTCAAAAGCATCTATTCTTGTGCCATCCTTATTCATTGTCCAGCTCTCTGATGTATAGCAGGTGATTGAGAATACCATGGCCTGAATCAGGCACACATTAGTGTTCAAATTGTCATCATTGCCCTTCAGTTGACTCATCAAATGCAATATATCCCCTGATTTCCTAGGTGTTAGTACCAAAGATGTAGGCTGGAGATCCAAGCGAGATGAAATCATTGACAGCTTCAATCCTATCACTGACAGCTTCAATCCTTTCTCCATCTATCATAATGTTCACTGTTGGTCTTATGGTGAGGACCTTTGTTTTCTTGATGTGTGATATAATGAACACCGAAGGCTGTAGTCCTTGATCTTCTGCAGCAAGCTTTTAAAATCCTTCTCACTTGCATCAAGCAAGGTTGTGTCATCTTGCATAATGCAGTTTGCTGATGAGTCTTCCTCCAATTCTGATGCCACATTCTTTTTGAATAGAGTTTGTCTAGGCAACTTGTTTGTTCTGCATACAGGTTGAGTAAGTACAGAGAAAGACTATAACCTTGATACATATCCTTCCTGATTTTAAACCATGCAATGTTCCCTTGTTCCCTTAGGTTTTCACCAAAAAAGAGGTAAAAGGGTGATTCTAGAAAACGGAAAGAGGGAGCTCTGGTGGCCTAGTGGCAAGAGCTGCACTGCAATCCTAGAGGTATGCAGTTCGAATCCACCAGATACTCAGCTGGAGAAGGAGGGACAATCTCCTCCTGTACCAGTCAGATCCAATTTGATGGTACACACACAAAATAATAAAGTAAAAAAAAATTATTAAAAACACAAACATAAGGAAACGGAAAAGGGTCTAGAGCTCAGGTTTCTGATTACTATCAGAGGACAAATAAGAGGCAAAACATGATTTTTATTTTGATCACTTTAGAGTCACCTAAGTTTTGAAGCTTTGTGGAGAGAGGAATTCGGTCTACCTATGTTCTAAGAGACGTGTAGTTTCTTTTCCTTCACCCAGAGATACTGATGTAAATAGAGGTGTTTACTTTAACTTTCAGCTTAGATGCTCTGCAATGGCTCCCAGCAGATTCAGAGGCCAAGCTTGCTCTCCTGCTGCTTAAAATCCAAGAATGTGTCTGCCTTTACTCAGGGAAGTACAGTACTCTGGCTACTTAGCCGTGAGGACACCAAGGGTGGTCACTTTCAGGAGGCGTGCTCAGTGCTGCCTGCAGCTTTTCTCACCTGCAGATGCTCTGTCCTTATGTTTGTGGATCAGGCAAAAATACCATCTTTGCCTTTTTAACTCTGCCTCTTTGTTCACGCACAGCTATCTCACCTTTAAGTACTGTTTCCTGGGATGATTTTCTTTAGCCTTTCCTCCTGCAAGTCACAGCCAGACCACAGCGATCATTTCCTGGGGTTTAAGTGAGCTCAAAGAGTCAGCTTTGTGATGGGATCATCCCAAGAGCAAATAGCCTATGTATTATAAAATTCCGGCTTTGAAGTCAAGCAGACAAAAAAATCCTGCTGAGTCGCTTACTTGCTGTCTAACTGCTGTAAGATTATTGCTATGTGCCTGTGAATTGGAACCAAAACCATGGAAGCTAACACTCCAATGGGTTTTAGAAACTAATTCGCAAGAGAGGAGCTTGCCCATCTTTCTTCTGTAAAGAAACTAGTAGAATTGAAAGTACAAGTCCTTACCACTAAGTCATCAGAGTCACCAGCTGTTAAATTGTTGTTGGTAGGTGCCATCAAGTATGACTCATACAAGCCTATGAGCAACAAATCTGAATCCTGTGCTATCCTGTGCCAACCTAACAATCTCTGACATACTTGAGCCCATTGCTACAATCACTGTGTCAATCCACCTGGTTGAGGGTCTGCCTCTCTTTTGCCATCTCTTCACCTCCCCAAACATGATGTCCCTCTCCAAGGAATAGCCTCTCTTAAAAACATACCCAAAGTACACAAGACAAAGCTTCAGTATCCTTGCTTCTAAGAAGTAATCTGGCTTTACCTTCTTAAAGATTTATCTGTCTGTTGTTTTGGAAGTTCAAGGACATTGTAAGATTGTTGTTGTTGTTGTCATATACCATCAAGTCAGAACTGCCCAAGAGCTGATACCTCCAGTAGGTTTTCACAGGCAGTTAATCACACAGGAGGAGATTGCCCATCCTTCTCCCATGGAACAAGCTGGTGGCCTCAAACTGTGTGCCTTTGGGATTGCAGTGCAGCTTCTTGCCACTAGGTCACCAGAGCTCCCCTAATAGTGAATCTAAAATTCAGTTTGGTTTGTTTTTATTGAGATAAAGAATAAAGGAGTTCTTGGGTGGCACAAATGATTTAAAAGTGTGCCAATATGGCCCAAATGTTAGGCAGTGCCAACCTAGAGAAGCCTTGGAGGAATAGTCTGGCGATCTCCTTCCCTGAAAATCCCATGGAGCAGTTCTACACCATAACCCAGGAGGTCACCAAGACACAGGCTAGAGAAATAGGAATCCCAAATGGCCCTTAGAAGTGGACTCTGACTCTAAAAATGAGCCACAGTCATCTTATAAAAGCAAAACCCAAATTGCAAGCCAGGCAGATGGTCGACCAGACATGTTAGCCTGAAGATGTTGGACAGAGCATCAGAAACCTGGGAGAAGGTAGGAGAATTCAGAGAAACTGAAGTGATGATGAGGTTTGGAATGCAGGTGTGAGGGAATGGAGACTTCCTGAGGACTGAAATGCACTCCTAAGGGCTGTGCTGGGGTCCCTGTGGCTCAGGCATCAGCTCATTCATTAATCCACTCATTCAATGTGTATATATGAATCTCTCATCTGTGACGAGCCCCAATGGTATAAGCATGCAACTGCTAGCTCAAAGGTGTTTAGTTCAAACCCACTAGTGGGTTTGTGTCAGCAAGATGTGACCATCTGGTTCTCTATTTATTTACAGATTTGAAACTCTTCTTACAGGGTGAGTATGAGTCAAAATCATCTCATAAACAATGGATTTGATTTGGCTTGTTGTTGTTGCCTCATTCTTGTTGGGAAGTGTGGCTGGTGAAGCAGATGGAAGAGTGAATAGAACATACACCCTGATCTGAAAGAGTTAAAATCTGATAGTGGAGGCTCACAGATCCACAGCCAAACATGAAGCAATGTGTCTGACAAGTATGATAAGAGATCATAGAGGAAAGGCACACATTCTTCACTTGTATGGAGGTCTCCCTGGTCTGATGGCATCATCCCGAAGGCTGAGTTAGCCCGAAAGGGCAAGAGCAGAGGCTCAGGGAAGGATACCTAGAGAAGTCTCTACTATTGTATTTCAGTAGGAGATCTTGGTGGCCAGTGCATAAAACGTCAGGTTTCTAATAAAAAAGTCAGCTTTTCAAATCCACCAGCCACGCCTTGGGGAAAAGATGAACAGTTCCCTCCCACAAAGATTAAGAGCCTCAGAAACCTGACAGAGGGTAGCTGTGCATCTGAGTCAATTATACGACAATGAGTTTGGGTTTAAGTTTTGGGCATTTTAGTGTGGATAAGTGGAAAGTAATTTTTTTTAAAGGTTAAAGATTTGGGAAGCTCTGGTGACATAGTCCATAGTTGCACCACTAAACCAAAGGCAATAGCTTTCTGCTAGTTCAAATCCACTCCAAGGGAGAAAGGTGGGAAATGCCTGAGCAATTTCCAGCATCCTGAAAATCTGAAGGGTCAGTTGTGAGTCAGTTCAGACTCTATACAATGAGTGAGAGAAGAGAGAGGGGAAATTGGGAAGGAGGCAGAGGCAAATCCTAGTGAGCACTGTTTGTCAGGGCAAAGTTTACACTTTACTCTGACAGCTAAAGAATTATAGGCAGAGGAAGGAAATGATAAGCCTGAATTTCAAACAGATCATTCTGGGTTTCTATTATAGACAGCTGATTAGAGAAGGACAAGCATGAGAAGCAGACAGACTAATGAAAAGAATGTTCCAGGAATCTGTGAATGACTTGTGACCTTAATCAGTTCTTGACTGTAGGTGTGAGTGGGCAGACCCGGAGACATCTATCTACCAATTTGGTAGATAGGATGAGGAAAAGGAGAACTCAAGCTTCGGTTGCCTGGCTGTGCTGCAGTCACTGACATCCGGACCACAGAGGAAATGTGGCACAGCTGGGCATGGGCAGCATGAGGAAGTAGTCATTCAGCAGTGGTGTGTCTCTCTTTTTGGTGAGTCAGCATCATAAGATTGAAAATAAATCATGCATGTGCTAACGGGCTGCTGGAGGAGAAAAGGTTTCCCCATCATATGAGATTGGAAAAACAATGAATTAAAAAGTGGTTAAGGACTCCTGGTGGTACTTATCCAAGACTGCTAACTAACCCCACCAAACCACTGCACAGGAGAAAGACTGAAACATACAATCAGGCTTGCTTGGTTACACTGGGCTGTTAAGAGTCCAAAATCAAATTGATAGTGCCCAACAAAAACTAGCGGTTTGCATACTGCTCTGATATTTCAGGGCTTCCGGCCTGAGATAAACTAGCAAGAAAAGCATCACAATGTACTTTTAAGCCTCATCCTTATAAAACCCCTATGCCTAATAATGGTTTGATTTAAAAGTGATTTGAGATGGTTTAGGAAGGACAGCATTATGCTCCACTGTATGCAGAGGTTATGAGGAGAATGAGGGGCCAAAGCAACCGCAGCCAACAACAGCAAGCCACGTTTGTCATGTTAGAACTTCTCAATGCCTTCAGCAACTCAGGGCACTTGATGCCCTGAACCAGGAAGTAATCTGCTGTATTTATCAACTCTGTTTGATCCTCTTCTCCTCCCCTAATGCATCCAATCATCTATTATTTCACAGAAAGTGTTCCTTAAAATTGTGTTACCCAAGTGTGGACCCTGAGACTGTCAGGGATTGGAAAATTAATAGTCTGTGGTAAGAGAAATAAAAACTGAGACTTAGCAAACATTTAAGGAGCCCTGGTGGCTTAATAATTAAGTGTTCAACTTCGAATTGAAAAGTCAGTAGGTTGAGCCTACCAGTGGATATCTGGGATAAAACACTTGACAATCTACTTCCATAAAGATTCCCCAATACCAAACCCTCAGCTGAGTTTATTCAGACTTGTAGAACCTCTAGACCAAAGCAGAACTTCCTCACAGGGTTTCCAAATAATGAAAGCGTCATGCCACATCTTTTTCCCTTGGAGCTACAAGTGGGCTTGAACCTCTGAACTTCTGTTTAGCAGTTGAGTGATTTAACCTCTACACCATCCAAGATGCTAGCCCCATAACAATTACAGCCTAGCAAAATCCCAAGGGGCAGATCTACTAGGTCCTATGGGATCATGGATGGGGTCCTATGGGATGACTAGATGACACACAATAACAAGAAGGAACTTTAAAAGCAATTTGACCTGTCTTTGAATTTAATAATAATTTTTTAAAACTAGGCCTCTTTCTGGTATGGGTTTTTTTCCCTTCATTCCACTGTTCTAGAAATGTAATATGTTAATAATAATAATAATAATAATAATAATAATAATAATAAGGAGCTCTGGCGGCACCAGAGGTTAAGCACTCAGCAGCAGTTCAAGCCGACCAGTAACTCAATGGGGAAAGGAAATGGCAGTCTGCTTCTGTAAATATTTACAGCCTTAGAAGTTCTATGGGGCAGTTCTGCTTTGCCTACAAGGTCACTAAGAGTTGGAATTGACTTACAGGCAGTGGAGGGTTTTTTGCTGTTACTGTCTTGCCAGAGATAGTTTGAAAAGTGACTGTGAGGATGGTAAAGAATTAGGCAGGGTTTTGCTGTCATACATAGGGAGGCTCGATA
This sequence comes from Elephantulus edwardii, assembly GCF_000299155.1. NCBI lineage: Eukaryota > Metazoa > Chordata > Mammalia > Macroscelidea > Macroscelididae > Elephantulus > Elephantulus edwardii. The sequence continues at coordinate 4,551,598 of NW_006399974.1, read as the reverse complement.
GGAGTTGGAACTGATTTGACAGCACATAGCAACAAAGACAATCTGAGAAGCCCTGTCTCCAAAGATGCTGTAAGACACTTGTTAGATCAGTGGCTCTTGATCTTGGCTGCCACTTTACTCTCCTGCAAAGCAAATCACTCCAGTTCTGACTCACAGTGACCTCAGGATTCTGAGGTTGTAATTCTTTACATTTTCATTTTCCTCTGAGAGACTGGCTGGTGGATTCCAACCTCTGACCCGTGACACATTATATCCCATGCCACCAGAATTCCTTTTAAACTCCTAAGGAAACTTTAAAGATTATTCTAAGATTATTATGTATTTTGTCTGAGGAGCAGCATGGGCACTAGGGTTTTAAAGGATCCCTTTATGGTTTTAATAAGGGCAGAGACAGAGAAACACTGGGTGGAGAGGCTTAGAGCCCCTTGTTCTCTATCTGAGCCTCACACACCTGCTAGGACCAATCACCAGGACAGTTGTAAACTCATACCCATGCCACACCCAAACCAATTGATTCAGACTCTGGTGGTGGTTTTTAGGCAAGGATGTTTTAATAACAAGGTTCTAGGAACAAAAGCAAGCCAGGTTCTATCAAGTCAGTTCAATGTAAGTAGTTCCAAAAGGTAGCCCGGATTGAGAAACACTGTTAGAAAATCTGGTTGTGGATGGACAATTAAAAGTGGAGAGGCCAGGCCTTTGCTTTCCCTCCAGGCCCTTGACATTACAGTTCTAAATTGTTTCTCTTTGCTGGACACACACACAAACTGCATTTATCATAATGATGCATCCAATTACAGCCGAATAGCACAGGATTTGTTCTGGATTTTCTGCTTTCCATATTAGTGGTTTTTTTGTCTCTAACAGTGAAAAGATTGACTCAAAAATACAGGTATCAACAGACTGTGGGTAGACCATATAAACTCTCAGCTAAGAGGCCCTGTCCCCCAAAGCAGCTCTGAACTCTTGTGTTCAGCTCTCATCTGGCTCCTGGCTGATGCTGTATCTTCTGGGAGGCTGCATTTTTTTCTGCTTATTTTCCGTTGAACCAAAGTGACCCCTGAGAGGCAAGTTTTCTAAGAAAGGGGTGGGGGAAAAGTATAGCTCTTTATGCCTGAAGTTTTATCCTTTTGTGCTGAGCAACCACTTTCAGGCCCGTGGCAGCTGTGTTCCAGCATGTTCCATCACTTCCTAATGCGTCCTCTGAAAGAGTCCAGCTGTTTATTTCCATCAGCCACTGAAGAGGATGCCTTTTACTCAGAGAAAGCACAAATGCATTAGGACTTTTATCTAGGAAGAAGAAAAGAAGAGAGGAGAGATGCATGTGCATTGAAGACTGGCTTTGGCAATTTTCTGGGAAAAGTTAGGAGCAAATAATTACAGCCATTTTTAAAAAATGTATTTCTAGGAGAGTGATTGGACAGGCCTGGCAGCAAGTGAATGTGCCTGTTTTGTGGACACACTGTGAGATGTAACCACGGCTATTCCTCTCCATCACAGCATTAGGAGTCTCTGTTGTCTTGCCTCCATGGCTGCCATCAATCCTATCAAGTGCTACAGGGAAGTGGTATTTGGAATCACTTTTGTGTGGAAATTCTTGGTTTAAAAATCTGTTTAAAATAGTAACAAGACTTCAAAACCAAAATAGCATTTAACAACAGCAGTTCAGTAAACTAGAAACACTCTCTGCCCTAGAACACTCAGCCTTGTGGGGGCGGGGGATTAAGTTTATTTAGAGTCAAAATTTGGTTTCTGGTTGAAAAAGGCCACAGACAATTTGGGTGTTGTTGTTGTTAGATTTCATTGAGTCAGTTCTGACTCCTAGTGACCCTCTTGAAACTTTGCTTGATCCTGCATTATTGTCATAATTCCCACAGTTGCAATTACTGTGTCAGCTGGGAGATGTAGACACTGTTAATGTTTGGGTGGTGGACTGGTGGTGGTAGTATAAATCACTCAGTGGTTATGATTTTGTCATCGTTGCTTTTATACAACCTAATTGTTAAATCAAAAATATTTATTGAGTACCTGGTTGTGCTCAGCCCATAAAGAGAAATGCAGAAGTGATTACCATCTTTGTGGAGTTTAAATTTTGATGGTGACAATCACCATCAATTAAATCATTAATTGCAATAGTGACGTCATCCGTTACAAATTAGCATGATTGTTACTTTCTCTCCTTTTTTCTTTTCCTTCAAAAAAATGTACTGCAGTCCTCTTCCCGTCTTCCTTTGTTTATTTTTCCCCCCCCACTGGTCTTCATTCCACCATTAATGTACACTTTTTACCTTTATTTTAAAGCCAATAGATAGGTCACAGCAAGGTAGGGAGCTCCACTGGTGAAGGCTGGCCTGAGGAGAAATAGCTGTCTGTCAAGGAAGAGGACAGACATCCATTTGCTAGAGAGAATCAAGGAATAAGTCACTATCAAGATAAATCTGAGGCATCCACTGTCTTTCTCCCTATCAGAGACAAATACAGAAAGAAGAAAAGCCAAAATAAACACTGTGATAGTCAATTACATTTGAAAGTATCTCATTCACTGCACTTGAGGAGGTCCCAATTCATACAGAACCTTCACTGGGTTTCTGAAACTGTTAAGTCATGACAGAAGATTGCCCCTCCCACAGAGCTGCTGGTGCATTCAAACTGCAGGAGACACTTAGTCCCTGGATTAACAGTGCAACTTGCTATACACTGTACCACCAGAACTCCCTATCATTACGATACATACGCAATAAATAGATTGATAAAAAAATAGAGATGTGCATATACGTGTATAGTGCATGTATTTTCTAGCTCTGTCTACTGGAAGAAACTTTGTTATTGTTGTTGTTATTTGTTGTTGAGTCACCTACAACTCATAGTAACTCAATGAACAACGGATCTGAAATGGTAAAACTCTAATAGCAATGAACGATACCTATAACCCAGTCCTTAATGTCTGAGCATGTTTTTCCACTAAAAGAAAACACCCTTCTTAGAGAAAAGGCTGATTCCAGGTTTGGGCAGGGAAATGAAAAGATGAACCTGGACCACATTCTTATGCCAGAAAATTAAGAAAATACTGAAAGCATAAGGAGGAACTGTCAAAGGGACACGAAGAGTAGCTTTGAAGGGGCTTTCCCAAACGGAATCTAGGAACATTAAAGCATCAAAACAAATGTTAATATTGATGGATCATATTTAATGAACTGAATAGGAATGTATAGTATATAGTGATGTAAATATATTAATAAATTCATGCAGAAAAGAAATAGCCTCTCTTTAGGTTAGAAACCAACTAATAAATATATTAATGGTGTGTTCAAATATAAGAATTTAAAAGAATATTAGAAAGTATTTGGCATCAGTAACAATTATAATCTAAATCTCAAAATCATAGCCATCAAGTTGATTCTGGCTCATAATACCTCTAAGTACAGAGGAGAATTGCACCATAGGGTTTCCACAGCATTCAGTCTTTACAGAAGCAGATGGCCACATTTGAACCACTGGCATCTCACATTAGCCCCTGTGCCACCAAGCTGCATAAAAATTCTACAAAGAACAAAAAATCCACCACTGCTGAGTTGATTTCAATTTCACTGGGTTTCTGAGGCTGTAGATACTTGTGTGGGGGAAGCCACCAGGGATCTTTGCAATAATTATGGAATCATTTATTCAGGCAAGAAATATGAATGGATGTGAAAACTCCTGAGAGAATCTGAGATGATTTGCAAGAGTTTCCATGATCACAAAGTGTCCCTGTACAGAATATTCATTTATTACTGTGGCAGACAAAACATTCACACCCTAGTCTTTGGAACCTATGAAAACGTTAATCTTCCATAGCAAAGGGATTTTTCAGATATAAGTATGAGGCTATTTATCATAAGTTAATGGTCATTATCTTCAGGTGGGTATATTGTCTATATGGGCCCAATGAAATAACCAGAGTTAAGTGAAGGAAGAAAGGAACAGAATCAGGGAATGATGTATAATGAAATAGGGACTGAATAAAAAAGATCTGAAGATGCTATGCCGTTGGCTTTCAAAATGGAGTAAGTGGCCATACGCCAAAGAATGAAGCTGGCCTATAGAAACTGGAAAAACAAGGCAACAGATTCTCCCCTAGAACTTTCAGAAGGAACAGAGGCCCAGTAAGACATATTCCAAGCTTCTGATCTCCAGAACTAATCACTGAAATAGATTTATGTTGTTTTAAGTCATTAAGTTTGTGGTGATTTGTCATAGGGCCATAAAAAGCCACTTCAGAGTACAGAAAATTAGCAAATACCATCTGAATGAACATGATCAAAATTAAAAACAAACTGACGTTGTGTATCACTGGATAAGATGCAATAAAGAGGCACAGAATTTATCTTTCAGCCAAAAATAACTTTTATAATTTGGGTTTAATCTTGAAGGCATTCTCATTCTTCTCACTGCTGTTTACTTAGTTTCCATCTTCCACTGGGGTTCTGAGGCTGTAAGTCACACAGCAAGAGGCGACTGCCCATTTTACTCCCCTAAAAGCCCCCTGATGAGATCGAACTACCAGAGACAAGTAGCCTTCGGGTTAGACTACACCACCAGGATTCCCTAATCCTAAAACATCATCAGACACTTCTCAACCAAGACACATTATGCAAAAGGGCCTGTAATTTTCATAAAATTATGAAAACCCTAAGATGAAAGTGAAGAATGCTCCAGATCAAAAGATACTGGAGAAAAATGACAATATGATGCAATATGCGATCCTGGATTGAATCCTTTTCTGTAAAAGAACTCCTGAGACAACTGTCCAAAACTGGATGAGGTTTCTGCAGGAAGGCTACAGCTGAGTTCTTTGTACTACTTCTATGGCTTGTCTGTGTGAAATGGTTTTTAAAACCGAAACAAGACTAAGTAGTTGATTATTAACCTTATACAAGCTGTCAGTGCTGATGAAAAGATGTCAGAGTGTGATCAGAAGATGGGATGGGGGTGGGAGGGGCACAAAACATGTGACCCAGGACAAGATGGCATAAGGTTGGGTGGGAAAAGATTGATTGAGGAATAATGGGGAAATGAGGAGTTTTCTCATTTCACCAAAGGGGGCCTTAATCCTGGGTGGAAATGAAATAGCACCCATCTTGGGTTTACCTCACCTTCACTTTGAAATAATGCTTATAGACTTGCTTGTTTGGGCTGACTGCTAACACTGCCCAAAAGTAGCCCCTGAAGACTCCTCAGGGAAGTGCTGAGAAACAGTCAGGAGCTCTCTTAGATCTTGGGAATCAATGTGATTATTTTAACTTAATTTGGCCAGCAGATGGCACCAGGCAATTCAAAGAAAGAACCAAGGCCTCCTGGGTGAGGAGGCTCACAGATGCTGTGGCTGCTTCAGTCTGGGTGCCAGGAGTGAGCAGAGAGGCCTGGCTGGCTCATGGAGCTGGCAGTCTTTGAATCAAATGACTACTGCCAGACAATAAAACCTTGAGCAGTCCAACCACACTCACAGGGAATAATGGGGACAGGAAGAAGACTGAGAGAAAAGTCTTCAGTGTGTTTCTAGAGAAAGAAGCTTTTATTTCTTCCTAATAATGCAACTTCTGAAAAAGAGTCACCTCCATTTAACAGATGCTGAATGCCTTCAGAGTACCAAACTTTAAAAAGAAGAGAAGAACTGGACAGGTACTTGGTCTAAAGTGATATCAAGAGTTTATGGTAATAGTCATTAATATGGACCTCTGGTGGCCTAGTGGTAAGAAGCTGCACTGCAATCCTGAAAGCCTGTGGTTCAAATCTATCAGTTGCTGTATGGGAGAAGGATGGGCAATCTTCTCCCATATTATTAACTGCCTCTGAAAACCCTCTGGAGAGTCAGCCAGGTATGGATTGGTTCTGACTCGATGATACACAGTAACGATAGACATTAATATAAGGTCTTGTTTTCTTTATCTGTAAAATAGGATCTGAGAAGTTTTGAGAATTAGGTAAGCCAGTATATGTAAAGCGTTCAAAGTAGTGACTAACACATGGTAAGCACTCAATAAAAACTAGCTGTAATTATGGGTATCTACCAAACACCTACTGTGAGCCATTCTTAGGTGCATTGGGTCATTTACTCTTTGTTTAAATGTTATTGAGCCCTGGAGACACAGTCCATTGTATGTTGTTCTACTGAATAGCCAAAAGGCCTCAGGACCCCACAATTCAAAAATCACTTTAAGTTCCATGAGAGAAAGATGGGCAATCTCCTCCCATTGAGATTTACAGCTCCAGAAACCCAGTGGAAGGACACTGACTCAGAACTGACTGGAAGAGAGTCAATTTGATAAACTTAATTATCTTCATTTGTTAAAATTTATGTTCAGATTTTAAACTTAGCTAATTTTTCTGAAATTCATTCAATATTTACCATGTTTCTCCTTAGATTTAGTAGGAATCAGGACAGAAATGTTCATGACATTTAGACCTGAACCCACATCTGTCCAATGCAAAAATCCTTGTTTTTACTCCCTCCCACAATGAATGCTTTTTCACTAAATGTTTCTTCTATGCCAAGAACTTTACATAGTATTTTATTTTCATATCAACCTAATAGAGGAAAATTATTGTCAATTCTCTTTTACAAATGAGGTGGTATTAGGAGATTTATCCTAAGGCCTTGGGATAATAAGTGGTCAAGCCCTTTATGCATTTGAAAATTACACTCTTTCCATGGTAACACATTTCCTAGGGGCGAGGGAGGGTGGCACCAGCAATATCCTCATTCTGTTCAAAAGTCACATCAGTTCTAACACAGGCTGACCATGGAATCAGAAAAGTACCTTAGTACTAAGGATCCTCTGAACCCTTCAGAGTCCACTCTTCCAGCATGTCAATGAGGAGGCTTTAGTATTAACATTATGAATTTTAAATTTAAAAAAATCTAAGACTAAGATTTTGCTCTGTTTCTTACAAACTACATGATGTTAAAGCAAGTCATTTGGGGCTCCACTGCCTTGTTTGTGAATAGTGGATAATAAGATGTATTATACTGGTTAACTGTGAAGAGGCAATTAGATAATTTAGGCAAAATTTCTTTGAACACTATGAAGAGAAAACTAACAATTGTATTAATTCCCTTTCTGAAAATCTTACTCTTTAGTCCAAAGTCTTCATACAAAATCTGTGCTCTCCTCTTTTTCATGTTCTTAGGTTGGTATTATAGAAATCCTAGTTAAAACTGACTTAAGAGGTAAGATTTATTGGTTGATGCAATATATTAGTTTGGACGGTAAATGGTATTCTGAAGGAATACATCAACTTTAGGAATGGCTTGATGGAAGGCCAGCTGTCTCCCTTCCCTAGTTCTTGGCCAGCTTTTCTCTATATCTTAGCCAGGCTTTATACTACAGTCATAAACTGATTGTAGAGCTCTCACCTATACATCCTCTTAGCTTCAAGTCAAAGGAGTATATTCTTCTAACAGCTGGATTCTAACTGTTGTTGTTTTTGTTATGTGCTGTTGAGTCACTTGTGGCTCATAGTGACCCTATGTACAACAGCCCTAAACTCTGCTTTGTTCTGTGCCAATCACACTGTCTCTGATACACCCATCTCGATTACCCCAGTCACTGAATCAATCCACCTCATAGAGGGCCTTCCCCTCCTGCTCTGTCCCTCCACCCTACCAAGCATGATGTCCCTCTCCAAGGACCTGTCCCTCCTTACAACATATCCAAAGTATGTCAGACAAAGCCTCAGAATCCTTGCCTCCAAGGAGCAGTCCAGTTTAACCTTCTCCAGGATGAATCTGTTCGTTTTCTTAGCAGTGCATGGTACCTTCAATACTCTTCTCCAGCACCACAGCTCAAAGGCATCAATTCTCCTTCTATCATCCTTAGTCATTGTCCAACTCTCTGATGCATAACAAGTGATTGCAACAACCATGGCCTGTACCAGACGCACCTTAGTCTCCAGAGAGACACCAGCTGACAAATTGGAGGGATGTGGGAGAGGAAGTCTTTGGTCTGATTCTCATTGGTCTAAGCTGAGTCGCATGCCTGACATCAACCAATCATCCTTCAAGGGATCTAGAATATGCTGCTTGACTGTGACCAAAAAGGACTACCCTTAGAGCTGAAGGTTGTCAACCTCCCAACTTGTGGATGGCAAAGGGGAGAGATTATTCCCCACATACACTTTGGGACATTGTTTCTAATAGAAAACGGAGTGTGGTTGGTTGTTGGGTGAAAACTGCAGTAGATGCCTCTCACATGTCCATTCTAATTGAACTGTTTCTGGTATCTGAAGCATACTCTGTATTCAGGCAAATGTGTGATCACTATTGATCTGGATCTCTTGCTCTCCTCATTTCAAAATTTCCACGCCAGTTGGCATTGGCCCTCATAAATGCCTAGTAGTGAGAGCCTGCACTGGAATCCTGAAAGCAAAAGATTCGAGTCTCTATCTGCTCTGTGGGAGAAGTACAAGCAACTCCTCCTGTGTGATTAACTGCCTCTGAAAACCTACTGGAGAGCCAGTTATGAGTTTGGGTTTTCATTCAACAGCAAACAACAACAGATCATCCTCTTGCTGCCCTTTGATCTAAACCCTTTATTCTCTGAGCGTCAACATTCCTCATAGTTAAGGCTGCAGAAACCCTCAACGTCTGAAAGTGAATCATGCTGGAAATGATTGAATTATGTTGGGTAAATTGCTTGTTTACTTGTCTTACTTTCATGAGTTTGTGAATTACTTGGCACCTGCGCTGGTTTGTATGTCCAAGGCCGAGACCAGTGCTTAGAATGTAATAGACACTCCATAAGCTCGGTTAAAGATGATATTAAGGAATGAAAGCAATAATGATGGGAGAAAGATGTGCTCGCTCTTCTAAATGTTTTGAAAGAAATCCACAGATGTCAGTTTGTTTTGCTGGTTTTTTGCCCACTTCTGCTATAAAAGAAGCACTGAAATCATTTCTGATGAAGAGTTTTGAGTCATAGGCTCAAAGACTATTGGAACTAAAGCAACACTCTGCTGTCAGCTGTGCCTGGCATTTAGCAAGCATTCAAGTGCTGAAGAATGGGATAGGTGAACCAAAGTTCACTGTATATGGATGCTAAAAATCTTAACAGCCGTTATAGTCGGAGTGTGGTGGTAGCGCTTTTGAGAATGGTTTTTCTATCCATTTTCTTAGACATGAACACACAGTCAGGTGAAAACATGTAAGTAAAATGACTCTCAGAGCTCCATGCACCACCTTATCTATCCTGGTTCATGGTTTCCAGCTGCCTCAACTGCAAACACATGGTTTGCCATCATCGAGGTGTTCAGCATCATCAACAGCTTCAAGGCTTCAACATAAGAGAGCGAGCTAACCAGATTGCAGGGAGACTGTGGTGAGGAGTAGCCTGACACAGCCAGATGGAGAGAGGGACAGAGGTTCCTGTGCCAGAGATATTTTGTTGTTGATTGAGAAACTAATTGAGAGGCTGTGCCTTGCTGTTAATCTGGCATGGGACTGCTCTTTACAGAATCTATACTCTCACTGTGTGATATCCTTTGCCTCCCACCCCCCAACCTATTTTCCTAATAAACCCCTCAACTGTGAGTAAATAGAGATTCTAGAAAATCTGTGAAGTCATTTACAATGGATATTTGGACCCAATAATTAGCAGAAGTAAGTGTGGGGTAGGGGTAGGGGATATGTCTGACCATAAGGTCAGTTTTATAACTGTGGATGTTATTGATGGGCATAGGTCCTGTTTGTGAAGTTAGTGGAGGCTGATGCAGCCATGTCCATGCTGTCCTTGATTCTTTTATGTAGGCTTTTGACAAAAATAGATGACCCATTCAAAATGGGTAATTGAGAATGAGAGATAGCAATAGCAGTGAACCGTTACAACTGCTAGCCTGGAGGTGTCCAGAAACTGAAGATGCTGCCCACGCCCAGAGAGAGGTGGACTCAGCCAGTGAGCCAGGGACATTAATAAGCCAATGTAATTCTCATCCCATCTGCTTCTGTTATCCCAACCAAAGCACAAGCCGACTTGCTGATGTAGCCCATACAGATTGGCCTTTGAGGGCATGGGAAAGAGTAGAGAAAGGTGAAGAGGGGATTTTCAAAAATAAGCAGAGAATATTGGCAGAGACCTTGGAAATCTTCTAGACCCATAGCTTTTTTCTTTTTTAGGTCAGAAAGCTTTATGTATTTGATTTAGGAAGAAGCCAGATAGGAAGCAATGGAGATAATATGATGCAATGAGGGGGATGGGAGAGGGGAGCACTTATTTGATGTCCCCTCGTTCTTTATGCCACAGAAGCCTGATTAGTCCATCGAACATAGTTTGGCAATCTCTAGTAATTTAATCTATTCAAATAGATGAGGGAACTGAGATCGCCTTTTGGTTCCACGTTCAGTATTCAAATACAGCCCAGGCCCTAAAATTGTGGTAGATCTAGTTTCTAGATGATGAGTTTCTAACAGAATGCAGAGGTAGGACAGCACAGTTTAAATCTGGAGACAGATAGCTAGGTTCGAATCCTGATTCTGGAACTTTTAAGGCAATTATAGTTGCTTGGTGGTACAAATGGTTAACATGCTCTGCTGCTAACCAAAAGGTTGCAAGTTTGAGTTTGCCCACAAGCGCCTCAAACAAACAAAACACACCAAAACAAAAAAACAAAACCTAGCTACTGGAACTCAGTGCTACTCTGATTAATGGGGTTGCTGTTGGTCAAAATTGGTTTGACAACATTATTGTTCATGTTCAGCTGCCTGTAAATAAAATTAAAATAAGAATGCCGGCTTATAAGTGAGCTATGGTGGTGTTGTCTTCAGAGAGTTATGCTGTTTCCCCAAACAGGTGCCTCTCTGGCAGTTCAAACCTACCAGTGGCTCCTTTAGATGACTGGTAAGCAATGTCTTCACATATGACTCACTGGAGGGTCTCAAAATATAAAGAAAACATTTTAGATTTGAGTCAGTTCTGACAGGATGACAATGAGTTTGAATTTAGGTTAGCTTTGAGTCAGTTTTGAGCTGATGGCAATGAATTTGAGTTTGAGCTTGCACTTTTGTGGAGGACAAACAAGATAGTATTTGTAAAGTCTTTAGAACAGTATCTGACACTGAACATCATCAAAAATTGGTCATTGTTATTAATAGTAACTGCCTTAAGGATCGCTAAAATCCTGCACTGGCTTCGCTGCCATATGTTGATAAGTGTTCAAAACTAGAATAGACTGTGAAGGGAAAAATCAGTGATTGACATCTGTGGGGTTTGCATCCCTAGCATCCATTGCTCATTATTGTGGAAACAGAACTCCTGTTTGGAGAACTTCTCCATCATTCTCAGTCCATTTGGCTGTTCAACTCCCAGCATCCCCGCATCAGCACTTCTGGTGTGACTTAAACCCAAAACCATCAGTGTAAATTCATCTTCCTAGCTCCAAGAAACTGACCCAAAGATAGGTATATCTTGCTGTCATTTAGAGAAAATCCCAGATCTTTTCCAAGAGTTGCTGGGAAAGATGTTCTATTTTCACTTGAGACTCTTGGCATGGAATGGTGTCAGCAGGGAGGTTCTGAGAATTCATGTAGAGTCAGGCGGGGACTCTGTTTTAGGGGGAAAAATCATAGCCTAAAAATGGAGTGAGTATTTAAGGTCAGGCCCTTGTCTCCAATTAGGAGATGAATGGGTGAAGCAGTTAGACTCTGAAAGATGGGCTCTCTTGTTTTTGTTTAGGTATGGAATATTTGGTTGTGTTTTGTTTTTTGGGTTTTTGGTGTTTTGTTGTTTTGGTGTTCTTTTTTACTTAAGCCTCTTGTTTAGTGTCAACACAACCTTGTGAAAGCTGCGGTCCTGGTCCTAGTATTATTATATTTTGGAGGCACATCCTCTAAATAATACAGCACTGGTCTGCCAATTTGATATACTGAGATAACCTGGAGTTGCTGTGACGCTGAACCCTGTGCTATTATTGGTGTGTCAAATGCCATCATGGTTACCCAGGGTGGACAGCGTTCATTGGAGCTCCGAGATTAAGATAAGTTTGGAAGCAAGAGTGACATCCACTTGCTAAACAACATGCCTCTGGAAACTATGAACTTAGAGAAATGACAATATTTATAGAAAGGGTTCAGGTCTTTTGTTCATAGGGTTGTTATGAGTCATGCTCGTGACAATCAACAGCAACAAAAATGGAGAGAGAATCCCAGTGATATCATCTGAGTCCTTAAGCCATGTATTTTCAGAGCTTTTCTGAAAAGAGCTAAGTCGTAAATATTTCAGGTTTGTAGACTGAGTCACAAACGACTCAATGGCACATAACAACAACCAATTACAGCTCACTGGACTCCAGCAGTCAGGAGATCAAAAGACAAATTGCATTGGGAAAATCTGCTGTCAGGAACCCCTCCAGAGTACTAAAAAGCAAAGATTTCAGTCTAGAGACAATTGTGCTCCTAATCTAGAACATGATCTTCGCAATTACTTGTTACCCATCAGAAAAATAGACAATGTATAAGGATGACAGAAGAAAAATTGATGTCTTTGAGTTGTGGTGCTGGAAAAGAGTCTTAAACATACCATGGACTGCCAATAAAACAAATAGGTCTGTCTGGGAGAAGGTGAAACCACGTTTTTCCTTGGAGGCTAAGATTTTGAAGCTCTGTCTCAAATACTTTGGGCATGTGGCCAGAAGGGACTGGTCCTTGGAGAAGGACATTATGCTTGGAGGAATGAAGGGACAGGGCAGGAGAGGAAGACCCAGGTAAGATAAATCAGTACAGTAACTGGGGCAATGGAGATTATGTCAGAATTAGTGAGAATGGCTCAGGATAGGGCTGGGTTCAGAGCTGCTATACATAAGGTTGCTATGGGTCACAGGTGACTTGATAGCACATAACAACAACAGGCCCTAAGATCTCTCTTACAACTCTGTACTCAATTCTAAGGTACCATACATAATACATTAAAAAATAGATATGATATGACAATAAAATATTATTTACAAGCTCAAGGAAGTGGGCAATTATTAACTGATTGCATCATAGGTCATACTTACAGTCAAACAACCTTTGGTCCTTTTCAGTTAGATTTTACATGAAATTTACATTTCTTAGGCTAAACTGAGTTAGTTCTAGTGCATTTGATAAAGTACAAAATGAATTTATTTGGTAAGATATAACCTTAATCAAGTATGTCATAGATTGCGTAATGGTGGAGAAATCAGTCCTTTCTGTCAAATAGATTGTGCAGTTGCTGGTTGTTTGGGTCACATGTTGGAGTTTTTCTCTTTCTTGACATGGAGAAAAAACAAGTACCCTTATGAGTCTTTGTTTCAGAGCGAACAGTGCAACAAGGGAACAACATATTACCTTGAATTATTGCAAGACAAATTATTGCAGACATAGCCATCCTCAATAGTTAAGAACTCTGTGGAAGGGTTATTATTCCACCTCATAAAAATTGCAGAACTTATGAGACCATGGCTCTTAGACATCTTTCAACCTAAAACTTAACCCACTCTCAGAGATCACTTTTCAGCCAAACAACAGATAAGCCTATAAAGCCATCATGACATCTATGTGGAATATTCTCCAAACAGTGAGCCATATGAGGCTAAAAGAAGAGCATGTACCAAAAAAAAAGGTTTGGAAGGCAAAAAGGGGCAAGAAGTTTGACCAAATGAAAGTGGGCAACCCAGGGAGGAAGTGGGAAGGACTCTGTTATATTGAAGGAATTACAACTAATGCCACAAGACAAAGTGTGCAAAATAGTCTACTGGGAAACTAATGTACTTAGTAAAGCTTCACCTAAACCACAATAAAGTGTAAAAAAAAAACACCTAATGTGGGCGCGTTGTGTGGAGGGGAAAGCTGGGATCTTTAGAACAGACAGACCCAAATGTTGCTGTCAAGGCAATTTATTGCCCTTCTTAGGAAATGACTTCTATGCAGAGGATCTTATGTTCCTTGGATCAGTGCTGCCTGTTCTATTCTTTCTGACTGACTGCAAGTATGCAGTTACTCAAATTTTCTTCAAGTTAAGGTGACATATTTGAAAGCTGAACATTACAGTCCTGATCCTCAAATGAATGTAATAGGAGCTCCTGCTGGCAAGGTGCAGATTTCTCTTATGTTATTTAGGGAGTTCCAGTGCTCATTTAGTGACCAAATGAACCAGGAGCAGCAAAGAATTTTATATTCAATAGGGCCTTTACTTACAAATTAAAGAAATATCACCAGTGTGGGATATAATCCGATACTAAATTGTATGTGACAAATTTGGAATGCTATTCCTAAGAATAGTGTCTCTGGGTAGTATAAATAGTTAATGTGCTTGGCTACCAGCCTAGCAGCCAAGGTAGAAAGTTGGAAGTTCAAGTCCACTTAGAGGTACTTCTGAAGAAAGGCTTGATTTACATCTGATAAGTCAGTCACAAAAACAAAAACAAAAACAAACAAACAAAAAAGTATGGAACACAGCTTTTCTCTAACACTCAGGAGCTGAGCCACCATGATTTGGAATTGCCTAAAAGGCAACAGTTTGGCTCTGGGGAAAATTATATTAACATATGCTAAAGAATTTTGGAAAGACCTCATGGAGGGATAAAAGGTAAAGATACCCCAGGAGGGGAGAATTAGACCTACCACTGTGAATGAATCAATTTCGTATTTATGAACAAGTTTTTATGACACCCTTCCTTTGCTCCAGACACTAGGCACAGCCCCTTGAATACAATAGTAATAAAATTACAAGGTTTCTGCTCTTGTGGTGCTTTTACTGTAGCTGGGTATGCAGAGAATGTCCGTGTGAGTAGACAGGATTTATCTGTACAAATGGCTGAGGTAAAATTGGAGAGAATGTGCAGGCCAAATGAAATGCCTAAGCATGAAAATGATCAGACAAATTCAGGGCAGGACTTGACCTGTGCTTTAATTTATGTTATGCAAAGGGCATTAAGGTAGACAAATATGACATGGAGCACAATGTGAATGTGGGGGGTAGCCAGAGTACTCCTTATACATAGTTTCCAAGAAAATGACTTCAGTATACATATTCCTTAAATTTGTGCTTTTTTTCTCCAGTTAAATAAGGAAAACATAAGTCCAGGCTTTTCTATGCAAACAAAATAACGGGTATTTTAGAGAAAATACTTTGCAAAAGGAGACTTGAAGGGATAAGATTCTATTAGCCCATGACTCCTTGAACAAAGTCATCAACAATCCTTTTAAAAGTTCTATCTGGAGGTTGTAGCTGTTGTTAGCTACCATCGAGTTGAGTTCAACTCATAGTGACCCTATGAACAACAGATCTGAGCCCTATCCTTTCCTGCCCTATTCTAACAATCTCTGACACATTTTAGGCCATTGCGACAGTCACTGTGTCAATCCAGCTGGTTGAGGGTTTTCCTCTCCCTCGCTGTCCCTCCACCTTTCCAAGCATAGCATCCCTCTCCAACACATAGGCACTCTTAGCAACATGCCCAAAGTATATGAGATGAAATATCTTTGCCTCCAAGGAGCATGCTAGTTTCACCTTCTCCAAGACATACCTGCTTGTTCTTTTTTAAGTAGGGAAAGGATTAGTTCATGTTTATTCATAGAAAGGTTGTATTTTAAGAGTTATCTTAAAAGAACTTCATGTTTATTTATGAAAGAAGGAGGGGGTCGTATGGGACTACTCCACATAGGAGGGATTAGGCTAATTAAGCACATGCACAATTGCTCTTTCAGGATGGCTGCCTCTGGAAGCACTTTCTGGGTCTTGTGGGAAGCATGTGCAGATGATGAGATGGCCACCAAGAGGTATGATTAAGCAAATTTCAGAAACACATATATCTGGCTTCAAAGATGGTTGTCTCCAGGTGAAGCTCTTGGTCATCAGGGAGAATACTCTTTCAAGACGGCTATTCCCTAGAAGGTCTTACAGGCGTCATGGAAATGGTACCTGAAATCTCTTAGCAGAGTTAAAGTGAAGGATAGTATTAACAAAATTCAGGACTTGTAAACATTCCAACGCAAGATAAGATTAAATGAAGTTTGGCATTTATGAACTAGGTGTGAGTCTTCCACTTTCATTCCTGATTAACTTCTTGGTAACAAGATTCTAATATCTTGTTTGAGTTTCACCTTTCATTACTAGTTAACTTCTCTGTTATAAGATTTAACATCTTATTTTGCCTCTGTATCAACATACCCATGCTTCGCTTTTCTGTGTTCTTATTTCTAGAAATTAGTGAGTCTGTGTTGTAAATAGTCTTGTGTGGGATCATTAAAAATGCAACCATAGACGGTGAGCTCATTTCCTGGGGAAATGTTGTTGTTGCTGTTGTTATGTGCCATCGAGTCACTTGCCACTCATAGCAACCCTATGTGCAATAGCCCTGAAACCTGCTCTATCCTGTGCCAACTGTACTGTCTCTGACACGCCTACCCTCATTACTCTGTCACTGAATCAATCTATCTCTTTGATGGTCTTCCTCTCTTTCTCTGTCCCTCCAACCCTTCCAAGCACGATGTCCCTTTCCAAGAACTGGTCCCCAAAGTATGTGAGATGAAGCTTCAGAATCCTAGCCTCCAATGAGCAGCCTGGTTTCACCCTCTCTAGAATGAACCTATTTGTTCTCCTAGCAGTCCATAGTATATTCAACACTCTTTTTCAGCACCACCACTCAAAGGCATCAATTTTCCTTCTATCATCCTTCATCATTGTCCGGCTCTGCAAATACTATGGCCTGGGTCAGATGCACCTTAGTCTCCAGACTGATGTTCTTGCTCTTCAGTACTCTGGAGAAGTCCCTGACAGCCGACTTTCCCAAAGCAATTTATCTCTTGATTTCCTGGCTGCTGGTACCAAAACTATGTTTCATGGACTATGAAGAGGCATTTGACTGTGTGAATCACAACAAACTGTGGCTGACTCTGAGGAGGGTGGGAATCCCAGAACAGTTGATTGTGCTTATGTGAAACCTATACTTGGACCAGGAGGAAGGCATCAGAACAGAGCAAGGAGAAACCATATGGTTCAAAATCGGAAAGGGCATAAACCAAGAATGTATCCTATCTCCATACCTTTTCAATCTATATGCAGAACAGATCATCCAGGATGCTGGCCTGTATGAGGAGAAATGTGTCATTAAGATTGGAAGAACATTCATCCACAACTTGTGTTATGCAGATGACACAACCCTGCTTGCTGAAACGGAGGAGGACCTGAAGTGCTTGCTGCAGAAGTTCAAGGACTACAACATTCAATATGTATTGAAACTCAACATCAAGTAAACAAGATTCTCACCACTGGACCCATTGGCAGCATCATGATAGATGGTGATGAGACTGAGATTGTTAACAGCTTTAGTTTGTTTAGCTCCACAACACTCTTGATACCAGCAGCCAGGAAATCAAGGGACTAATTGAATTTGAAAAGTCAGGTGTCAGGGACCTCTCTAGAGTACTGAACAGCAAGGACATCGGTTTGGAGACTAAGGTGTGCCTGATCCAGACCACAGTTTTTGCAATTGCTTGTTATGCATCAGAGAGCTGAACAATAATTAGGGACGATAGAGAGCTGTTGCCTTTGAGCTGTGGTGCTGAAGAAGAGTGTTGAATATACATGAACTGCCAGGAGAACATACAAATTCATTCTAGAGAGGGTGAAACCAGGCTGCTCCTTGGAGGCAAGGATTCTGAGGCTTCGTCTGACATACTTTGGGCATGTTGCAAGGAGGAACCAGTCCTTGGAGAGAAACATCATGCTTGGAAGGTGGAAAAACAGAGAAAAAGAGGAAGACCCTTAATAAGATGGATTAATTCAGTGACTAGGGTAATGAGGAAAAGTAAAGTTGACCCAGAATAGAACAGGTTTCAGAGCTATTATACATAGGATTGCTATGAGTCGCAAGTTACATAACACATAACAACAACATAGGATGTTTAGCACTCTTTTCCTACAGCACACCTCAAAGGCACCATTTCTTCCTCTGTCATTTTTCAGTTTTCAAATGCATAGTAAATGATCAGAAAGACCATCTCCTGAATCAGACACATCTTAGTTCTCAAACTGACATTG
>NW_006399974.1:4485053-4532382 GCF_000299155.1 Elephantulus edwardii | reverse complement strand
TAGAGAGGACCCTAACTGCAGATTTTCCCAGTGAACTATGTCTCCTAATTTTCTGACTGCCAGTACCCAAGGTATTAATTTTGGATCCAAGTAAGATGAAGCTGTTGACAGTTTTAATCTTTTATCCATCTGTCATTATCGGTCATTGTTGCCTATTGGTCCAGTGGAAAGAATCTTTGTTTTCTTAACATTGAGATGCAATATTGAAGACTGTATTCTTTGACCTTCTGCAACAAATGCTTCCTGTCCTCAATTTTGTTAAGTTAGATTATGTCATCTGCATAACACAGGTTAGTGATGAGTCTTCCTCTGATCTTAATGCCACATTCTTCTTCATAGAATCCAGCTTCTGAAATCATTTGCTTAGCATAGAGTGAATAGGTAAATAGGGAGAATACAACCCTGATGTACTCTCTTCTTCATTTAAACTGTGTAGTGCTCTCTTGCTCTATTCACATAGCAGGCCTAACTGTAGGTTTCATATGAGCATATTTAACTGCTTTGGGAGTCCCATTCTTCTCAATGTTAGCCATAACCTGTTATGATTCATACAGTCAAATTCCTTTGAAGAGTCAATAAGGAATAACTAGGCAGTCTTTGGTATTTTTTACATTCAGTCAGGATCCATCTGATATCAGCAATGATATCACTGGTGCTATGGTCTCTTATAAATCCTACTTGATCTTCTGGCAGTTACCTATCTATGTATAGTGTAGACAATTTTGAATGATATTCAGCAATTCTTTGTTTGCATGTGATATTATTTATGCCCTCTGGGAGATGGATTGATTCGGTGACTGGGGTAATTGGGATGAGTGTGTCAGAGACAACGAGATTGGCACAGGACAGAACAGAGTTTAGAGCAGTTGTAAATAGGGTCGCTATGAGTCATAAGCGACTCCACAGCACATAACAACAACAACATGTGATATTAATGATATTGGTCTATACTTTCCACATTCTTTTAGATCATCTTTCTTGGAAATTGGAACAAATATGGATCTCTTGCAATCCGTTGGCCAGAAGCAGTCCTCCAAATTTCCTAGCATAGACTGGCAAGCACCCCCAGGGCCTTTATTAATTGAAGCAAGTCAATTGGTATCCTATCAATTTCAGGGGCCTTATTTTTTTGCAAGTGCCTTCAGTGTAGCTTCCACTTCCTCCTTCATTACCATTGGCTTCTGTTCATATAGTACTTTATGAAATTTTTCAGTATGAGTGCTTTTAGGTGTAGTGACTGTGTATTTCTCTCATCTTCATTTGATGTTTCCTATATCATTCAATATATTGTCCATATCATCTTTCAATATTGTGACTTGAGGCTTGAATTTGTTTTTTACATTTTCTCAGCTCAAGAAATGCAGAGTGAGTTCTTTCCTTTTTACTTTCCAATTCTAGCTTCCTGCACATTCCATTATAATAGTCTGCTTTGTCTTCTCAAGCTGCTCTTTGAAATCTTCTGATCAGCTCTTTTACTTCGGCATGATTTCCCTTTGTTTTGGCTTCTCAATGCTCTAGTGCAATTTTCAAAGTCTTTTGACATCCATTTCAGTTTTTCTTTTTTCTTAGTCTTTGTAATGATCTTTTGCTCTCTTCATAGTTTATATCATCCACAACTCATCTGGTCTTCAATTATCGGTGTTCAATGCTTCCAACCTATTCTTAAGATGATTTTGAAATTCAGATGGAATAGATTCAAGATCATATTTTGGTTCTCTTACATTTGTTTTGATTTTTTTAGCCTTAGTTTGAACTTGCACATGAATAATTTATGGTCTGTCCCACAGTCTACCCCGAGCCTAGTTTCACTGCCAGTATTGAGCTTCTCCAATGACTCCTTCCACAGATGTAGTCAATCTGATTCCTACACAGTTCATTAGATGAGGTCCATATGTAAGTCACCATTTGTATTTTTTTTTAAAAGTGATGACTAAATCATTGAAAATATAAAATTCCATCTAGATTGTATGTTTGGTCAATTTCAGTCCATTATAACAGTTGGTTATGACTGCTGTTCATAGTTATAATCACTTGAACAATATCTATCCGCTACAACAACAAACTGAGCATGGAGGGGAAATCAACATTAAATGCTATGTTTTATATTGAATCTTCTTTATCTTTTCTTATGTAAAAATAAACTAAGTGAGAAAGGACACAAAAGAAGTACACATTTGAGTTGTTATTGTCCTCAATGGAGAAAATAATAATTAAGTCCAGTACAGGTCAGGCATTAAAAAAACTAAGATTTTTGGATGCAGTAGGTGAATGAAGATACTCTGTAAAAAGTTCAGACCTAACAGTGCAAGAAAATACTGTTTGTGTGGCACAAGAGGCAGATAACCTTGGGATGCAAGATCTGACATTTTTAAATTAGAAAAATAGAAAGGGAACCTTTGGAACGCTTATAGAGTTTGAATGATGTCACTACTGCTTAGTAACATGTGTTATGAAAGCATTATGTTGAGAAACAAATTTAAATGAGTCGCTGCAGAATTCTGCTTTAGAAATTAAAAGTCAGTAAGAGTACACAATATTTGAAGAGACATTTTCC
This sequence comes from Elephantulus edwardii, assembly GCF_000299155.1. Lineage (NCBI taxonomy): Eukaryota > Metazoa > Chordata > Mammalia > Macroscelidea > Macroscelididae > Elephantulus > Elephantulus edwardii. The sequence continues at coordinate 4,529,828 of NW_006399974.1, read as the reverse complement.
CAAAGAATAAATACAAATGGTCAACAAGCACATGAAAAGATGCTCAACAAAGTTGGTGAAAGAGAGATGCAAATCAAAACCACAATGAGATTCAAGTTCACCCTGAAGATTAACAAACAAATAGAAAAGGACAAATATTGATAAGGAAGGGGGGTAATCAGACCCTTTATTAATTGCTAATGGGAATACAAAATAATTCATTCATTGTTGAATAGAGTTTGGTTATTCTTTAAAAAAAGAAATTATACATAGAACTATCATTTATCCAGTCACACTCCACTGCCATCAAGTCAATGTCAGTTTGTGACCCTGTATTTGTTTTCTGAGGTTATAAATCTTTATGGGAAGATATTGCACATCTTCTCACATGGAATGTTTATTGGTTTTAAATCATTAACTTTTTGCTAAGCAGTGCATCATGTGACAAAACAAAATATGACTTAGTAATTCCACTCCTTGGTACATATTCAAAAGATCTAAAAGCAGCAGCACAAACACATACACACTAGAGTGGAAGCAACCTAAATGCCCATGAACAGATGAATGGATCATAAAATGTGATACATAAAACCGATAGAATGTCACACAACCATTTTAAAGACTCATGAAGTCTTGATACATGATATCACATGGAGTAAAAATGAAAATTTCATACCGATAGAAGCAGAGTAATTACAGAAAGACAAATATTCAGGGAGGAGTGATAGGGAATGGCAAAGGACACACTGACAAAGGAGATTAATGAAACTGGCTTTGACAAGCACTGTGGCAGTTGGACAATTAAAACAGACTTTTAAGGGGGGGAAATAGAACGAACTGGGGAGGAGGGTAGAGAAAATAGTGCAACAATGAATGAATGAAAACCCAAAATCTTTGTAAATGTTCATTAAAATTAATAAAATTTAATAGTAATAAAAAAAGACAAATGACAAATATTGTGTGTCTCACTCATATGAGATGCATACAACAGCAGAACATGTATAGAGAAAACGTTTCTTGGTGATTACTGGAGGCAGGAGGAGGTGGAAGAAAGGAAGCCAGTGTTTAGAGAATATTATGTTTCTACTTATAATGGTGGGAAATTTGGCAATGGAAATTGACATCTTCCCAGCCTCATTATGCACTAAAGTGTAACACATGAAAAATGGTTAATTAGAAAATTATATATATATATATATACACACATACATACATATATATCGATCAACAACAATAAGAAAAATTCTGTCAGGTTGGGTGAGTTACTAAAGTCCACAACTATAAAGCCAAGATGATGGTTGCTTTAATAACAGAGGCATTGAATGATACACAAACACTATAAATAAGTCCTATGTTTAGAGTGCTGAACAAGAAGACCTAGTTTCTGAGAGTAGCTCTGTCACTCACTGGCTGTAAATCCTAGTCCATAATATGAGTTTTACCCAGGACAATGTTTAAAAAACTCTGCATATATAGGCAGTTTTTATTATCTATTGGCCAGAGACCTCACCACTCCCTGATCATTATATCTGACCATTGTGTTACCTGCCTGGTCTTCATTTACCAAATAGCCCTGCAACATTAGTTTTGATTCTTGACAGGAGGAGGGGTGATGGAGTAGCCTTGGAGCAACTGCAATATTTGTAAGTCCAAAAGGGAGAAGAAATAGGGTAAAGTGATGTGCTGTGTTTCAAGGAGCAAGTGAATTTCACACAAAAAGCTTCATCTCTTGCTTGAGAACAAGAGATTAGCAATTAGGAGCTCATTGGTAGTGAAGAAAACATCAATGGTAGAGTCTGGGCAGAAACCAGATTACAATTGGATTGGCAATGTGAGGAATTGAAATAGGACTAACAACTAGTGAAGATTTAACCTAAAATCGTGATTTGGACATGGAATCCAGCTTTCCAAGGGATATATAGTAACGATCACTAACATTAGGTTTCGGGGGGGGGAGGGGAATAAACTTTCAGTGATGAATTTTTGCTACATTATTGTACTGCATCTGAAGCTAAGAGAAGGATTTACACTGGAGTCACTGGGGAATATGAAAGAGATGCCAAGGAGAAAACAGGTTTAATTGCTTGGCACAAGGAAGCCTGAGATCTTCTAGAAGCTACTAATTTATTTTATATGATTGCTTAATTTCAGGAAATCCTGACTCACCGTCCCTATAGGGAATGAAGAAAAAACCTGGCCTCAATATGAAATCTTGCAAACCTGTTTTGAGTCAAGCAGAGATTATTCCTGGCAGAAATATGTGTGTTCAGTGCCTATTTTAATTAAAAAGTGCACTGGTATGTGTATGTTTCATTTTGGAGTAAGAAAAAGTAAACTTCCATTTGGGATGTTCTGCAGATACTTGAGACTAAACTGCCGAAGTAGCGTCCCGTAGCTTAACTTTTGAATGGAAAATAGGAGTATATTCATCAAATCTACTCAGTCATATCAGTGCTTTCTTTTAGGTGCCATCAAATGAAGTATGACTTATGGAGACCCTGTGAACAACAGATCTGAATCCTGTGTGCTACCAATGTACCATCTTTGTAATCTCTGACACACTTGAGCCCTTTGCTGCAATCTCTGTGGCAACTTGGTTAACTTGGTTACAGTTCTGTGTCAACTGGTGTTAACTTGGTTAAAGTTTTTCCTCTTTTTTTTTGCTGTTCCTCTAACTTTCAAAGTTTGATGTCCCTCTCCAAGGAATATCTCCTCCTAGCAACCTGGCCAAAATATGTGAGATAAAACTTTATCATCTTTGTCTCCAAGGAGCATTCTGGCTATACCTTCTCCAAGACCTATCTGTTCTTTTGGCAGTACATGAGACATTTAGTGCTCTTCTCTTACACCACAGTTCAAAGGCATCAATTCTGTCACTGTCCAACTTTCAGCAGCATGCAAGTGATTGAAAAGACCATGGTCTGTGATTGAAAAGACCATTGGGCTTACCTTAGTCCTCAAACTGACATCATTACTCCTCGATAATTTGAAGAGGTCTCTGACAGTAAACTTTGCAATCAGACCATTAGGCCTTGAGAAATGACCTAGGTGAAACCTGAATGAAGGAAAATGAGAAGAAAGTTAGAACCTGTTTCATAAGGGAGCAGCTGGATGCTACTAAAAATGTTGCTGCAATTGTATTTTAGACCTTGTTCCTACACTTAGCACATCTATTGACACCTTTCCTACAATTTACAAGCATGTTTGTGTTTCTCTGGCTACAAAATTCCTCCTTTGACTCTCAAACACAATTCCATCTTTTCCTTATTTAAGTTTCTTTAAATGGTTATTACTGCTTTCCATCTCCCAATCTCTCTTTAACTCATTTCTCCCTACAAAGTCCTAGAATCTGGTTTCTCCTTACTAGAGAAAAGAGTGTTCATTCTAATCCCTCTACAAAGGGCCAGTTGGAAGGCTGGTCTGGGGATCTACTTCAGAGGGGTCACAGTCTTGAAAATTTTGTAGAACAGTTTACTATGCACACATGAGGTCACCATGAGTAAGAATAAACACAGCAGTGAACAACAAATGTTCTAAAGTTGATATGTTTATATGGAAAAAAGTCTTTTCTGCAGTGACATTTACTCTTGAACAGCCCTTAGAAAAAGCACCTAGAATTGACTTAGGAGTACTTCAAGATACTAGCTTAGGAGAGCTAAAATGAGACAAAATAAAGGAGGAGATTCACATCTTTTTTCTCAAACTCACTTTGGTTTCTAGATTGTGTGGGGAAATCATTCCATTTACATTGTTCCTTTTCTCTTCGTGTCCAGGTGCATTTGATTAAATGTGTACAGATTAAATGCATGGGCAAAAACTTTATCAGCATAGCCCTGTGTTGCAATCCTGAGAGAAACTCTGGGAAAAATCTTGAGTGGTTGAGGAAGCATCAAGAGATGATAGAAGAAATACATGGAGTCACAAAAAAAGAATTGGCTGACACTGAAATTTTTCTGGAAGTAGCATTTGGCAAAGAACTAATGGTGATAAGGGAAGAAGTTCAATTTGCATTGAAGGATTGGTTAAAAAATAATAAGGCCCCAGGAATCAATAGAAAATCAACTGACAGGTTCCATATAACAGATGTTGTCCTGACATGCTTATCAGTCTGTGCCAGGAAATTTGGAAAACAGCTACTTGGTCAACTGACCTGAAGAGATCCATGTTTGTTCCTATTCCCAAGAAAAGTGATCCAACAGAATATAGTAATTAAAGAACAATATAATTAATATAATGTACAGGCAAAATATTGCTGCAGATTATAGAAACATTATTAAAACAGTACACTTTCATAGACCTGCCAGATGTTCAGGCTGGTTTGGAAGATGTTGAGGCACCAGGAGTATCATTGTTGATGACAGATGGTTGTTGGGTGAAAGCAGAGAATACCAGAAGAATGCCTTTTTGTGTTTTATTGAATATGCAGTCATTTGACTGTGGATAGTAAAAAAAAAAATGTGGCTAACATTGAGAGGAATGACAATCTCAGAATACTTAACTATGCTTTTACAAAACATATACCTAGATCAGTTCTGGGATTCCCATTCTTCTCAGAGTCAGTCACAATTTGTTGTTGTCCACACAGTTAAATGCCTTTGCACAGTCAATGAAACACAGTTAGACATTCCTCTGGTACTCTCTGCTTTCAGCCAAGATCCATCTAACATTAGCTACAATATCCCTAGTACCACATCCTCCATTAAACCCAGCCTGCATTTCAGGCAGTTCTCTGTTGATGTGCTGTTCTATTCATTTTTGGGTAATCTTCAGCAAAACCTTGGTTGCATGTAATATTAATGATATTACTCAATAATTTCCACACTCTGTTGGATCACTTTTCTTTGGAATGGGAACAAATATAGATCTCTTCCAGTCAGTTGGCCAGGGGGTTGGCCTCCAGATTTCTTGGCACAACTTAGTGAGCACATTTAGGGCAGCATCTGTTTGTACCAATTGATAAACTGTCAATTTCTGGGGCCTTGTGTATTGCCAATTCTTTCAGAGCAACTTGAACCTATTCCTACATCACAGGCTCTTGCTCATACATTGTTTCATTAAATTCTTCTGTATCTACCAATTCCCTTTGGTACAATGACTCTGTATATTCTTTCCATCTTCTTTTAATACTTCCTGGATCATTTAGTACTCTGCCGAAAGCATCCATAAGTATCGCAACTTGAATTTGTTCTTCAGTTCATTGAGCTTAAAAAACGCTGTGTGAGTTCAGCCTCTTTGATTTTCTGACTCCAGCTCTTTGTACATTTCATTATAATACTTTACTTTGTATTCCTACAGACAACGATTAGGTATTTTAGAAAGATAATTAATGCCTTTGAGCTGTAGTGCTGGAGAGTCTTATTGAATATACCATGGACTGCTAGGAGAACGCACAAGTTTGTCCTGGAGAGGGGGAAAGCAGGCAGCTCCTTGGAGGCAAGAATTCTGAAGCTTCATCTGACATACTTTGGACATGTTTGCAAGGAGGGGCCAGTCGTTCGAGAGGGACATCATGTTGGGAGGATGGAGGGACAGAAAAAGAGAGGGAGACGCTCTATGAGTTGGATTGATTCAGTGACTGGGGTTATGGGGGTAGGTGTGTCAGAGACAGTGAGATTGGCACAGGATAGAGCAGGGTTTAGGATTGTTGTACATAGGGTTGCTATGACTGGCAGGTGACTTGATGGCATGTATAACAACAACATACCTATATCAAGAAGTTATTGTCCAAACAGAGCAAAGGAACAGTGCATGCTTTAAAATCAGGAAAGGTATACATTAGAAACCTCTCCAAAGTACTGAAGAGCAATGGTGTCTCTCTGGAGACTAAGGTGCTTCTGATACAGGCCATGGTCTTTGCAATCACTTGTTATGCATCAGAGAGTTGGACAATGACTAGGGAGAATAAAAGGAGAATTGATGTCTTTGAGCTGTAGTGCTGGATAAGAGTATTGAGGGTACCATGGACTGCTAAGAAAACAAACAGATTCATTCTGGAGAGGGTTAAACCTGGCCGCTCCTTGGAGGCAAGGATTCTGAGGCTTCATCTAACATACTTTGGACATGTTGTAAGAAGGGACCGGTCCTTGGAGAGGGACATCATGCTTGGGATGGTGGAGGGACAGTGTAGGAGGGAAAGGCCCTCTATGAGGTGGATTGATTCAATGACTGCGGTAATTGGGATGAGTGTGTTTGAAACAATGATATTGGCACAGGACAGAGCAGAGTTTAGGGCTCTTGTACATAGGGTCACTATGAGTCACAAGCAACTCAAAGGCACATAACAACAACAACAATAAATCAGGGTTGTATCCTTTCTTTATACCTAATCCACAATACACTTGATACCAACAATCAGGAGATCAAGAAACATTGTACTGGGTAAGTCTGTAGTTAGGAATCTCTCCAAATGACTGAGGACCAACAATGTCAGTCTAAGAACAAAAGTTGCCTGGTTCAAGCCATGGTCTTGCTATGCGTTTGAGAGGTGAACAATAACTAAGGATGACAGAAGAAGAATTGATGACTTTGAACTGTGATGCTGTAAAAGCATGCTGAAGATCCCATGGACTGCCAAAAAGAACAAACAGATATATTTTAAAGAAGGTGTATCCAGGATGCCCCTTGGAGGTAAAGATGATAAAGCTTCATCTCACATATTTTGAACATATTTCTAAGAAAGAGACATCAAACATTGGAAAGTGGAGGGGCAGTAAAAGAGAGGAAGACCCTCAGCCAGGTGTGTTGACATGGTGACTGCCACAATGGGCTCAAGTGTACTGGAGATTGTGAGGGTGGCATGGGAAAGGATAGTATTCAGATCAGTTGTTTTTAGAGTCACTATGTGTCATACTCAACTGTACCTAACAATATGTATGCTGAAAAAATCATTAGAGCAACTGGACTTTATGAAGAAGAATATGGCATCAGGATTGGAGAAAGACTCAGCAAAAGTTTGCATTGTACAGAAGACACAATCTTGCTTACTGAAAGCAAGATATACCTGAGGCTCTTGTTGCAGAAGATCAAGAACTGTAACCTTCAATACAAGTTACATCTCAATATGAAGTACACAAAAATCCTCAACACTGTACCAATAGGTAACATCATGATAGGAGAAAAGATTGAAATTGTCAATGGTTTTGTCTTGCTTGGATTCACAATATCATCCTTGGTACCACTAGTCAGGAAATATACAGCACTGGGCAAGTCTGCTATCAGGGATCTTTCCAAAGTCCTGGAGAGCAATGATGTGAGTTTCAAGACTAAGATGTCCCTGATTCTAGCCATTATCATTCCCATCATCTGCTATGCATCTGAAAGCTGGACAATAAATAAGGAGGACAGGGGAAGACTCAATGCCTTTGAGTTGTGATATTGGAGAAGAATATTAAATATCCCATGGTCTGCCAAAAGAAGAGATATGTACTGGAGAAAATGCAATTATTGTGATCTCCTTGGAGACAAGGATGGCGAAACTTTGACTTACATGTTTTGGAAATGTTAGGAGAGGCTATTCCTTGGTAAGGGATATTATGTTTGGGAAGATGAAGGGTCAGTAAAGAAGAAGAAGACCTTCAATGATATATATGGATACAATATCTGTGGCAAAGGGCTCAAAAATGTTGACGATGATGAGGATGGTGCAGACCAGGACAGGGTTAAGATCTGGTCATAGAGTTTGCTATGAGTCATACTCAACTCAATGGTACTTAGCAACTGTTTTTGTTGGATGCCATTGAGTCGATTACAACCCAAAGTGACTCTACGAACAACATAAACACTGTCCTATCTTGTGCAATTTGCACACTTCCTGACACAGAGCCCATTGCAGCAGTCACTTTGTCAATTCACCTGGCTGAGGGTCTTCCTCTTCTTCATCGACCCTCTACCGTTCCAAGCATCATGTTCCTTTCTGAGGAATAGCCCCTCCTAGCGACATACCTGAAGTATATGAGGCAAAGCCTCATCATCTTTGCCTTCAAAAAGCACACTGGCTACACCCTCTCCAAGATATATTTGTTCTTTTTGCAGTCCATGGGATTTTCAGTGCTCTTCTTCAACACTACAGCTCAAAGGCATCAATTCCTCTGTCATCCTTAGTCGTTGTCCAGCTCTCAGATGCACAGCAAGTATTTGTAAAGACTATGGCCTGAATCAGACACACTTTAGTTCTCAACATGACATCATTACACCTAAATAATTTAGAGAAGTCCTTAACTACAGAGTTTCCCAGTGCAATATGTCTCCCAATTTCCTGGCACCAAAGAAGTTGATTATGGATCCAAATAAGATGAAGTTGTTGACAACTTCAATCTTTTTACCATCTATCACGATGTTACCTATTAGTCCAGTTGTAAGAATATTTGTGTTCTTGACATTAAGACACAGTCATATTGATGGATGTATTTCTTGATCTTTTGAAACAAATGCTTCCAGTCCTACTCATTTGTAAGCTAGGTTATGTCATCTAAATAATGTAGGTGACTAATGAGTCTCTCTCCATCCCAATGCCACATTATTTTTCATAGAGTCCAGCTTCTCGATTAATTTGTTAAGCACAGAGATTGAATAAGTATGGAGAGAGAATATGACACCAACCTACTCCTTTCTTAATTTTAAATGATGTAGTGTTCCCTGGGTAAGTTTGCTGTTAGAGACCTCTCCAAATTATTGAGGAGTAATGATGTCAATTTGAGGACTAAGGTGCATCTGATTCAAGCCATTGTCTTTCTGATCACTTCTTATGCATCCGAAAGCTGGACAATGAATAAAGATGCCAAGATGAAATGATGCCTTTGAGCTCTGGTGTTGGAGAAGAGTGCTGAACATCCCATGGACTACTAAAATAAATGTATCTTGGAGAGGGGGCAGCCAGAGTGCTCTTTGGGGGCAAAGAAGATGAAGCTTCACCTCATATACTTTGGGCATGTTGCTAGAAAGGGCTTTTCCTTGGAAAGGGGCATGATTCTTGGAAATGTAGAGGGTCAGTGAAGGAGAGAATGACCCTCAATCAGGTGGATTGACACAGTGATGGTTGCAATGGGCTTCTTGTGTCAAAAAGTGTGAGAATGGCATAGGATAGAACTGGCTTCAGATCTGTTTTTCATAGGGTTGCTATGGGTTAGACTCAATTTGACTTAACCTATCAACAACAACAGAGTTCACTTGCTCTGTTCACACAACAGCCTCTTGGTCTAGGTCTAGGTTTCACATGAGCACAATGAAGTGCTCTAGGATTCTTTCTTCTCAATGTTAGCCATAATTTGTTATGATCCACACAGTAAAATACCTTTGCCTAGTCAATAAAGCATAAATAGGCATTCTTTGATATTCTTTACCTTCAGCCAGGATCCATTTGACATCAGCAATTATGTATGGACTCTTATAAATCCTGCTTGAACTTCTGTCAGTTCCATAACTATGTACTGTTCTAGCCATTTGTGAATGATTTTCAGCAATGTTTTGCATGTGATATTAATGATATTTATAATAGTTTATAATAGTTTCCACATTCAATTAGATCATCTTTATTGGAAAGGAACAAATATGCATCTCTTACAAACCGATGACCAGATAGCTGTCTTCCAAATTTCCTGGTATAGACTATTGAGTGCATTCAGAGCTGCATCTGTTAATTGGAACAAGTCAATTGGTATCCTATTTATTCCTGGGTCTTACTTTTTGGCCAATGCCTTCATTGAAGCATCAGTTTCTTTCTTCATTACCATTAGTTCCTGCTCATATGGTACTTTCTGAAATTTTTCAGTGTTAGTTCTTTTTGATATAGTGCTCTGCATATTCCCTTCATCTTCTCTTAAGGCTTCCTGTTTCATTCAATATATTGCCCATAACATCTTTCAATATTGGTTCTTGAGGTTTAAATTTCTTCTTCAGTTCTCTAAGCTTATAGAGAAGATTCTTTCCTTTTTCCTCTCCATTTCTAGGTCTCTACACCTTCCATTATAATAATTTGCTTTGTCTTCTCAATCTGCTCTTTGAAATCTTCTGGCCAGCTCTTTTACTTTTGCATATTTTCCTTTTGTTTTGGCTTCTTGAAGCTCTAGTGCAATTTTCAGAATATCTTTTGACTTCCATTTCAGTTTTTTTTTTTATTTTCTCTTTTCTTTGTAATGACCTTTTGTTTTCTTCATGGATTATATCCTTGATATCATCCCACAACTTCTCTGGTCTTTGATCTTTGGTGTTCAATGCTTTATATCTACTCTTAAGATGATTTTGAAACTCAGGTGGGATAGATTAAAATCATACTTTGGTTCTCATAGATTTATTTTAATTTTCTTTGCTTCAATTTGAACTTTACCATGAATAATTTATGGTCTAACCTATAGTCCATCCCTGGCTTTGTATTAACTGCTGATATTGAGCTTCTAAATAGACTCCTTCTTTTGTTGAATGTAAGGAGGACTTGAAGCAGTTGTTGCAGAAGAGCAAGGAATGCAACCTTCAGAATGGATTGCATCTCAATATCAAGAAAACAAAGATCCTTACCACTGGACCAATAGTCAGTGTCATGATGGATAGAGATGAGACTGACTCTGTCAACAGCTATAGCTTGCTTGGATGCACAGTTAACACCATTGGTACCAGCAGCCAGTAAATAAGGAGACTCATTGCAATGGGAATATTGGCAGTTAGAGACCTTTCTAAATTATTGAAGAGTAGTAATGTCAGTTTGAAGACTAAAGTGTGTCTGATTTAGGTCTTAGTCTTTTTGATTACTAGCTATGCATCTGAGACCTGGACAATGAATAAGAATGAGAGAAAAAGAATTGATGCCTTTGAGCTACAGTGTTGGAGAAGAGCACTGGACATCCCATGGACGGACAAGAGAATGAATAGATGTGTTTTGGAGATGGTGTAGCTTGAGTGCTCTTTGGAAGCAAGATGATGAGGCTTCGCCTCACATACTTTGGACATGTTGCTAGGAGAGGCTATTCCTTGGAGAGGAACATGACATTGTGAAGGGTGGAGGGTCAGTGAAGGACAGGAAGACTCTCAAGCAGGTGGACTGATACAGTGACAGCTGCAAGGGGCTCTGAGTGTCAGAAAGTGTGAGGATGGCACAAGACAAAACAATGTTCAGATCTTTTGTTCATATGGTTGCTATGAGTCATGCTTAATTCAACGGCATATAACAACAACAACAACAAAAACAGCAATAATTCCTTCTACCAGATGTAGTTGAACAGATGGAGTTAAACTGATTCTTATGCAGACCAGCAGGTGAAGCCGGTGTATAATCTTTCGTATTTTTTTTAAAAAAAGACATTTGCAATGAGTAAATTACTGAAAATAAAAAAATTGATCATTCTGTGTCCAGCCTCATTTCTGTCACCAAGTCCACAGTTTCCAACTACTATTCCTTCTTCATTGTTTCCAACTTTTGCATTCCAGTAAACAATTATCATTCATGTTTCTTGATTGCATCTTTTTTGGTCAATTTTTGGATACAAGATTTTGAATTATTATGATTAAGATTGTTAACAGGTTTAGTTTGCTTGGCTCCACAATCAACACTTTTGGTACAAGTAGCCAGGAAATCAAAAGACAAATTGCATTGGGAAAATCTGCTGTCAGTGACCTGTCCAGAGTACTGAAGAGCAATGATGTCAGACTGGAGGTTAAGTTGGCCTGACCCATAGTCTTCACAATTAGTTGCTATGCATCAGAAAGCTGGACAATGACTAAGGTTGACAGAAGAAGAAGAATCGATGCCTTCAAATTGTGATGATGGCAAAGAGTCTTAAACATACCATGTACTGCCAAGAAAACAAATAGTTCTGTCTTGGAGAGGATGAAACCAAGTTTCTCCTTGGAGGCTAGGATTTTGAAGCTCTGCCTCACTTAACTTTGGGCACATGGCCAGGAGAGACTGGTCCTTGGAGAAGGACACAATGCTTGAAAGGGTAGAGGGACAGCACAGCAAAGGAAGACCCTAAATGAGATGGATTGATACAGTAACTAGGGTGAAGGGGGTTGGTGTGTCAGAGTTAGTGAGACTGGCTCAGTAAAGGACAGGTTTCAGAGCTGCTGTACATAGGGCGCTATGGGTCTCAGGAGACTCAATGGCACATAACAACAACATATGTCTGTCACTGTACCAATATCATTCTGTTTTAATTACTACTACTGTGTAGTAGACTTTGAGATCATAGAGTGAGATGCCTCCAATTTGTTTTTTCAAAAGAGCTTTATTTATTCTGGGCAGAGAGATCACTTTTACAGATAACTGGTAGGTGGGGGTAAAAGAGCTAGAAACATGCTTATAGCCTGTTTTAGGAGAAATGACACTGATGAAACAAGACACAATAAAAGGAAAAAAGCAATGGTAGGAGAATCTCTAGTTGTTGGTACTGCTCCCCCCCCCCCTTTGGGCTACTCATGGCCCACAGTGAACCCTAGAGCATCTACTTGTTTTGCTTTATGTTGTTTGACAGAAAACAAACCAAAATAATCATCTAGTATTTGCAAGTGCTTAAGTGGTTAAGGCTGAGGTATTGTGTCATATATTTTTAGTTTAAAATACTTACAGAATGTCAGACAGGATTAAATACCTGGCTTTATGTGAGACAGATTTTATCCATTACATTCCTTTCTTCTAACAGGCCAATAACTCTGCTGCAAAAGATTACAAAATTTGACAAGAGCTTTTCAGAACTATGATAGTTTATAGCCAGTAACTTTTTCACTTGCTGTGAAACAATTACATAACATTTCCCCATTTTTTGTTTTTCATAAACTTCTGAACCAATTGACAGTTTGTACTCAAAATGTGACTTTATTTTGCATTCTGTGTTATGTCTTTCTTTGTAAAGTCATTAAATGACTTTGATGGTATAATCTACACTTAAGTACAAACATAATCCCATATGCTACTGCTAATGAGGAAAACATTGTCACTTTGGCAAAAACACTTCTAGGCAGCAATGAGAAAAAGCCTGTTAAGATTGAAAAACTATCACTGACAATTTCTTAACTTATGATGAAATAGAGCTATAATGAAGCTAATTTTCCTCTTCCTTACAAATCTTTATAAAGGAAAGTTAAACAATGTTGTTATCACATTTTGCCACGTCAACTCTGACTCAAATTGGCCCCGTTTGAAGTTGTGTGCTTTTCAGTCAGAGCAACTCATAGCTAATACTGAGGGGTTTAGATCTGGAGGTGATTGTCTATCTTTCTCCCATGGAGTTGTGTGGAGTAGATTCAGAACTAACCCACAGCTGAATCTCCAGTGGATTTCCATAGCCAATAAATAGCACTGGAAGAGATTGTTCATCCTTTCTGTGCATAGCAGCTAGTGGATTTGAACAATATGACCTTGGGATTGCAATGTGAAATCTATACTTGAACCAGGAAGCAGTCGTCAGCACTCAGCAAAGAAAACACTGCATGGTTCAAAATTAGGAGGAGTGTGTCAGAGATGTGTTCTGTCTCCATACCTTTTCAATCTCTTTGAAGAATGCATCATTCAGGAAGCTGGACTTTATGAGGAGGAATGAGGCATTAGGAGTGGAAGAAGGCTCATTAAAAACTTGCCTTATGAAGATGACACAAACTTCCTTGCCAAAACTGAAGAGGACCTGAGGCATTTGCTGTGGAAAGTCAAGAAGTAAAATCTCCAATATGGATTGAACCTCAACATCAAGAAAACAAACATTCTCACTCCTGGAACCACTGACAGCACCTTGATAGATGGAGAAGACATTGAGATTTTTCAGTTTCAGTTTGCTTGGTTCCATCATCAACATAATTGGCACCAGCAGTTAGGAAATCAAAAGACAAATTGTATTAGAAAAACCTGCTGACAGGGTCCTCTCCAGAGTGCTAAAGAGCAACAATGTCGGTTGTGAGACTAAGATATGCCTTTCCCAGGCCATGGTCTTCACAATTACTTGTCATGCATCAGAAAGCCGAACAGTGACTAAGAATGATAGGAGAAGAATCAAGGCCTTTGAGTTGTTTTTCTGGAGAAGAATATTGAACATACAATGTAACTGCCAAGAGAACAAAAAAGTCTGTCCTAAGAAAGTGAAAACAAGTTGCTCCTTGGAGGCAAGGATTTTGAAGCCCCATCGTACACACTTTGGCCATGAAGAATATCATGCTTGGAAGGGTGGTGGAAAACCGCAAGAGAGGAAGATTCTGGAAGAATGGATTGACACAATAAGCTGGGGTAATGGACGTAGATTTGTCAGAGACTGTGAGATTGGCCCAGGAGAAGGCAAAGTTCAAAGCTATTATACATTAGGTTGCTATGAGTCACAGGTGACTTGTGGGCCTATAACAACAACAACCACAAGGCAGAGTCCATGTTTGTTGTTTATACAGTTGCAATAAGTCATACTTGACTTGATTATACCTGACAGCAACAAATATTTTTCAAGCCTTCATAACTATTCATTAATAAAGGTTTGTGTGAAATTACATTGTAAATATTGTTGTTGTTGTCATGTGCCATCGAGTCGCTTGCGACTCATGGTGACCCTATGTACAACAGCCCTAAACTCTGCTCTGTCCTGTGCCAATTGCACTGTCTCTGACACTCCCATCCCGATTATCCCAGTCACTGAATCAATCCACCTCATAGAGGGCCTTTCCCTCCTGCGCTGTCCCTCCACTCTCCCAAGCATGATGTCCTTCTCCAAGGACCGGTCTCTCCTCACAACATATCCAAAGTATGTTAGACAGAGCCTCAGAATCCTTGCCTCCAAGGAGCCACCTGTTTAACCTTTTTCAGGATGAATCTGTTTGTTTTCCTAGCAGTCCATGGTATTCTCAATATTCTTCTCCAGCACCACAGCTCAAAGGCATCAGTTCTCCTTCTATCCTCCTTGATTATTGTCCAACTCTCTGATGCATAACAAGTGATCGCAAAGACCATGGCCTGTATCAGACGCACCTTAGTCTCTAGAGAGACACCATTGCTCTTCAGTACTTTGGAGAGGTCCCTAACAGCAGACTTTCCCATGGCAATGCGCCTTTTAATTTCCTGGCTGCTGGTGCCAAGAGTGTTGACTGTGGAGCCAAGCAAACTAAAGCTGTGTACAATCTCAATCTCTTCACCATCCATCCTGATGCTGCCAATTGGTCCAGTGGTGAGAATCTTTGTCTTCTTGACATTGAGCCTCAATCCATATTGGAGGCTGCAGTCTTGACCCTCTGCAGCCGGTGCTTCAGGTTCTCTTCATTTTCAGAAAGCAGTGTTGTGTCATCTGCATAACGCAGATTGTTGATAAATCGTCCACCAATCTTGACCCCACATTTCTCCTCATAGAACCTAGCCTCCTGGATAATCTGTTCTACATACAGATTGAAAAGGTATGGAGATAGGGTAAATATTAGTTTTCTAAATTTTTATTGACATAGTCAATCTAAGCTAAGTTCCTCCCACTAAAATTAGCTCTAAAACATCTTGCTCAATTTTTCTTAAACTATTTGTTCATAACTATTTTTTACATGAAGTATGTAAAGCCTGCCATTTTTCTTTAAATGTTTATTTTTACTATTGGCATATATAGTGGTGGAGATGGGAACTTTGTTGTTGTTGTTATGTGCCATCAAGTTGCCTGTGACTCATACAGCAGCCCTAAGCCCTGTTCTCTCCTATGCAAAGAAATCTTATGTCTCTGACAATCTACCCCATTACCCCAGTCACTGAATCTATCCATCTCATTGAGGGTCTTCCTCTCCTGAGCTGTCCCTCACATTCCAAGCATGACACCCCTCTCCAAGGATTGGTCCCTCCTTGCAGTATGTCCAAAAAAGCTTCAAAATCCTTGCCTCCATGGTGCAGCCTGGTCCCATACTCTCTAGGATGAACCTGTTTGATCTCCTAGCAGTCCATGATATATTCAATACTCTTCTCCAGCTCAAAGGCATTAATTGTCCTTCTATCATCCCTAGTCATTGTCCAGCTTTCTTTTTTTTTTTTATTGTCCAGCTTTCTGATGCATAGCAAGTAATTGCAGACTATGGCCTGGATCAGGTGCCCCTTGGCCTCCAGAATGACTCTGTTGCTCTTTAGTACTTTGGAGAGGTCTCTGACAGCAGACTCCCAATGCAATTTGTCTTCTAATTTCCTTGCTGTTTGTACCAAGAGTGTTGATTGTGGAGCCAAGAAAACAAAAGCTGTTAACAACCTCAATCTCTTCGCCATCTACCATAATGCTGTCAATGGGTCCAATGGTGAGAATCTTTGTTTTCTTGATATTGAGCTTCAATCCATATTGAAGGCTACAGTCCTTGACCTTCTGCATCAAATGCTTTATATCCTCCTCAGTTTCAGCAAGCAGGGTTGTGTCATCTGCATAATGCAGATTGTTGACAAGTCTTCCTTCAATCCTGATGCCACATTTCTTCTCATAGAGTCCACCCTCATATAGATTGAGAAAGTATTGGGATGGGATACATCCCCGGTGTACACTCTTCCCAATTTTGAACTATGCAGTGTTTCCTTGCTATGTTCTGACAACTGCCTCCTGGTCCAAGTATAGGTTTTGCATGAGCACAATCAAGTATTCTGGGATTCCTATTCTTCTCAGAATTAGCCACAGTCGGCTGTGATCCACACAGTCAAAATGGTGCATTTGTATAGTCAATGAAACACAGATAGACATTCAACCAGTACTCCCTGCTTTCAGCCAAGATCCAACCTATGTTAGCTATAAAATCCCTAATACCAGCTTGCACATCTGGCCGTTCTCTGTTGATGTGCTGTTCCTGTCATTTTTGGTAATTTTCAGCAGAATCTTGCTTGCACGTGATATTAATGACTAACTTACCCTTTCCTTTTAAGCTTTTCCCTTGCATAAATGCTGTCCTTTTGCTCTAAGGAGGGAAGACGTTACTATTCCCTTTACAAGTCTATTGTTTGGCTGAAAGTTGATTCAAGGGGGTGAGTTATGTTCTAGGTTCAAAGACTGACTAAGGGCCACTATCTCAGGAGTCCCACCAGTCTCTATTGGACAAGTATATCTGGTTATCTTTATGGTTTTGTTTTGTCATACACTGTTTTTGCCCACTTTATCCAGTCTTCTTCTGTGATCCTTTTCGTATTAATCAATAGTAATAACCAAGCATCATCTTGTCCTTCTGGTTCTCAGGTTTGCGGAGGCTGAAGTTCAAAAGGTAAATCAGCTCTTCAAACTAGTTTTTTATATTAATCTTTGCTCTTCTTTGTTTCAGACAGACACCAATAGTTGCATCTCAGGCCTTCTGTCTTATTTTGCTGCTCCATGTCTCATAGAACAATTTAGCTTGTAGAATTTAGTATTGCAATTTGAGGTTTGAATTTCTCCTTCAGTTCTTCTAGTTTAAGAAATGCCGAAGCTGTTCTTCCCGTTGGGTCTTCAAATTCCAGGCCTGTGGACATTCCATTCCATTCCTTTACATTGTCTTCCTGAACTGTCCTTCTAAATCTTTTGTTCAGTTATATTATTTAATAATTTCTCCCCAGTGCTTTAGCTTTTCTATGTTAAAAAACATGATTTTGGTCTTTCCTGTTTAATAACTTGCAATTACAATCTTCAGTATCATAGCTATTACTTTCCAGCTACTGATTTTTCCTTTTCAACGTTCACATTCCAACCATAAGTAATTACCCATGTGTCTTGATTGCATGCTTATCAATTTCGGATTACAGAAATTGGTAAAAAAAATTAATTTCTTTATATTTGGCAGTAGTGGTTTTTGTAGAGTTGCTTCAACTGGCCTTGTTAGGCATGTGAATATTATCCTGTCATTGCCTGTGCTATGCTGTAGGCTGTATCTGAAATGTCGAAAGAAATGTTCTTTTTGAAAATGAATGCTTTTTACCACAGCTGCAATTTTTTTAAAAAAAGAATTTATAGCTGCAATTATTTGTTTTTGCTTAATTCTTGCATCTTTTACGGAAATGTGATCCCTAGCATATCTGGGATCATTGTGGAATTTTTCAAGACTGAAGCTGGATAGAGGAAAATAAGTTAAAATCCAGTGAAGTAGCAGGAGACAAGAGGCAATTAAAACAGACTTATATGCCAAAGAATCATTTAAAAAGGATAAAAGCCTAAAAATCACAAGTGTTATTATTTTTAGGGTGCCAATGAATTGGCAACTCATAGCACTGAATGAAATCTTTCTCAATATTGTCTCATCCTCACAATCTCCATGGTGCTAATTAAGGCCATTGTTGTTATAGTCACTTTGTGAATCCATCTTGAGGGGTTTCCTATTTCTCACTGCCTGCCTACTTTTTCTAGCATGACAGCCTTCTCCATGGACTGACATGGAATATGCACAATATGTATGAGACCAAGTCTCACCACCTTGGCTTCTAAGTAAAGCACTGGCTGCATGTTTCCAAGACATATTTGCTCTGGTAGTCCATAGCCTATTTAACATTCTTTGCCAAATAATTCCAATGGTTCCTGATAAAATCTGTTGCTATCAAATTGATCCCCTACTGATTCATGACGATTATGCAGGAGAGAACAGAATTGCCCCATATGGTTTTCAAGCCTGTAAATCTATGGAAGTTGTTGTTAAGTGCCATTGAGACATAGACAACTCATAGCAAATGAAAAGACTTACATGAATGAAAAGATCTGAGCACTTGTATAACTTTCATCGTTTTTCCATGTTCATAGTTTCTGTAGGCAAGCCACTCCTTGCTTCCAAACTTGTTTTAATCAGGAAGCTCCACCAAACACTGTCCATCATGGGTAACCATTATCATATTTGACACATCAGTGTCAGTGTTTAGTATTACAGCATCCATGAGTTACCTCTGTCCAGCAAGTGGACAGAACAATGCTAATACCACTTATAAGAACGTTTGACCAAAAGCCAGGCCCGAGGGCCACAGGCCTTTGGGTCCAAATGCATTTTTCAATAGGAGGCCGAATCAAATCAACTCACACCCATTGGTGAGTAAACATTCCACCCTAATCCTCACCAGAACCAGCAAACAAACCTCTGTAGGATCAGACTGCTGAAAGTAAACTACATTTTTCTCTTGTGGAATGGCTGGTAGATTTGAATCCCTGGCCTGTAGGTAAGTTCCTTTGGACTACCAGAGCTTCAGGAAAGAAGTCTTATAAAGCAGTTAGACCCTCTCCTGTTGTGTCACCACAAATTGGAAGTAACTGTAATGCTGTGATGGAAAGAAATTAGAATTCTCAATCATTGCTGGTAGGGATGTAAAAGAGAAAGTGCCTTCAAATTTGTTCAGAAATATTCCATAAAAAGCTACCAAGTGTGACTCAGCAGTTCTACTGCTGGGCATGTATCTAAATGAACACATTCCCATATAAAAATGGTTCATGAATATTGTTTGTTGTTAGGTGCCATTGAGTGTGTCTCATAGCAACACTATGAACAGCCATCCTGAAATGTAGCCTATTCTATGACATCCTTATAATCTTTGAGACTAGAGCCCACTGCTGAAGTCAGAGCCAATCCATCTCATTGTTGGGGTCTTCCTCTCCTTTGCTGACCTTTCATCTTTTCAAGCATGATATACCTTTCCAAAAAATAGCCTCACCTAGCTACAGGTCCAAAATATGAAAGACGAAGCTTCACCATCCTTGACTCCAAGATACACTCTGGCCACACCCCTTCCAGGACATATGGGGGTTTTCTTTTTGGGCAGTCTTCTCCAGCACAACTCAAAGGTATCAATTTTCTTCTGTCATCTTTATTCATTGTCCAGCTAATAAAGTGATAGCAGGTGACTGAGAAGACCATGGCCTAAATCAGGTGCATCTTAGTCTTCAAACTGACATCACTGCAGTTCACTATTTTGGAGAGGTCTCTGACAGCAGATTGCCCAATATATCTCCTAATTTACTGATTGCTGGTACCAAGGGTGTTGATTGTTGATCCAAGCCAAGATGAAATAATTAACAGCTTCAATCTTTCTCCGTCTATCCTGTTGACTATAGGGCTTGTGATGAGGATCTTTGTCTTCTTGATCTTGAGCTGTAACCCATAACTGAAGGTTGTAGTCCTTGTTCTACTGCAGTAAGTTTTTTATATCCTCTTCACTTTCTGCTTGCAAAGTTGTATCATCTGCATGACACAAGTTGTTGACTTCCTCCAATCATGATGCCACTCTCCACAAGAGTCTAGCTTCACGAATTATTTGCTCAGCATACAGACTGAATAGCTATGGAGAAAGGGTACAATCCTGAAATACATCCTTCCTGATCTTAAACTATGTAGTGTTCCCTTGCTTTGTTCACACAACAGCTTCTTGGCATAGGTATCCTGTACTACATTTGTATGCCTGGTTGTCTTTACAGTTTGCTTTTAGAGCTACAACATCTATCTGTTAGTTTGGTTATTAGAGAGTGATTTACATGTTGCCAATAACTTAGCTATCTTACATGTGTTTAAGATTAGGTGTTATTTGCTCCTGTTAGTACAGCACTTGTCAGTCTGCTTTACTTGTGTAGCACTCTAGTTCTGGGATCTGTGCCTCCAGGGTCTCAGGTACTAGAAGAGTCACTCATGATGGAAAGATTGCAACGGAGCTCCTAGATTAAGAGAGACTAAGGATTGGCCATCCACTCCCCCCCCCCAAAAAAAAGGTCTTTGAAAACCCTATGAACAGAGAACATAGGTCATTACACTATTAGACTTAAGAGCCCAGATAGGAAGTCACTCAAAATGAGGAGATAAATCTGCTAGAGAAATTAAAACATGGAATGTATGAAGTATGAATGTAAAAAAATGAAATAGAACACATGAAGATGACATTCTAGGTATCACTTTGAATCAGAAAATCACATGATCCAGTATGCTGGGAATGAAAAATTGAGGAAGAACAGTGCTGCTTTCATAGTTAAAAAGACAATTTCAAGATTCATCCTGAAGTACAATGCTGTGACAGGATACTTAATATGCATACTAGGAAGACCTGTTTATATGACTATTATTCAAACATATGAATGCCTAGAACAGGCATTTCTACCAGCCAGAAAGTAGGAAAAATCTATTTATTCAATTTTAATGTAAAAATATTTCAAGTTTCAAATCCTCCTAAAACAAGAAACATGTTTTGCTGTGTTGTTTTTAGGTGCTGTTGTGTCAACTAAGACTTAAAGTGACAATATGAACAGATCTGAACTTTGTCCTACCTATGCTATCCTTATCAGCTAAAATACACTTGAGCTCATTGCTGTTAGGTCACTGTGTTAAGTCATCTAGTTGGGGGCTTCCTCTCTTTCACTCTATTTTCCTGAGCATAGCCTCTTGTAGCAACATATCCAATACGAAGCTGCCATTTTTGCCTCCAAGGAGCACTCTGGCTGCACTTTCCCCAGGACATATATGTATGGTTCTTTAGGTATTTCATGGACTATTCAGTGCAACTTCTTCAACATCATAACTCAAAGGCATCATTTTTTCCTCTGTCATTCTTATTCATTGTCCAGCTCTCTGATACATACCAAGTGATTAAAAAGGTCATGGTCTGAAATAGATACACCTTAACTCTTCAAACTAACATCACCGCTCTTCAGTATTTGGGAGAGGTCCCTCAGTGGATTTATCCAGTGTAATGTCTTCTGATCTCCGGACTGCTGGTACCAAAGGTGTTAAATGTTGATCCAAGTAAGACAAAATCTTTGACAACTTCAATGCTTCCTCTGTCTATCATGATGCTGTCTATTGGCCTAGTGTTGAGTACCTCTGATTTCTTGATGTTGAGATATAATCCATACTGAAGGCTGTAGTTTGTGATCTTTGGCAGCATGTGTTTCAAGTTCTCACTTTCAGCAAGCAGGGTTGTGTCCTCTGTGTAATGGAGGCTCTGATGCTGATGCCACATTCGTCAGAGTCCAGTTTCATGAATTACTTGATCAGCATAGAGACTGACTAGATACAGAGAAAGGATACATCTCAGATGCATACCCTTCTGGATTTTAAACAATACAGTGTTCCCTTGCTCTGTTTGGACAGTAGCTTGTTCTTAGTACAGATCTTTATTATTTTTTTTTTTTTGCTTTTTATGGTGCTCAAATACGTTTAAAGTTTCAATCATTTTTATGTGTATAATACTGTGACATTAAATGCTGGTGGTGGTGGTGTGTGCTATTGAGTTGGAACCAATTCAGAGCTGACCCTCCAGTGTTTACAAAAGACTTTTGCTAAAATTCAGAGATAAGCTGTTTTAGGTTTTAAGTGACGTACAATTTTGGCAGTGGGAACTAAATGTATAAATACCAGATGACTATTATGCATCCAGATTTGTGAATTTGAATAAGCTTAATCAGATGTCGGAATTTAGCTATAAAATAGTGCTTTTTGGATCAGTATTTATACTTTCTTGGCAATCAGTGGTTTTGTTTTTTTAAAAAGCTTTTAGCTGTTCTGTGATTAGAACTGGTGAAAAGAAGTTGGAATTAACTTTAAACTCCCAATTAAAGTGTTAAGGATCAGTAGATACTTTTACTCATCTCATTGGAAACTTGTAAGTTCAAAGATGCTGAAGAGTTTGTCAGCTTCTTTTGATCTCTTAAACAACTTGAACACAATGGCTATTTTTTACGTCTTTCTTTACCTTTTGTCTAGTCTTGCCTCCAGATATTCATTTAACCGTCTCTTCCTTAGACCAGAGACCTGCCTAACTACTTTTCTTTGCCAACCTCAGATCTGGAGTTCATCTGCTCTTTCCTAATATTGTGCATGGAGTGTTAAGTATAAGTTAGTAGAAAGTTTTAATGGCCTGGAAGATGTTTATTCTAGTGAAGCTTTTCATACCAAGTAGTCAATTAATAAGATAGAAAGATGAAAAAAAAGAAGAAAAGCTGTCATTTTTAAGAGCTCTTAAAAGATCCATAAAACACGGCAGTCTAATAAAAATACACTTATGGGGGAGAAGTGGGCAGGGAGGATAATGTGCAACAATGGGTAAATGGAAATCCAAGTTATCTATAATCTTTCATTAAAATCGCAATTAAAAATACATTAATCACTGAAAACAATAAATATGTTTAAAGCACTATTAACAACAATACAAAGGTTATTTTAAGTTTTAAGCTGTGGAGTCCTTTAAAATGTTTTGTTAAAATGTTTTGTATAAACAGAAAAGGAAATCATCATTTTTAAAGACAGGCACAAATAATTTCAAATTTGATGTACTTTTGAAATTTTTTATTTACCTTTTATTTTAAAAGAGAAAGACCACTGAAATTAATTTTTAAGAATGTAGAAAACAAAAATTTGCCAAACATCAGATCTACACAAATCCTTACAAAGGTTTTCTGTGTAGTCTTCATAAACGCGAATCTTTGTAAATGTTTCAATCTTACTGTAGATCTTGAATCCATTTCACAATAATGAGGCTATAAAATTTTTATGCACTGCATTCACTATATAGTATAAATAAAATTTCTATTAAAGGGAAAGCAGGATAATACAAAAATATGAGAGAGACAGAGAAGGCAATCTGTTGAGGCTCCGTATATCTTACTTGCTTTGTAGCTTTCTGTCATTACTTTCAAATAACATACAGCACATGAGGAACAGTAATCATCTCCTTTATGAATCTTCTCTATTTAAAAATCTATTGTTTGTAAAACTGGACCAATTATCATAAACTATCATTTGCATAATTCATCGCAAGTCTGTTAGCAAAGCATTTAGTCAATGGTATCAACAAATGAAAGAGGATGGAAATTTATTAAAAAAAATTTGTTAAGCTTGCCAACTCATTAATTATTACAGACTGTGCTGCTATTTCAATTTCTAATTAGATGTTCAATGCCTCACATTCAAAGACTGATCAATGGAAAGAAGCAAAAATGAAATTATTTTCTAGGTACAGCAATATTTCATTTGATAACAAAAGGATAGGACAAAATATAAGCAAGATTTATATGCGTTCCAATTTTTCACTCAAGAATTCTTCTACACTGTCTGTGTTCCACTTAAGGATGCTTAATTCTTCAGCAATGTTCCCATTGTCGTCCAAAAGCTTAAGTACAGGATCTGAACCACGAACATACTAAAAAGAAAAGATGGTCATTATTTTCTGTTCATAAAGAACTGACAAAGTCCAAAATGATTCAATCTAGATCAAAGAGTTAAACAAAAACTTTTCCAAAACAAAACAAAACATAACATGTGAATCAACATTTCTTAAAGAAAGTATTTAAGGAAAACGTCAATGACATGTTTTAAAAAAATTTAAAAAAAGAGAGAGAGAGAAGGACAAAACCACACCTTTATCTTACTTCTAAAGAGAAAACTACCTTTTGGTATAAAAACAGTTTGAGAATTCTATTACTAAGAGTACTAAATATTTAATATATACAAGACACTAAAAAACTCTCAAACAAACTTAAAATCTAATGGAAACAGACTAGTCTTGACAAAGAATTAATGGTATTGAGTAATGCTGAAATAAGTTATCCAAATAAATTATCAATCTCAGGACTTACAGTTCACATAATAACTTTTCTTTGGTTTATGAAACTAATGATTCTGCTGAAATGAATCAAGGATTGAGCTGTGTTCTTGAAACTTCAGATCCAACAACTAAATGGTCCCATATGTCACAGACAGCTCTGAGATATTCCAAGTTTCATTAAATGTGACAACAAATATTATCCCATTTGTTACATGGACCTTCAATTCTAAATAAAGTATAGCTATATATAACTAAATAACTAGATATACAGATATCCTCTTTCAGAAATAATGTGTCAGCTTTCCCTTCTCCTAGGTTGTGAAACTCTAGAGATGGAAGTAAGCTCTCATGTACTGCTGTTGTTGTATACCTTCAAGTCAGTAATGACCCCCAGCTGACTCTCCTGCAAGTTTCAGAGTGCCCATCGTTAGCACTTGGCATATTCTCAACTATATTTGCAGAGTTGTAGAAATGTATGCTGAAAAATATAGCTTACATTTCTGAGAGACATTTTACCAATGGCATTGCTGTTTAAAGATACCAACAATAATAATTATCAATGTTAGCTTTAAAATAAATTCTAGAAACCATTAAACTTTAAGAGCCAATTAAAAAACTCAACATTTAAAAACTAAAAAAAAGCCAAAACAAAAAAACATTTTTTTGCTATATATAATTAGTTATTAAGAAACGGTACTCAGTTTCTTAGTCATTTTATCTTAATCAATTACAAGTCAAAAAATTTAACAGTAACTGAAATTAATATTCTACTCCTTAAGACCCTAAGTAACTGAGTTTTTAGGAAAAACTGCCCCTAACCTATAGGCTCTGTGAGTTAATAAATCATTAATTACACACATATGTAAATATTATGTACATAATACTAATAAGTAAGTATTTCTGATTAGGCTATTCATAAAAACTCATTCTAAATATTTCTTTTAAAAGACACTTATTTTAATTAGGAAATAAAAAGGTTATAAAGAGATTTCATTAAAATTAACTCTACCTTGATTTGCAGTCCTCGGAATAGCTTGGGTTTATCACTCCTGACAAAAGCTTAAAAGAGACAAAAAAAAAAAGAAGAAAAAAAAAAAAAAGAAAGAGCTGAGTTTGTTTACTCACATGTCCAAATTGGCTACCAAAAACAAAAGAAAAAGAAATAAACAATATGAATGCAAACACATGCATAGTCCTTGGATAGGAGGACTATATATTTTAAAACCCTGTTGGGCACCTATTAAAATGTTTAAACAAATAAATATTTACTGAACAACTATAAGCCAGATTAAGAGAGAAAGCTATATAGAAAGGAAATGATTCCTGTCCTCAAGAAACTTACAATTTGCGAAGGGGAAAAAATTAAACACAACCAACCAAGGAGTAACATAATAATCACAGCAGTAGTAAGTAGTATAAAGGAGACATTCATGATACTACGAAAGAATAGTAATTTTAATGAATATGGAAATTAAAATCTTCCTCTAAGCATGACCCTGAAAGGAATCTTTAACTGATTTAATGATATAAAAAATGGAAACTTCAGGGTAGCAAAATAGCAGCAATTAAAAAAGAAAAAGTATAGAGCGAAAAAATTATCTTTACAAATTTATAAAAACTTGTACTTTTTATATAAGGCTCCTTACATCTTAAAACAGCAGGTAGACAAATGGGTTAAGGAAAGGGACATATAATACACAAATACACAAGTAATAGAAATAAATATTCAAACATCACAAATAAGTAATAAAACATCACACAAGACAGTGGAGCATTCTCATTCAGACAGGGTAAAAAGAATAATCAGATTGGACAAAAGAAGGGATTGTCCTGGGGTAAACTGTGGGAATTAAACATAGGACTATCTTGTGTTAAAAACGTAATGTATTTTTCTAAAACACGAGTTAGATGCCCCATTTACTTATTTCTAATAGCTTCATAATTTAACAACTCACAATTATTAGAATGAAAAGGCTATATATTACATCAATACAGGTTACCTGTAGAAAAATCAAGAGGCAGAGTTTGAAGAGACTAAGGGGATACTGTTGTTTTGTGTACTGTTGACTCAGAACTGACCCATAGCTGACCCTCTAGAGGGTTTTCAAAGGTAGTTAACCAAATGGGAGGAGACTGCCCATCCTTCTCTCATAAGGGATTATTATGTAGCTTAAAATCAGGGAAGGTGGTCTATTTTTTCATGATTAGTATTCAAATATGAGCAGGTAATCTGAGAAGCTGGTCTACATAAAGAACTTGTCATTAGGACTGGAGGGAAAATGCATTAACAACTTGAGACACAACCCTGCTTGCTCAAAATGAAGAGGACTTGAAAGCATTTACTAATGAAGGTCAAATATTCACAGCCTTCAGGAAGGATTATTATATATCAACATAAAGGTAACAGAAATCCTCACAACTGGACAAATAAAAATCATCAAACATAGGAAAGACTGAGGTTGTCAAGGTTGACGTATTACTTAGATCTATAATCAGCTCCCACAGAAGTAGCCAAGAAATTAATGATATATTCATTGAAAAAATTGCTGGAAAAGATCTCTTTTTAATGTTTTAAAACAAAGATGGTCACACTACCAAGCATGCGATTTTCCCCCCAGGTCCTTCTGATAACATGCCCAAAGTATGTTAGACGAACTCTTGTCATCCTTGCAGGAACATTCTGGCTGCAATTCCACTAAACAGAAATTTGTTGTTTTTGTAGTCCATGCTATATTAAATTCTTCACTAACACAAATAATAGGTATCAATTCTTTGGCCTTTCTTATGGTCTAAGGTTCACATGCACATGAGGTGAATGAAAATACCATAGCTGGGCACATATTAGTTCTCAAAGTGACACCCTTGCTCTTTAGAACTTTAAAAAGCTCCTTGGCAGTGGATTTACCCAGTGCTGTCATTTACTTATTTGACTGCTGTTTTATGAGAACTGACTATGGATACAAAGAAAATGAAATCCCTGACAACTTTGATCTTACCTGTATTTATGATCTGTTTACTGATATAATGTAAGGATTTCCCCTCTTTATTTTCAGGTATAATCTATATTGAAGGCTGTTATGTCTTCGAGCTTCATTCATAAGTGCGTCAAGTCCTCTTTACTCTCAGCAAGTCAAGTTGTGTCACACCCACATTAAAGGTTGTGAGCGAGTGTTTCTTGATGTCACTTTCTTCTCAGATTATTTGTTCAACATATAGATGAGTACAGTGAAAGGATACAAACTTGATAGACAATTTTGATTTTAAACCATGCAGTATCCCCATGTAGTGAGTTTAGATATATTCTTTCCTATAGCAACTTAAGGTTGTGTCATCTTCATAACACAAGTTGATGAATCTTCCTCCAATCCTTATACCACATTTTTTTCATATAGTCCAACTTCATAATTATTTGCTAACTATGCAGATTTACGTGTAAAAGATACAAGTCTGACACATACTTTTCCCAATTTATGATGTTCCCTTGAAGATTATAGCCTTCAAAATGGATTATATCTTAACAACAACAAAAGTCATTACCCTTGGACAGTGGGCAATATTATGATACATGGAGAAAAGAATGAAACTGTCAACAATATTACTTGAATCCACAATCAACACCCATGGTAAAAACAGGAAATCAAAAGATGTGCTGCATGGCTAAATTTGCTTTTAAAGACCTCCCTGATCCAAACCATGATGTTGTTGTTATGTGCCGTTGAGTCGCTTGTGACTCATAGCGAACCTATGTACAAACAGCCCTAAACTCTGCTCTGTCCTGTGCCCATCGCACGGTCTCTGACACACCCATCTCGATCTCCCCAGTCAATGAATCAATCCACCTCAGAGGGTCTTCCCCTCTTGCGCCGTCCGTCCCTCCATCCTCCCAAGCACGATGTCCCTCTCTCCAAGGACCTGTCCCTCCTTACAACATGTCCAAAGTATGTCAGACCCAAGCCCCAGAATCCTTGCCTCCAAGGAGCAGCCTGATTTAACCCTCTCCAGGATGAATCTGTTTGTTTTCTTGGCAGTCCATGGCACATTCAACACTCTTCTCCAGTACCACAGCTCAAATGCCATGATATTTTCAATTTTTTCCTATGCATCTAATAGTTGGACAATGAATAAAGACGACAGAAGTACTGACACCTTTGAACTGTATCTTGGATTGTTAAAATATCCCATGGATTGCTAAAAGACCAAATAAGTCTGTGTTGGAGGAAGTGTAACCAGGGTGTTACTCAGAGGCAAGGATGATGAAACTTTGTCTCACATACCTTGGGCATGGTTTCAGGAGAGGCCAGTCCTTGCGAAAAACACCACCACGCTGGGAAAAGTAGAGGGTACAGAGGAAGAAAGGATGGCCTTCA
Source organism: Elephantulus edwardii (assembly GCF_000299155.1). Taxonomy (NCBI): domain Eukaryota; kingdom Metazoa; phylum Chordata; class Mammalia; order Macroscelidea; family Macroscelididae; genus Elephantulus; species Elephantulus edwardii. Next base: position 4,501,064 of record NW_006399974.1, on the reverse strand, counting down.
GAAGATGGACTGTGATAGAGACTATAACAATGGGCTGGAGTGTATCTGAGACAGTAAGGATGCAAACGATAGGGCAAGGTTCAGCCCTGTGGTTCACAGGGTTGCTGCTCTGAGTTGTAGTCAACTTGATGGTACCTAACAATACAGCAACTTAAAAGGTACAAATACATACATTATGGATGAGAACAGATACTCAAAGACTAACCAAAACAAGATCCTAAATATATTAGAAAATTAGCCCAAGCAGTCAAAGCTAAAGGAAGAAACCAAGAAATCAAAGAGCTGAACAGAATATTTCAAAAGGCAGCCCAGGATGACAAAGCAAGATACTATAATGAAATGTGCAGAGAGCTGGAGTCAGAAAATCAAAAGGACTGAACTCGCTCAGAGTTTCTTAAGTTGAAGGAGTTGAAAAATAAATTCAACCCAAGGATGGCAAAACTTAAGGATACTTTGGGTAGAATGTAAAATGATCCAGGAAGTATCAATAGATGACAGAAGGAGTACACAGAGTCACTGTATCAGAAATAATTGGCTGACACATAAGAATTTCATGAAATAACCTTGGCTGACACATAAGAATTTCATGAAATAACCTATGACTAAGAGCCTATGGTGATGAAGGCGAAGTTCAAGTTGCTATGAAGGAACTGGCAAAAAATAAGGTTCCAGGAGTTAACAGCATACCAATTGATTTATTTTAACAAACAGACGCTGCCCTGATGTGCTCACTAAGTTGCGCCAAGAAATCGGGAGGACAACCAGCTGGCCAACTGACTGGAAAAGATCGAGAACTGTTCCCATTCCAAAGAAAGGTGACCCAACGGAGTGCAGAAATTATTGAACAATATCATTAATAACTACATGCAAGCAAGATTCTGCTGAAAATGATCCAAAAACATTTGGAACAATATGTCAACAGAGAACTGCCAGATGTACAGGCTGGACTTAGAAGAGGTCGTGGTAGTAGGGATATTATAGCTAATATTAGATGGATCTTGCAGAAAGCAGAGAATACCAGAAGAATATCTATCTGTGCTCCACTGACCATGCAAAGGCTTTTGTTTTGACTATGGATCATAACAAGCTGTGGCTAACTCTGAGAAGAATGGGAATCCCAGAACATTTGATTGTGCTAATGCAAAACCTGTACTTGGACCAAGAGGCAGTAGTCAGGATAGAACAAGGAGGTACTACATGGTTCAAAGGTCCGTCAGGGATGTATTCTGCCTCAATACCTTTTCAATCTGTATGCAGAACAGATCATCCGAGATGCAGGGCTGTACAAGGAGGAATGTGGCATCAGGACTGGTGGAAGAATCATCAACAACCTGCGTTATGCAGATGACAGAACCCTGCCTGCTGAAACTGAGGAGGACCTGAAGCGCTTGCTGCAGAAGGTCAAGGACTGCAGTCTTCAATATGGACTGAAGCTCCACATCAAGAAGACAAAGATTCTCACTACTGGGCCAATTGGCAGTATCAGTATGGATGGTGAAGAGATTGAGACAGTTAACAGTTTTAGTTTAGTTAGTTCCACAGTCAACAATCTTGGTTAACAGCACCCAGGAAATCAAGAGACGAGTTGCATTGGTAAAGTCAGCTGTGAGGGACCTCTCAAGAGTACTGAAGAGCAATGACATCAGGCTGGAGCCTAAGGCGCGCCTGATCCAGGCTATACTCTTCACAATTATGTGCTATTCATCAGAGAGTTGGACAGTGAATAGGAATGATAGAAAGAGAATTGATGCCTTTGAGCTGTGGTGCTGGAGAAGTGTGCTGAATATACCATGGACTGCTAGGAGAACAAACAGGTTTGTCCTAGAGAGGGTGAAGCTGGAATGCTCCTTGGAGTCAAGGATTCTGAAGCTTAGTCTGACATATTTTGGGCATGTTGCAAGGAGGGACTGGTCCTTGGAGAGGGACATCATGTTTGGGAGAGTGGAGGGACGGCACAGGAGAGGAAGACCTTCGATGAGATGGATTGATTCTGTGATTGGGGTGGTGGGAATGAGTGTGTTTGAGCAGCAAGGTTGGCACAGGATAGAACCGCATTTAGGGCTCTTGTACACAGGGTTGCTATGAGTCGTAACCAACTTGGTGGCAAACAACAACAACAACGTAATTCCCAATACTAGTTTTGTTATCCTTTGTATCAATCTGTACTTTAATTTTATAGACACATATATGTTGTTAAAAAAAAAAAACCCACAAAATACTCACTTAGTACTGAATTACTTTGTAATAGCTAGGTGCCTTCAAGTCAGCTCCAACTCACAGCAAATCTGTGTACAACAGAAGGATACCCTGCCCGATCCTATTATATCTTCCCAATCTCCCTGTTGTAACCAAGGCGCTAATTCATCTGAGAGTTTTCCTCTCTTTAGCTAACCCTCTACTTTTCTAAGCACAATATCCTGCAGGTTCTTCCTGAAAACATGTCCAAAGTACATGAGACCATGTCTCACTATCCTCAATTCTAAGTAACATTCTAGCTGTCCAGCTGACCGACCTTTGCTTTTGGCAGCCCATTGTGAAGTCAATGTTCTTGGCTAACAATTCAATGACTAACAATTCTTTAATCTTCCTTATTCATTATCCAGCTGTCACAAATGTGTGAGGCAAATGAAAATACTATGGCTTTGGCCAGGCATACTGTACCTTGGTTTTGAAAGCGACATTTTTTTCCCTTCAGCACTTTAAAGAGGGCCCATAGTAGTAAATTTATCTTTTGATGTTTTGACTGCTGATTCCTTGAGCTTTGCATCCAAGTAAAACGAATTATTTAGTAACTAATCAGTCCAATGACAAAGATTTTTGTTTTATGTTGAGGTATAATCCATACTGAAGTTTTATCATACTTTGAGCTTCATCAGTAATACATAACAACACTTAAATGTTAACATATTTATTTTTAATTAATTGTTGTTGAGTGTTGTCAAGTCAGAACTGACTCACAGCTGGCCCTCCAGGGGGTTTTCAGAGGTAGTATATCACACAGGAGAAGACTGTCCATCTTTCTCAAATGAAGCACCTGGTGGATTCAAGCCAAGTACTTTTTTGTTGGGAGCTCTGTAGCCCATTGGTAAGAAACTACGCTGCAATCCTGAAGGAACACAGCTCAAATCCAGCTATGGGTTGGTTTTGACTTGACAGTACACAACAATATTTTATCTTGGAGTATAATCCACACGGAAGCTTCAACATACTTTGATCTTCATTAGTAATACTTAGCGACATCATAATAGATACTCTTCATAATAAAGATCTTAAAACACTTGGCATTTAGTGTGTGGAGGAAAGGTTAATCTTACTTATTTTAAAGATTTTAAAAGCTTACTGGAAGAGAAGTACTTAGCCATTCTATCTACACTTAAAATATTTTATTTAAAGTAGAATGATTTATCATCATATTCTTAGAGATTTTTGAATCCCTAAACAAAAAAATAAACTACTCTGGGAAAGTACTATTACTATACTCCTTTGTATCTGTAACAGACCCTAACACAATACTATAATTTATTCAATACACTTTTAACAGTCTGGAATAACATATTAGGAAAGAATAGGAAGATGAGTCACTAAATTACTATTTTCATCAATTATTTCTCTCTGCTAGAGTTAGACCATAAACCTCCAAATTCTAAACAAGGAGAGTATCTGTTAATAGCAAATCACATTTCGTACATAGTTCTAAAAGAGCAAGGGCGGTATGAAGATGGCCAAGTGTGACCTCTACTAACTGTGCAGCATTAACAGCACCCACAGTACAAAATTAATTCCCATAAAATCACACATGCCTCCTCTTCTTCTAATTCCAGCGCCAATCCTACTGGACTGTTATTAAGTGCCATCAAGTTGACTACAACTCATAGCGACCCCAAGTTCAATAGCTCTGAATCCTGTTCTATCCTGAGCCAATCTGTCTCTTACAAAGCTACCATCAGTACCCCGGTCACTGTGTCAATCCATCTCATCTGGAGTCTTCCTCTCTTATACTGTTCCACGATCCTTCCAAGTATGACATCCTTCTCCAAACAACGGTCCCTCCTGGCAACATGCCCTACATGCCCCAAGCAGTTTCAAAATCATGGCCTCTAAGGAGCAGCTTGGTTTCATCTTCCCCAGGACAGACCTATAAAGTTTTCCTGGTAGTCCATGGTATATTCAGTACTCTTCTTCAGCACCACAACTCAAAGGCATCAATTTTTCCGTCAACTCTAGCTCTCTGATGCATAGCAACTAACTGCAAAGACCACGGCCTAAATTAGGTGACAGCTGTGCAGAAATCACAGAAACCTATCCACGATTATTAGGAAAGTTAACAGGTTACAAGATACAATCTGTCAGGACAGTTTCCAAAGCACTTGCAAGCCCCTCAGCTTCACAGCTTTAGGCCAATGTTATAAAGCTTTCAGTTCTGCCAATTAAGGTATATCCTCCCCAAGTCCTCCAACAAGCTTGGGCGCAGGCCCCTTTTCTAGTTCCAGGAGGTCAGAGTCCCAAGTCTGCTCCATCTTATGTCAGTCTCTGGTTCTCTGCTTCTGTTCACCTGAAAATTTGGCTGGCATAAGAATCTCTGGCCCGAAGGGCACACACTGTATCTTCTACTCTGGCTTTGAAATGAATACATTTCTGCCACTTAACATGCTCAATTTAAACCTGGTGGAATGGTGAAACAAGCCAATCCTCTTGTGGATAGACTAACACATTATCTTTGTTTCCTCCTAGCTAGTTGTCAGTCAAAGCCTAGGAAAGCCATTTGACCAAGAGACCGACTCATTGGTGACTGTGGGCCATCAAGCTGGAACTGACCCATCGGTGATCCTCCAGTGGGTTTTCAGAGGCAGTAAATGACACAGACGACTGCTCATCTTTCTCCTGCAGCTGGTGGATCTGAACTGATGCCTTTGGGTTTGCAGTTTAGCTTTTAGGCCACCAGAGGTATTATATAGCAGTGTGACTGGCTATATTAAAAACAAGGTTACTTTCAAGAAACCTACAATTTGTTTTAACAGTCCTACAACAGTAAAAAAGGTAAAAAGTGGTCAGAAAAACAATGTTTTCTATTTAAATGACAGATATCTACTCTTAGAAGGACTGGTAGTGCAGTGATTAAAGAATTTGGCTACTAATAAAAAACCCAGTGGTTTGAACTTAGCAGTTGTTCAATGGAGGAAATATGAAGCAATCTGTTTCTATAAGATTTATAGCCTTGGGAACCCACAGGCAGTTTTATCTGTGCTACAGGGTGATTATGAGTCACAATCAACTTAATATAAAAGGAGAATTTTTCTTTGATAAGTATTCTGAGTTGATAGGAAAGATAGGTTACAACACTGAAGCAATAAAGCTCCCCCCCACCAATAAAGGGGGTTACACTCTTTGATAAGAATGGTCCTAGAAAAAGTGAAATCAAGGTACTCTATGGAGGCAAGGACGGTGAAATGCCATCTCATGTCTCACATGCACTGGGCATGCTGTTAGGAGGAGAGAAGGATGTTATGCCTGGAAAGGTGAGAGTTCATATAAGAGAGGAAAATCTTCAACAAGATGGAATAACACAATGACTGCAAAAATGGGCTCAAGTGTGCCAGAGATGGTGAGGATCGCATAGGATAGGGCAGGATGTTGTGCATAGGGTTGCTATGAGGCATAATTACCTCATCAGCATAGAACCATTACAAATTCAGTTTATATAATACACATATTAATAGTTTTTTTTGAAGGAAGCTTATTGTTGATATTAGATGCTGATTGTGGATCCAAACAAGATGAAATCCATCAATAACTTCAATAATTTCTCCATTGACTGTGATGTTGCTTATTTATTGGTCCAGTGAAGATTTTTGTCCTCTTGATGTTGAGATGCAACTCATATTGAAGGCTGTAGTCTTTGATCTTCTGTAGCAAATGTTCCAAGTCCTCATTTTCAGCAAGCAAAGTTGTGCCATCTATATAAACCAGGTTGCTTATGAGTCTTCCTTTGATTCCGACTGCAAATTTTTCTTTATTAAGTCCAGGTTCTTGGATAATTTGCTAAGCACACAGATTAAATAGGTATGGAGAAAGGATACAACCCAGACACACACCTTTCCTGATTTTAAGCTATGCAATGTTCCCTTGCTCTTTTGGGGCAACTTTTTGATCTAGGTATAGGCTTTGTATGAGCATAATTGCTCTGTGATTCCCATTCTTCTCAGTGTTAGTTACAATTTGTTACGACTCATACAATCAAATACCTTTGCACAGTCAATAAAGCATAAACAGACATACTTCTGGTATTTTCTGCTTTCAGCCAGGATCCACTTGACATTAGCAATGATTCTTGGTTCTATGACCTCTTCTAAATCCAGCTTGAACTTGCCGTTTTCTCAGTATACTGACTGCTCTAGTTATTTCTGGATGATTTTCAGCAATATTTTGCTTGCATGCTATTTTGATGATAGGGTTAGTGGTAAGGAACCGTGCTACCAACAAAAGTAGTGGTGGTGTTAGGAGCTGTTGAGTCAAGTATGACTCATAGCAACCCTATGAATAGTCAACCCTATGAATCTGTCTTATTCTGTGCCATACTCATCATCTCTGATATACAAGAGCTCACTGCTGAAGCCATCATATCAAACGATATCATTGGGGGCCTTTTTCTCCTTCACTGACCCTCTATTGGCTCTATTGGAGAAATACGGGCAACAGACTCCTTTGTGATTTATTGCCCCTGAAAATCCACTGGAGGGTCAGCTATAGGGTGGTTCTGACCTGACAGCACACAACTACTACTTAAAACATGTATTCTTTAGAATATTTTATAATTACCAACAGAGACCTAAAATTAATAAATATTTTGTCAGAGAAAGATTGAAGAAGTATGGTAAAAATGTAGTCTAGGAAAAAGGCAATAAAAAATATCTGCTGATTTTCAGCCAGTGGGGGCAGGGGAGGGAGTTCAAGTTCAATGCTCCTGTTTCATTTCTATTATGGATCATACAACTGCATTTAATCTCTGAATGTAAACATGTATATTGGCTCTATTATGACAAAGGGAAAATGTTCATGTTTCATAAATCAAAAGTAAAATCATGATAACCCAAATCAAACCACTGTTGTGGAGTTGACTGTGACTCATAGAGACCTCGCAGTGGGTCTTGATGCTGTCAGTCTTTATGGGATGAGACTGCCCATCTTTCCTGCAGAGCAGCTGGTGGATTCTAATTGCTGACCTTTTGGTTAACAGCATATTTAACACACTATGCCACCAGAGGTCCTAAAATTATGACAGTAAATGAAATCAAGGAGGGAAAACAACCAAACCAAACCAAACCAAACCAAACCAAACCAAACCAAACCAAACCAACACAATGTTTAAAACAGAACAGTATTAAATGTGTAGTGTTGTAATCTGTAAGAGTCTTCTGATTTAATGATATCACATTCATACATTGTAATCAAATTTCACTTGTCCCTTAAGCTGCATGAGTCATCAAGCATGCAAACAGTAAATGACGAAGTCCAGGAAAACAAATGATGGGGTTTATGGCACCCTTTCAAGCAGCTTATTTTTTTTTTCTTTTAAAAGTTTCTGGAAGGGGAGAAATGGAACACATGAATGCTTAATATACCAGGAAATAGAGTCATTACCACTTAATCACCTGGGTCCAGTAGACTCTTAATTTAAAAATAATTTTATGAATGAATGAACACAAAACTAAATGGAAGGTAAAAAAAAAACCAAACAAAACTCCACCCACCCACCTTTATTAGAAATTGTAATAAGAATTTAAACACATTTTAGTAAACTCAAATATTCATTCTGTATTTTCTTCACTGAAAATATAAATAACCAATACAGCAATGTGGTTTGGATACAATGAATTGCTTATTAGTTCTCTTGCATGAACCTGGAGCTTGTCCATCTTGTAAATAAATATTATTCCTAGAGTTCAAACACATCTTTAATACAGTCTAGTTAATAAATAAAGTGTCTATTCTTTTTTTATATCTTCAAAGTGTACTACTTTGGAAAACTTGTAATTTTTTTGAAGACAAAGCAACCATTTCATTTGCAAGGCACTTTTTAATTTTCAGATATTTACACATTAATTACTCAAATAAATGATATTTTTTCATTTATACGTTAATTTATTTCTTCCAATTACTGTTGGCCTCGGTACTTACCCATTAACAAAGTGTATTATAGAAATTTTGGTATATAAACATCATAAAAATTCAAAGAACAATGTTACATGATTATAAAGGAAACCAAGATGATTCAGACTTTTTGTACTATTTTATGATAAAATTCTGTTATTGAATCTACCACAACTCAGACGCAGTGCTCCTATGACAAACAGATAGGAACCTTGCTCTATCCTGTGCTATCCTCAAGATCTCCAACACAGTTGAGCGTACTGTTAGTAATTGGGTATCTATCCATCAGTTGAGGGCCTTTTCCTCTTCTGCTGACTTCTACCTTTTCAGCACGGTACCTTTTGCCAAAGGTTGGCTCCTCCTAAAAATACCCAAAGTTTGTAAGAAAAAGTTTCATCATTCTTGCTTCTGAGGAGTACCTGGCTACACTTCCTGAGAATACAGATTCTCCTTTCTGTGCTGGGGAATAAATGCATTGCTTACTCATAGATTCTTCATTGTGAGAAAATCCACCCAGGATATCATCAAATTAAGTTTCACAGGCCCCAAATTTGTATATATGATCATCATTAACATCAACAGCAGGGTTGCTAATTTTGTGTGATAATGAAAATGTTCACTGCAAATATTTACCCTATCTGACCCTAAGGTTACTATTTGAAATATAAGTAAGATAATCAATAAACTAAATTTTAAACTTTATAGACCCTGTTTTGGGTCAACTTCTTCTTAATCATTATGGCAAAAAAAAAAAATTTGTGAATTCTCAACTTTGCTTAATGAAAAGTAACAAACTGTATTATAAAGAGGATACCTTCAAAATGCCTGCTATTCTTTCTTAAAACGGATATAAAACTCAGGACTACAAAATGGGGAGGAAAAACAACAATGACAAATTAATTTTATCATAAAAACATCAGTCTTAAAATTTTAGTATTTGCCCCTTAAGAATAGTTGGAATAACTGATGATTAATGATCCCATGTGTTAACTACAAGATGGAATGAATATTATTCCTTCAAAATAAGAAATATTTTTCTTTGTTCAAGTCCTCTAAGAAGAAATAAACACCATCAACCAATAGTTCTGACAAATAGGATAATCTCTTCCTCCTCCCAAAAACCCTATAAAATAAAACAGATTTTTCAGATTGTACCAGAAAGGTTCACAAAAACCATATAAAAGTAATTTATTTTCTAGTTTACTATAAGCTACCTTAAAAACAGTTCAATAGAAATCAGTATGGAGATTCCTTAACAAACTTACTTTTATTAGAGAAAATATCTTTCCAACAACTATTTATAATTTATAAAGGCAATTTTGTGAATAACACCGAACATAATCAAATATACAAGCAAGTTATTTTTAAAAATACGCCAAAACACACAAAATAGTTTACATGTTTCAGCTTTCCCACTGGACTGGTCATGGGCATTTCATGTGTGTAACTCTCTAGAAAAAATGGTTAAGACCTGTTTCATACACAGCTCAGAATGTGGGACTCCTCTTAAATGAAACCTTACAGAGTGGAGGCTATTCAGAGCTATTATTTACACACACACACACACACACACACACACAAAATCATTCCTCTCCTCCTTTCAAAGAGAGTAAATGTATCTGTCTTGATGTTAAATAAGATGTTTAAGGAAGAATACTTACCTGTTGTTTTGTACTGTTGAGTAGGAGCTTACCCATATCTGACTCTCTAGCCAATTTTCAGAGGTAGAAGTAAACTGCAACGGGATTGACTGCCCATCCTTCTCCCATGGAGCAACTGGTGGATTTGAACTGCATACTTTTGCACTGGCAGCACAATTCCTTATCATAGGTCACCAGAGCACCCTTATTCTTGACTAGATCTAATAATTTTGATCACATTCCAGGTAAGGGAGCTCTGGTAGACAAGTCTGCCGGGAGCTGTAGTACTCCTCTGGTAGTTCAAATCCACCAGTGACTCTGCAGGAGAAATAAAGGCAGAATGACAGCCCTGGAAACTTCATGGAGGAGCTGAAACTGATCTGACAACAGTGGGGTGTTGTTTGTTTGTGTTTTTTTTTTAAATGCAACATCCTAAACTGGGGTAGGGAGCTCTGGTGGCCTAGTGGGAAGAAACTGTGCTGCAATCCCAAAGTCATGTGGCTCAAATCTACCAGCTGGTCAAGAGAAGGATGGGTCATTTTTTTCCTGTGCAATTAACTATCTTTGAAAACCCATTGGAGGGTTAGCTATGGGTCGGTTCCAACTTGATGGTACACAACAAATAACATATGGTTTAAGCTTTAATTTGAATAGAAGGGCTTAAGATTGATGAATGTCACATGTAATTACAAGGACAGAAAATTAGATGTTTTTCCATTGACTACAAATATGTAAATATGAAATCAGAATATAGTCCATATATGAAATTATACTCTAAAAGAACAATACCAAATAATCAACAGCAGAGATAAGCTGAAATAGTTAACATTTTGTTTGTGGTTTATCTTTATAAAATAACTTATATTTAATCACTTTAGATGTTATTTACAAAACTATAAATGACAAATAATGGTTGAAAGAACATTTGCTATAAAGAGTGAATTTCTTTAGGAATTTATGGATTTCACTGAACTGTTTTAAAAATAGCTGACAGTATACTAGAGCAAAGTGAATTCTCAACTGTATTCTAGAAAAATGAAAAGATTATAAAGAAAAGCACTTCTAAAATAAGAAAATTTACTATTGTATAAAAAAACCAAATGGAATAAAAAATTATGCACCATTCAGATCATCACAAGGCAGTTTAAAAGCACTTTCAAAATTCAGAGAAAGATGACCTAAATAATTAGGAGAATTGGGGGGGAGGGGAAGAGGTACAATAATGAAGTCAAGAAACACAAAGGTGATTGATCATTTAGTTCAGAACAATAATGTAAAAAAGGAATGCTTGAAACCTATAAATTCACCTAGGCTATACAACTAAAGGAAGCATGGTCTTTCTACAAGACATCCATTTGTCAAAATTAAGAGTACTAGAAGTAGATAAATGTAGTATTTGAATTAATTAACATTTGAATTCCTCATATTATAAGACACTGTACTACATAGATTCTTAGTATACTAATGATGAAAGAGTAAACAACTGATACCTTTAAAAAGTGTTTTGGAGAGGAATAGTGAATCTATGATGGACTGGCAAAAGAACAAACAATTCGTCAAAAGAACAAACAAGTTTGTCTTGGAGAAAGTGCAACCAGGGCCTTACTTAAAGGTAAGGGTGATTAAACTTTGTTTCACAAACTTTGAGCATGTTACCAGGTGTCAGAACTTGGAAAAAACCATCTTGTCAGGTAAGCAGTGGGTCAATGACAGATGGGAAGACCCATGAACAAGATGAAATGACATAGTGGGTGCAATAATGGGCAGAGACTGAGGACAGTGCAACATAAGGCAAGATTTCCATCCAATGAATGAAAGGTTGCTAGGAGTTGTAGTCAAATTGATAGCACCTAACAACTACAACAACAATCTCTGTCAAGATTCCAACTTATAGTGACTCTGCAGGACAGAGCAGACCAGCATCAGTGTTTTACTACTCTTCCTAACAGCAACTTGAAGTTTTGAACTTCTAGGCTTTTGGTCAGCAGCCAAGAACTATAAGCAATGTACTTGAGTAACTCTCTATTCACTAATTTAAAAATGTCACTTTCTGAGGAAGCGCCAAACTGCCTTCTAGAATAGTTGCATCATCCCTATGACCCAGTTATTCCACTACCTAGAATGTATCAAGAATATGAGAACTGAGGCACAAACTGAGATTTGTACATCAATGTTCATAGCAGCATTATTTCCCACTGCAAGAACATGGAAACAGCTCAAATGTCCAACCACAAACGAATGGATTGAGAAATTATGGTACATTCACACAATGGAATGCTATGCAGCACGCAGGAGCAATAACTCTGTAAATTATTACCTAACTTGGGAGGGACTGGAAAGCATTATGCTATGTGAACTAACTCAGTCACAGAAGGATAAATATTGTATAAAATCATTATTGCAGCATGAGTATAAGGATCCAGGAGGGGTGGGAGAGGCTGGAAGCAGAGGGATGTGGATGTGCAGGGAGAAGGAGGGATTAATCATTGGGTTGTACAATTTGACGGGCAGAGGGGTGAGCAAAACAAAGAATTTGTTCAAATTTATATTTGAATTTTGTAAATAAACTAATAAAAAAATAAAACTATAGATGCAATGCATAAACTATTAAACCAAAACCAATTCAATGCTTAAAAAAAAAAAAAGTCACTTTCATGAAAATAAATGTTGAACAAAATTCCCAAGTTGTGAAATCATAATCCTAAAAAGAATTCTTTCTGGGAGCACTTAATGACATTTCTTGTGAAATGCGGATATTTAAGTGAAAGTTTATCAGTGTTAAATTTACATACCTTGGACTTGAGGGAACCTCCCCAATTTTCATCCACATACTTCAAGAATAGCTCCTGCATACAACTACAAAAAAGAAAAACAGAAAGAATAAAAATGTAAAATTAAAATTGCACAGCAAAACACATAGATTACTAGACAGGATCATTGAGAAAATAGACCCAAAGATATGAAAGGGCTTTTTTAGGTGGGGAAGTTTTAGAGTATTTATAAAACCTAAACACAATAGTACGGAGACTTGAAATTATGGGCCAAAACCATAGTTCTTAAGCTTTTAAGAGTCTTAGATTCTTTTGTGAATCTGAGGGAATCCTATTATTTTTGTGAATGAATTCTGTTCATGGACTTCAGGAAAGCACAGATAGAGGATTGTGGCTAAAAAAGTTCTTTCTATTAAAAAAGACTTACAATCAGTTGACTTCTATAAAAAAGTTGCTTTCAAGTAAGATCTGGGTAAAAAATAAAATATAAATTTCAGGAAAGTCTTTAACAAACATTAGCTCCTTGCCACTGAGTTAGAAATAACTCGTAGCTGATCTTTCAGTGAGTTTTTCAGAGGCTATGATCATATGGGAAGAGATTACAAATCTTTCTCTGTCAGAGGGGTTGGTGGATTTGAACTCTGAAAAAGCTCTGCCTTTGGATTAGCACAACTCCCTACAGTCTGTAACAACAGCTGTTATATTTATCTGTTATTTATTAAGCTGAGTGGTGGATATAAACTCTGAGAAAGCTCTGCCTTTGGATTAACACAACTCCCTACTGTCTATAACAACAGCTGTTAGACTTATCTGTTATTTATTAAGCTGAGGTGGTCAGGTATTGGTCACTCTGACTCAGACAATCACAGGATCTCTTAATGCCAGAATGACAAGTTGAGGAAGACCGGTATTGCATTCAAAGTCAAAAAGAACATTTCAAGATCTATCCTGAACTACAATGCTTGAATGACAAGATACTACCCATACAAATACAAGGAAGGCTTGTTAATACAACTATTACTAAAACATACATACTGACAAATAAAATCCTTTGAGAACTTTTACCAACCACTAAAATCTGAGATTGACCAGACTTGTAATCAAGATGTATTAACAATAATTGGCAACGAGAATGTAGAAGTTAGAAATAAACAGGAAGGACGAGTTGTTAGAAAAGAAGGACTTGGTGACAGAAATGAGGCTTGAGATCGAATGATTACATTTTGTACAATGGTTTACTGATACAAGACTGGGGCTGACTGGAAGAGACCAATAATACCCAAGTGAAAGAAGCTGAAGAAAATGAAAACAAGTTCACAAGGACCAAACCATGACCTTTGGTCAATCCCGTCTGAATTTATACCATGTCAAGTATAGATTTGAGACACTGAATACTAATAACTGAAAACCAGATGAGTTGGGTGAAGATCTAAAGGTTTTCATCTATGAAAAAAGCAAAAGGCCATTACAAAGACAGAGGAGAAAGAAAAGACCAAAACAGATGTCTCAAGAGACTCTGAAAATGATCTATGAACAAAGGAAAGAAATGCTAATGCAAAAGAGACAAAAATGACATTTCAAAGAGCAGCTCAAGAGGTTGGTGTTGTTATGTGCCACCGAGTAGACTGCGACTCATAGTGACCCTAAGCAAAACACAATAATGACATGTGCAAAGAGCTGGAGTTAGAAAATAAACAAGGAAGAACTCACTTAGCATTTTTCAAGCAATAGGAACTGAAAAACAAATTCAAGCCTTAATTAGCAATATTGAAGGTTAGTGGGTAAAATCTTGTATTATGCAGGAAGATGGAATAAATAAATAGCCACTGTAACAAAAAGAACTGGTCAATACTGAAACAATTTAGGAAGTAGCATATATTCAAGAACTAATGATAGAGAAGGAAGCTCAAGCTATACACCAAAGGCATTGGTGAAAAAATAAGGCCCAGGAATTGATGGGATACAGTCCTTCTAGAAAAAGATGCAACTCTGAACATGCTCATCAGTCTCTGCCGACAGAAGACTGCTACCTGGCCAGCTGAAAGGATGAGATCCATATTTGTTTCTATCCCTAAGAAAGGTGAACCAACACACTGCACATTATTGAACATCATCACTAATATCACATACAAGTAAAATTTTGCTGATAATTTTTTAAAAATGGCTGAAACAGTACACCCACAGGGACGTTCCAGAAATTAAGGCTGGATTCCTAAGAGGTTACAGCACCAGGATCATCAGTGTCTGATGGATCTTAGCTGAAAACAAAGAATATCAGAAAGATCCTTATTGTATTTTTATTTATTATGCATAGGTGTTTGTGTGAATAAAAAAAAAAAAAAGGTCAATATTACGGAAAATGGGAATGCCAGAAGACCTAATCGTACTTTTGTAAAACGTATACGTATACCAAGAACCTGCTTTCTGAACAAAACAAGTGAATATTGCCAGTAAAGACGTGTGTCAAGACTGTATCATTTCTTTGTATTTATTAAATCTGTATTCTGAGTAAAATATTTGAGAAGCAGGACTATAAAAACAAGAATGGGGGACTGGAGGAAGATTCAACAACAATCTGCAGTATGCTGATGACACAACCTTGCTTCCAACAAGTGAAGAGGATTGAAACACTTGCTACAGAATATCAGAGACTAAAACCTACAATATGGATTTCATATCAACATCAAGAAAATAAATATCCTCACCTCTGGACCATATCATGACAGATGGAGAAAAGACTGAAGTTGTCAATAACTTAATTTTACGTGGATCAACATCTTGGTAACAGGAGTCAAGAAATCAAAATACGTGTTGTACTGGGAACATCTGCTAACAAGGATATCTCCAAAGTGCTAAAGAAAAAGGAGGTTGATTTAAAGACGAAGCTGTGCAGATTCAAGCCACAGTCTTTTCAATTACTTCCTATGCATCTGAACGTTGGACAGTGAATTAAGATGACAGAAAAAGAATCGACGGCTTTGAATATGAAGTTGGAAAATATGCTGTTTACAGACATCCTAGTATTGACTATCCCGTGGATGGTCAAAAACCAAGCAAGTGCTCCTTAGAGACCAGGATGGAGAAACTCTGTCTCATATACTTTGGATATGTTGTCAAAAGGAACCAATTCCTGAAAAAAAATATACCATGGTGGCAAAGGTCACAGGAAGACCCTCAACAAGATGTGAGGGAAACAGTGACTGTAGCAATGGGGTGGAGGACTTGAGTATATCAGAGAAGTGAGGATGGTGTAGATAGGGCAAAATTTAGATCTGTTGTTCATAGGGTCACTAAGAGTTATAGTCAGCTAATGGCACCAAACACCACAACAAAACAGTTCCCTGAAAAGCCCTTGCTGTTGTTATGTGCCATTGAGTCGCTTGCGACTCACAGCGACCCTATGTACAACAGCCCTAAACTCTGCTTTGTCTTGTGCCAATTGCACTGTCTCT
>NW_006399974.1:4477691-4482353 GCF_000299155.1 Elephantulus edwardii | reverse complement strand
GTCCAGGGCAGCATCTGTTAACTGAAATATATCAACTGGTATACCATCTATTCCTGGAGCCTTATTTTTTGCCATTTCCTTCAAAGCAACCTGAACTTCTTTCATCACCATAGGCTCTTGCTCATATGTTGTTTCATGAAATTCTTCTGTGTCTTCCAATTCCTTTCAATACAGTGATTCAGTATATTCCTTCCATCTTCTTTTAAAAGCACTGGAAATAGGAAAGGAATCAGAATTGGATAAAGGCACATCTGGATGTGTTTCTAATTTTTTTTTTTTAAATAATGTACATGTTCTGTGGTACAGAGAAGTACTTTTCCTGAGTAGGTTACAAACGTAACAGTATTTCAGTCTCTGCATAGGTTACCCAGAATAATCCTCTGTTATCCTCCATATAGGTATCCTTTTCCACTGTGCTTCTATATTTTACCTAGAGCTACAATAAACTAGAGGCCTGTAAACAGCAGAAATTTAAGTTCCTCGAGGAACTTATGAAACATGTATTAGAGAAAGTAAATTTCTGTTTTCAGGCATCTAGTTTATTGTAGCTCTAGGTAAAACATAGAAGCACAGTGGAAAAGGATACCTATATGGAGGATAACAGAGGATTAGTCTGGGTAACCTATGCAGAGACTGAAATACTGTTAAGTTTGTAACCTACTCAGGAAAAGTACTTCTCTGTACCACAGAACATGTACATTAATTAAAAAAAAAAATTAGAAACACATCCAGATGTGCCTTTATCCAATTCTGATCCATTTCCTATTTCCAGTGCTTTTCCCCAATAATCATGCACACAGCTTTGTTATTATATTATTAATTTTCTGTTTCTTGATTGCGGGCAGGAAATATCTTATTTACCTTTATTTCCACCAAAACTGTTTAATATATGTGCACTAGAGAGACAAATTCATTTCACAGAAATATAAGTGAATTTTTGTAGTAACATTGATATCACACAACCATTGTTGGCCTTAAAAGTGAGACAACTAAGAGCATCTCCTGAAGAGTTAAAAACAACCTACGGGAAAAAAAGCATAAATTACACTCTTTCCCTACAAAAGAAAGTAATCACAACCTTGATTAATTAAATTACACTTTTTAAAAAAGAAATAGGAAAGGTGTTTTATACCTAAGGAGTGACTTAAGTTTTGTTAAGAACTATTCCTTGTTCTTGCCTCTTCTATCAACTATCACTGGCTTTCTTGGTTCCTTTAACTGAAGTTTACTGCAGTCTAGCTGTAGTTTTTGTGACTTCACTGAGTGACAGCCAACTCATATTTGATCCTCCAGTGGATTTTCAAAGGCAGTAAATCGTATGGGAGGACACTGCCCATCTTTCTCTCACAGAGCAACTCGTGGATTCAAACCACACACTTTTTGTTTGGCACCACAGCTCCTTACCCACTAGAGTTCCCTAGTCTTCTTATGTTGTTGTTAAGTGCTGTTGAGTTGTAGATGATTCATAGCGACCCTATGAATGAAAGACCTGAACAACTGTATCACTTTTATCATTTCTTGAAGTTCAAAGGGTTTCTGGAGGCAAGCTATTTTGGAAGTGGATGCCACTCCTGCTTCTAAGCTTGTTTAACTGGGGAGCTCCACCAAACACTGTCCACCATGGGTAACCATTATCACAATTGACACATCAGTGTCATAGTGTTCAGCAACACAGCAAACACAAGTTACCTCTGTACAGCAAATGGACAGACCAGTGCTATGCCACTTAGAAGAATGTTTGACCAAAACCAATTAAAACCAGGCCTGAGAGCTGCAGATTAAAATCACCCACCTTTGACTTGGTAGCAAAAGTTTCTATCCACCAGACCCACAGAACTCTATCTATGCTGTTGTCTTCTTATTGTGTTCCTTAAATTAGTACTGAGAAATATCTTCACTCATCTATTTTCTCTATGTCCCAAATGCAGGAGATAAAGAAACCCTGTAAATTTTACTATTTAATGTAGATATCTCTCACTTATTCATTCACTACTGTTGAGTCAGAACTGATCATAGCTAACCGCCTAGTGGGTTTTTAGTCTTCAAACTTCATAGGAGGAAAATACCCATCTTTCTCCAGTGATGCATCTGGTGGATTTGAACCACCTGCCTTTGGATTGGCAGCATAACTCCCTATTATCTAAACCTTTCAAATCACCCTTTCTCCATTTTCACTGTTAGTAAGTTGGCTTAAGCCCTTATAACTTTCCTCTGGAAAGTGGCAATTTAAATGGTTACTTTCCTGGCAACATTATTCCAAAATACCTTATCAACTATCCTTCATACAACAAAAATACAAATTTAACACCAGTACATTGTTATATTTGTCCCGCTGTCCAGGATAAAGCTTACACTCAAACTCAAGATATACAAGGTCTTTTCTGCTCTAGTATTTGTTTATCTAACCATCACTTTATTTCTCTTGGATGGTTATAACACTCTCATGCCTCTGTGCTTTTCATCTGGATAGGGCTCCCTTTGTCTTACCAACTTTTACCTTACCATTTAGCCTCAACTTCTGTATAAGCAAGTGATGCTAGACTTGATCTAAATCTTTTCGTGTGCTTTCACAACATATGTGTAATTTTGTTTATAGTACATCTGGAATAAAAGAAATTGCACAGAAAGGAATAAAATGTGAATATCTTTCTTGTCTGTTTCCCAACGTCGACTCAACAACTTTTTAAACTGCTGGCTTTAGTTCACTTCTGTGACAGTACAATCAATGTACTTATATCCATCATTCTTGTGATGCTAACTTTAGGAGATCTTTGGTCTCTCCTTTTAGTTTTTAACTCTTTTATTGGTTTGCTTTAAATAATTTGAAATTATGTTTTTGATGAGAGAATATATTGCCAAATATATTTGCTTTACAGGTTCTTTTTTTTTTTTTAAGTGCTTCCTTTTTAATGAAACAAATACAAAAGTTGTACAGACAGGCCCGTGTTGTGCAGCTCACAAGCATGGAGAAAACAGATGGAAGGACGACACTAGAAAAGCAAAGCTAACCCAGAACCAGGCTGGACTTGGTGTAGGGTGGATTTCTCCTGGACAGCAGGGAGGCTGGTGCGACTGGCCTGGGCACAGCGGTGGCAGGCACGGGTTTCTCCTCACTGCACCGGGCTGGCTGGCAGGTCTGTGTCCATGTAGTCATAAATATCACTCCCTTCAGTTCTAAGAAGTCTCCAGTGTTTGCTTCAGAAGAGTTCCTTCTCTGGGACAAAGGTGACTCAGAATCTTCCCCACCACCATTATGCTTGGCACCTGTGGACTTGGCCAAAAAAGAGTTTTCTTCAGATGTCCCAAAGATGTTAGAAGTCATTTTGTTCCTCATTACAGGTGGTTGTTCTGATTCTTCAAAGCCTGATGAGCAATTAGATCCACCACCTGGAGGCCACAAAACCCTGGAGCTGTTCTTGCTGTTGGGGTCCACACCCTTGAAGGTGATGGCCATGGCGAGGAGTGAGGAGAGTCACAGCAAGGAGACAATGCTGACAGGCTGAAGCCAAGGCGTAAAGAGTCACTCCAGTGCCCACAGAAAGTGACTGCTGGAGGAGTCTCTTGCAGGTTTTTTTTTAAATTGTATTATTAATTTCAATGAACATTTACAGAGACTTTGGATTTCCATTCGTTCATTGTTGCACTTTTCTTCCTGTCCACCTCTCTCCCCAGTACACTCTTTTTTTTGAAAAGTAAAAGAAAAATTCTTTCATTGTTTTACAATCCCTCCCCCCAGGTTCACTCCACTACGTAGCCTTAGCTCTGGACTCCTGTCATGACAAAAATAACAAATTCCATATCCCTTTTAAACAGTTTTCTCCCTCATCTGTTTCAATGCAGTATACATTATTTATCCCATCTTTCTGAGTCTCCCCCCAACCCTGATGTCAGTCCTATTCTACAAGAGTGGCAGCATGCAGTATTTGTCCTTCTGTGACTGAGATATTTCACTCAGCATAAAGTCCTCCAGGGTCACCCATTTTGAATAATATTGCATGAGTTCCTTGTTTTCAATGCATCTTAGTATTCCACTGTGTGAATATACCACAGCTTCTCTATTCATTCGCTTGTTTATGGGCACTTAGGTTGTTTCTAACTCCTTGCTATTGTGAACTAAGCCACAATAAACATGGTTGTGCATATATCTGTCTGGGTGGCAGTTATGGTCTCTTTGGGGTATATTCCCAGTAGTGGAATTGCTGGGTCAAATGATATCTCTATTTGCAGCTTTCTGAAGATGCTTTTTATGTGCTGGTGAAATTCATAGGGAGCTACAGTAATCTACAAGATGAGCCGCTCTAGAGAAGATGGACAATCTCTGTCTGCACTATTTATTGTGTTAGGGAGGGCCAGCTTGAGTTGGCTTTAACTCAATGAATCAAGAAATGGATGATCAGATACTGTGGGTACTGTAACTAAAGTTATGGAACAAAATGTGTATGAATAATTAAAAAAATGATATGCTTTATAAACTTTCACTCAAATCATAATAACAAAAAAGAAAGATGTAGTTTATAAATGGGAATTTATTATAACTGTATTAAGTCACATGCCAGCAAGATTCTACTGAAGATTATCCAAAAACAACTGGAACAGCACATCAGCAGAGAACTGCCAGAAGTCCAGACTGGGTTTAGAAGGGGTCATGGTACTAGGGATTTT
>NW_006399974.1:4476708-4477591 GCF_000299155.1 Elephantulus edwardii | reverse complement strand
CTCAATCTTTTCACCATCCATCCTGATGCTTCCAATTGGCCCAGTGGTGAGAATCTTTGTCTTCTTGACATTGAGCCTCAATCCATATTGGAAGCCCCAGTAGACTTAAATAATGACATTTCTGTGTATCATGACAGCTGTGTTGTTATTATGTACTACTGAATCAGAATCAATTTGTACTTGACCCTTCAGTGAGCTTTCAGTGTAGTAAACTGCATACCTATTCAATCTGTATGCTGAGCAAATAATCTGAGAGGCTGGACTTTATGAAAAAGAATGTGGCATTACGTAGATAACAAAACCTTGCTTGCTAAAAGCAAGGAGGATCTGAGGTATTTACTGCACAGCGTTCAATATGGATTACATCTCAACATCAAGAGAAGAAAAATCTATACCACTGGGCCAACAAGCAACATTATCACAAGGAAAAGACTGAAACTGTCAACAATTACATCTTACTTGGATTCACAATCAACACCCCAGGTAACCAGTAGTCAGAAGATGTATAGCTTTGGGCAAGTCAGCTCTCAGGAACCAGTCCAAAGTCCTGAAAAGTAATGATGCCAGTTTAAAGACCAATGTGTGCCTAATTCAAGACATAGTCTTTCCAAGTACTTGCTAAGTATATGTGAGCTGGACAATGAATAAGGATGACAGGAGAAGAATCAATGACTTTGAATTGTGGTTTTGAATAAGAATAGTGACTATTCCATGGACTGCCAAAAGAACAAACATGTGTTGTTGTTGTTATGTGCCTTCGAGTCACTTGCGACTCATAGTGACCCTACGTACAACAGCCCTAAACTTCGCTCTGTCCTGTGCCAATTGCACTGTCTCTGACACTCCCATCCCAATTATCCCAGTCACTGAATCAATCCACCTC
>NW_006399974.1:4464710-4470473 GCF_000299155.1 Elephantulus edwardii | reverse complement strand
CTTGCTGAAACTGAGGATGACCTGAAGCACTTGCTGCAGAGGGTCAAGGACTGCAGCCTTCAATATGGATTGAGGCTCAATGTCAAGAAGACAGATTCTCACCACTGGACCAACTGGCAAACTGGCAGCATCAGGATGGATGGTGAAGACAGTGAGATTGTTCATAGCTTTAGTTTGCTTGTCTCCTCAGTCAACACTATTGGCACTAGCAGCCAGGAAATTAAAAGATGTATTGTAATAGGAAAGTCTGTTGTTAGGGAACTCTCCAAAGTACTGAAGAGCAATGGTGTCTCTCTGGAGACTAAGGTGTGTCTGATACAGGCCATGGTCTTAGCAATCACTTGTTATGCGTCAGAGAGTTGGACAATGACTAAGGAGGATAGAAAGAGAATTGATGCCTTTGAGTTGTGGTGCTGGAGAGGAGTATTCAGGGTACCATGGACTGCTAAGAAACCAGATTCATCCTTGAGAAGGTTAAACTGTGCTGCTCCTTGGAGGCAAGGATTCTGAGGCTTCGTCTGACATACTTTGGACATGTTGTAAGGAGGGACCGGTCCCTGGAGAGAGACATCATACTTGGGAGGGTGGAGTGACAGCACAGGAAGGAAAGACTCTCTGTGAGGTGTATTGATTCAGTGACTGGGGTAATCAGGATGGGTGTATCGGAGACACTGTGACTGGCACAGGACAGAGTGGATTTTAGGGTTGTTATACATAAGGTTGCTATGAATTGCAGGCGACTCGATGGCACATAACAACAACAACATAGCAAGTGTGCCTAGGAAATGTAGTTGTAAGACAGCCAGAGAGAGATCATGAATAAATTTAAGGGTTATTTTATTTTTGAATATTACAATCTGCAAGTATAGTAAAATATATTAAAATATTTAGATAAAAGATCATTTAAGGACTTGAAAAGCTGACTATACTTTTCATAGTTAACACGCTGCTGCACACTTTGAAATTGAGGACCTTGATTAAAAGCACAACTTGCCGTCATTTGCGACAACATATTAAGGTAGAAGAAATGTCCCATTAAGGAAAAAAAAATTAAATCATATTTTCAACTTATATAACTCCATTACAAAAGCTAGAAAACTTCATTACAAAGAAAAATGATACATACACTTATGGCTAACAATAGATATGTGATCTTGGACGATTAAGATCTCCATGTCTCAGACTTTTCAACCATAAAATGTGGATAATACTGCTATTTACTTTGTAACATTGTGAAAATGACAAAAGTTAATTCATTGAAAGTACCTGGAATAGTGTCTTCTTATATAAGAACTTAATGAATGCCAGGAGCGATTATTATTTGTGTCATTATTTAGCATTGTTGGTACTAAAGAGTTTTAGCAACAGTTAAATTGAAACTGAACTGCTGCCAAACATTCATAGCTTTACAAAAACATGAACAATGTTTTCATGTTATAATTAGGAAAATGTTAAGGTCGTTATTATTTTAAGAAACTGTGAAATATCTTTAGCAACTGCAGCTAGCTTAACCTACATGTCATCTTTCTCTAGAATTATAAGTTTCTGATGGGCTAAACCTTAATGTCTTAAATAATGATGTTTAAATTGTCTTCTGAATTACTCTGAAGTTGGCTATATGTACAATTATTATGTAAACAGAAAAGTATTTTGATTTTTTAAAATAATTTTTGTTTGCTTATTTATTTATTTAATGTGTGTACCATCAAATCAGATCTGACTGGTACAGGAGGCGATTGTTCCTCCTTCTTCAGCAGAGCATCTGGTGGATTTGAACCGCGCACCTCTGAGACTGCAGTGCAGTTTCCTGCCACTACGCTACCAGAGCTCGCCGTATTTTGATTTTTTTAAAGTATTAAAACTATGTGACTTATTTAGAATGTTGTTTGGGCCTTAAAGTAAAATTTGGTAATACTGCATATTTTAAAATAATACCAAATAATGGGGGCCATTAAAGTCTGTGGTAAACAGAAGAATGATGATTTGGTAATGTTAAATAATGGAGTTTGGGTGGCTGAGTGGTAAGGAGATATGCTGACAACCCAAAGGCAGGTTTGAATCCACCAGGTGCTCTGCAGTCTTCCTGTGCAATTTACAGCTTGTAAAATCCTGCTGGAGGGTCAGCTGACTCCATCATACTTAACAAGAATGCTAAATAAAACCTAACACTGAAATTTTATCATTCACATGTAATTGCAAAAAAATTCTCAAAAAGTCAACTCAGGTATGTCTTCTTGTAAGTCTTCTATAAAGCAGGTATTATAATAACATTTTCAAAACAAGGGGCAAAACAGTAGAAGTGTCATTTTGGAGTCAAAGAGACTTTGGATGAAACCAGGTTTAGTACCTACTGTTAGATAACTTTGTGCAGAATACAGAATCTTCTTATACTCCAGTCTCACCTCTTTAAAACAGAGATAACAATACTTAAATCATAGGGTTGCTTGAAGATTTAAAACAGGTAATTTAAGGAGAAACTGGTTAGTACAGAACCACTACAAACCAAAGTGAGCTAATCAACGGATAAAAATAAAACTTGGGATCCGAGAGTTATTTGCTTGTTTAAGTATGAATCTATTAAGTAATGAAATTTAACTGTATTTAGTAAATAGTTAAGAGTTGTTAAATGTTGCTGACTATGACACACAGAGATCCTAAGAACAGTGGATCTAAACCCTGTCCTATTGTGTTAGGAGTTATGTGCTGTCAAGTAGGAACTGACCCACAGCTGATCCTCCAGTGGGTTTTCAGAGGCAGTAAATCACACAGGAAGAGACTGCTCATCCTTCTCCCATGGAGGAGGAGCTGGTGGATATGAACCTTTGGGACTGATGGCAGTGCAGCTTCTTAACACTAGGGAAAATAACAAAATTTTCTTCATAGTTGGTATTTAAAAAGTTGTTAGGTTCTTTATGATCAAAATGGGGGTGGGTGGGGAGGAAACAAGATCAAATAAAAATAATAAACAGCTACCTGAAGAAGGACAAAGGATTTTAAAGACTGCTCCTTTTAGTGTGGCTGGTTGGTTTTTTTTTTTTTTTTAATTTTATTTCTTTTTCTTGCTGTGTGCTGTTGAGTAGGATGTGACTGGCACAGGAGGACTGTCCATCCTTCTCCTGCGGAGCATCTGGTGGATTTGAACTGCAAACCTTTGGGATTGCAGTGCTGCTTCTTTCCATTAGGCTACTAGAGCTTCAGTGTGGCTGTTTTTAAAAGCAAGTTTTATAGTTCTGGATATCACAGGCTGAAATTTGCCTCTTAAATAAGTAAGCATTAGTAAAATTGATTGTCATCTCAACACAGTAAAAGGCAAAATGAATAATATGTAAATAACTAAAATGAAACATTTTGCATATAAATCACAAGTTTCTTTTCAAAACACAGTAGATTCACAATTTGACTAATACACTCAGATACACATATGGCCACCAGTTAAGTAGTTAGTCTGTATTATTCTTACTTTTACAAAACTAACAAAAGGCAGTTAAAACTTCAGAATTAAGTACCGAGTGAGACAGAATAAAACACTGCCTATGTTGCATTACTAATAATTATGTACCAACAATCTTGACAGCAGTACTACACAGACTAAATCCAGTCTTACTTCTCTATCTATATGCGCTTTGCATCTAAATGAAGATTTGGCCAACATGCAATACTTTGTTGGCAGTAGGCTAATAAAAGACAAATATTAGCAAATTTCATGTAACTGTTTGCTTGTTATGAGGTGCTGTGGAGTCTGTTATGTACAGCAGAACAAAATGCTTCCCAGTCATTACAGTTGCTATGACTGAGCTCAATGTTGCAGCCACTGTGTTTTAGTGTTCCTCTTTTTTACCACTCATGATACTTTCCCTCAGCTACTGAATTCTCTTGATAACATGTGAAGAAAGTTTCATCATCCTTACTTCCAAAGTATACATTAATTGTACTTTCTCCAAAACAGAAATAGCAATTTCGTTATGTCATTAGTTGAACAAGTTAGGTGGTACACTACTTACCAGTTAATTGCTGGGCTTTAAATGGGGAAAGCTATCAAGGCATATATGTAACTCAATTAGCAATGAAAAGTGAACAGTAGTTTAATTTTTATAAGTATGTTTCTATTTTACTCCATTAAGACGATCACAAAACTGGAATATCACAGAGAGCTAATGAGAAAAGGGCCCTAAGTGAAAACAGCTCATATAGGTGAAGGCAGTCCCCAGGCTATGAATGCCAGCTTATGGACAACTCACCCTTGCTCTTAAATGTTATACGATTCAGCCTCACTAAAACTAGTTTTGCATCACAATCACCTACACCTGCAACATGTGAGGCTTTTATATCACTGAAAATGCTCTAAGCATTTTCCTGAACTAAAATAAGGCTAATAATTGTATACATCTGTGATTACTGACGTATTATGAATTCTTAAATGATTGTTGTTTTTATGTGCCACTGAGCCACCTGCGATTCATAGCGACCCTATGTACAGCAGCCCTAAACCCTGCTCTATCCTGTGCTATTCTTATTGTCTCAATACACCTACACTCATAACCCCAGTCACTGTATCAATCCATCTCATCGATGGTCTTCCTCTTTCTCTCCATCCCTCCGCCCTTCCAAGCATGATGTCCCTCTCCAAGGACTTATCCCTTCTTGCAACATGCCCAAAGTCTGTCTAATGAAGCCTCAGAATCCTTGCCTCACCCTCTCTAGGATGAACCTATTTGTTCTCCTGGCAGTCCATATATTCAACACTCTTCTCCAGCACCACAGCTCAAAGGCATCAATTCTCTATCATCCTTAGTCAATGTCCAGCTCTCTGATACATAGCAAGCAACTCTAAAGACTATGGTCTGGATCGGGCATAGAAACAAATATTATGTGTAACGCAGGGACTGCCTATACTTGGTTTACAGTTTAAGTTTAGACACAGTTTAACTATACTAGATTTGGCCTGATTCATGGTGACCTTGTGTGTGTCAGAGAAGATCTGTGCTCCAAAGAGTTTCAGTAATGGATTTTGTTGAAGGATCCCATCAGATGCGGTGTCTCTGGGCAGACTTAAACTGCCAACATCTTGATCAGTTGTCTAGCATTTAATTGTGCTATCCAGGGATTATAATCAAAGGGCAAAACTCAAATTAAACTTAATTACAAATGAGAAGGATGGCAAAAATCACTTATTGTAAAACACTTCTTGTTATTCAATCCTTATAAACAAAGTCTCAATGACAGCCACTGTTGGATGTATGGCAGTACTATTTACACAATAAAGAATAGCTTGAAGTTCAAAAAAGGATGACTCATAGACTCTCTCAGCAACTTGTCACACTTACTTGTTATTTATTTTAAACAAGTTTCAAAGAACTCGGTTATTCCTCTAACTTAATACAGTTAAAATAAAAATTTTAAAGCTGGTCATTAGATTTTATTTATATGTACTAAAGACCAACCTGTACTTGCAGTGATCATCTAAATATTAAATTACTGGAATATGAATAAAAATGTGAAAACAAAACAAGAAACAAGATACTGCATGACCTTTTTTTTTGTTAAAAAGCAGAGAATACCTACTTCATACAAATCATATATCAAGTATTATACTTGATAAATACATTTTAATGCTTGTCTGATAGTCTTTTAAAATGGTAATATTATATTGAGTATCAAGAATAATGGATGTGCTCACCAAGTTGTGCCAAGAAATCTGGAGAACAACCACTTGGCCAACTGACTGGAAGAGATCTATATTTGTTCCCATTCCAAAGAAAGGTG
>NW_006399974.1:4432219-4463495 GCF_000299155.1 Elephantulus edwardii | reverse complement strand
TCGCTATGAGTTGCAAACGACTCGACGGCACATAACAACAACAACAACATCAAGAATAAACATTTACTACATATAGATTGTTATGATTGGAATTCCCTTGATGGCATGGGTTTGGTTTATATGTCTAATAGTAAAATGGAATTCAGTTCGAAATTTTCTTTACAAGTCAATTTATAACTTAAAGAAATCTAAGTTTTAAAGGGAAGACTGAAACATTTAATAAGTTCACTATTCGTTTCAATGGAGAATTCAAAATTGCAGATTTTACCTGTAGAATTAGAAAAATCTAGGCATGGCTTAATTTAAACTTGTATATGAGTAATTGGTCTTTTGGCAGCATCATGATGGATGGTGAAGAGACTGAGACTGTCAACAGTTTCAGTCTGCTTGGCTCTACTTTCAACACGCCTGGTACCAGCAGCCAGGAAATGAAAAGACAAATTGCATGGGGAAAGTCTGCTGTCAGAGTCTTCTCCCAAGTATTGAAGAGCAACGATGTCAGTTTGAAGACTAAGGTGTACCTGATTCAGACTCCATCACCTGCTATGCATCTGAGAGCTGGACAATGAATAAGGATGACGGAAGGAGAATTAATGCCTTTGAGCTGTAGTGCTGAAGAAGAGAACTGAACATACTACGGACTGCTAGAATAAACAAGTTCATCCTGGAAAGGGTGAAGTCAGGCTGCTCCTTGGAGGCAAGGATTCTGAAGCGTCATCTTACATACTTCGGACATGTGGCAAGACAGGATCAGTTCTTGGAAAGGGACGCCATGCTTGGGAGGATGGAGGGACAGAAAAGGACTCTATGAGACGGCTTGATTCAGTCAGTAAGAAAATGGGGGTAGGTGTATTAGAGACAATAAGATTGGCACAGGATAGAGTATGGCTTAGGGTTGTTATACATAGGGTCGCTATGAGTTGCAGGTCACTCGACAGTACACAACAACAACAACAACAACAACAATGATTAACAACAACAACAACATCATCGTGAGTAATTGATGATCTGACCAAAGTCTGTCCCTGGCTTAGTTCTGACTGCCGATACTGAGCTTCTCCAATGATTTCTTCCATAAATGTTGTCAATCTGATTCCTATACAGCTCATCGGGTGACATCCACATGTAAAGTCATCATTTGCATCTTTTAGGAAAAGTATTTGCAATGAATAAATCATTGTAAATACAAAATTCAGTCATTCTATATCCAGCCTCATTTCTACCATGAAGCCTGTATTTTCCAACTACTGTTCCTTCTTCATTATTTCCCCTTTTGCATTCTAGACACCAATTATCATTAACACATCCTGACTGCATGTTCGGTCAATTTCAGACTGCAAAATTTGGTAAAAAGTCTCAATTTCTTCCTCTTTGGCACCAGATGTAGGAGCATATACTTGAATAATAGTCATGTTAACGGGTCTTCTTTGTATGAGTATGGATATTATCCTATCACTCACAACACTGTATTTCAGGATAGGATCTGAAATTGACTTTTTGACTACAAATCCAACACCATTCCTCTTCTTCTGTTTACAATTCCCTGCATAGTATATATGTATATCAGATTCAAAGTGGCCATAGCTGGTCCATCGCATCACACTAATGCCTAATATGTTGATATTCATGTGATCCACTTCATTTTTAACAATATCCAGTTTTCCAACATTGAAGCTACAAACATTCCACGTATCAATTGTTAAATGATGTCTGTTATTGATTTTTCTCATTTAAAACAACTTCCTATCTGGCTCTACTACTACACTATTATAAACTATCCTCTTTGTTTAATGTTTATAGGGTTTTCAAAAGCCTTTTTCTCTATGCAAGTTTAAACTGTGGCCAAAGAAAATGAAAGTCCAAAGGAACCAAGATATGATCTTGAATCAATTCCATCAGAATATCATGATCATCTTAAGGATAGGTTTGAGGCACTGAACACCAATGAGAGAAGATCCGATGAGTTGTGGGATGTTATAAAGGACATAATCCATGAAGAAAGCAAAAGGTAATTACATAAATGGAGAAAGAAAAAACTGAAAATGTCAGAAGAGACTCTAAAGATTGTACTGGAATGTTGAAGGAAAACATGTTGAAGTGCAAGAGCTAAACAGATCGTTTTAAAGGGCAGCTCTGGAGGACAAACTTATAATGGAATGGGCAAAGAGCTGGAATTGGAGAATAAAAAGGGAAGAATTCACTCTGCTTTTCTCAAGCTGAAAGAACTTAAAACACATTTAAGCCTGAAATGCTGAAAGATGCTATGGCTAATACACAGAATGACCTAGAAAGCATCAAAAGATGGAGGGAATACACAGAGTCACTGTACTAGAAAGAATAGATTGACATGGACAAATTTCAGGAAGTACCATATGAACAGGAGCCAATGGTAATGAAAGAGGAAGTGGAAGTTGCATTGAAGGCATTGGCAAAAAATAAAGCCCTAGATATTGATGGGATACCAAATGACTTGTTTTAATTAACAGATGCAGGCTTGGATGCACTCACCAGTCTATGCCAGGAAATTTGGAGGACAGTTGTCTGGCCAACGGATTTGAAAAGGTCCATGTATGTTCCTATTCCCAAGAAAGGTAATCCAACTGAATGTGGAAATTCTCGAACAGTATCATGTTATCACATACAAGCAAAGCACAGCTGAAGATCGTTCAAAAACGGCTGGAAGTACATAGGTAGGGAACTGCCAGAAGTTCAAGCGGGATTTAGAAGAGGCTGTGGCACCAGGGAGATCACTGCTGACGTCTGATGGATACTGGCTGAAAGTAAGGAATATCAGAAAAATGTCTATTTGTGCTTTATTGACTATGCAAAGGCATTTGACTGTGTGGATCATGACAAATTGTGGCTGACATTAAGAATGGGAATCCCAGAGCACTTGATTGTGCTCATGAGGAACCTATACCTGGAGCAGGAGGCTGTTGTACGAATGGAGCAAGGGAGCACAGCACGGTGTGGAACTGGGAAGGGAGTGTGTCAGGGATGTATTCTATCTCCATACCTGTTCAATCCATAAGCTGAGCAAATTATCCGAGAAGCTAGACTCTATGAAGAGGAATGTGGCTTCAGGATTGGAGGGAGACTAATCACTAACCTGTGTTATGCAGAAGACACCACCTTACTTGCTGAAAGTGAAGAGGATTTGAAGCTCCTGTTGCAGAAGATCACAGAATGCAGGCTTCAGTATGGACTGCATCTCAATATCAAGAAAACAAAGATTCCTACCACTGGACCAATAGAGAGCATTATGATGGATAGAGAAGAGATTGAAACTGCCAAAACCTTCATCTTGCTTGGATCCACAATTAACACCCTTGTTACAGCAGTTAGGAAATAAGGAGACACAATGCCATGGGAAAATCTGCAGTTAATGACCTTTCCAAATCCTGAGGAGTGATGTCAATTTGATGACTATGGTGTGTCTGATTTAGGCCATGGTCTTTCCAATTAATAGCTATGCACCTGAGACCTGGACAATGAATAAGGATGAAAGAAAAAGAATTAATGTCTTTGAGCTATGGTGTTGGAGAAGAGCACTGAACATGGCATGGATAGCCAAGAGAACAAATAGACATGTCTTGGAGCTGGACTGCTCTTTGGAGCAAGAATGATGAGGCTTCGCCTCACATACTCTGGACATATTGCTAGGGGGTGCTAGTCTTTGGAGTGGGACATGATACTGGGAAGGGTGGAGGGTTGGCGAGGGAGAGGAAGACCCTCAACCAAGTGGACTGACAAGGTGACTACTGCAATGAGCTCTTGTGTGAGGAAGTGTGAGGATGACGCAGGACAGGACTAGGTTTAGGTCTTTTGTTCATAGGTTTGCTATGAGTCATACTTGACTCGAGAGCACATAACAACAATAGTAGGCATAGCTCATGGGGAGTTCTGGTGGCCTAGAGGTAAGAAGCTGCACTGCATCTGAAGGCACATGGTTCAACTCTACCAGCTACTCCATGGGAGAAAGATGGGCAATTTCCACCTGTTAGATTAACTGCCTCTAAAAACCTGCTGGAAGGTTAAGTATAGGTAAGTTCTGACTTGACAGTATACAGCAACAAGACGAACGGCTCAGCTTTCAAAAGATAAAATGTCTTGAAACGATACTAACAGGTACACAAATTAACAGAAGTTATAACTTATTGTCTACTAATTACATGCCAGGAATCGCTTTTTATTAGCTGGCATTGATTCTTTTTTTTTTAAAATAATTTTAATGAGCATTTACGGAGATTTTGGATTTCCATTCATTCATTGCTGCACTTCTCTCTCTGCCCAGCCCTCTGTCCCCCCGCCCCAGTTCACTCCTCTCTTTCAAAAGTAAAAGAAAACACTCCCTCCCTGGTACACAATCCCCCCGCACCCCTCCCACCGCCCCAAGTACATTCCACTATGCAACCTTAATTGTGGACTCTTGTGATAACCATAATATCCCATCACACATCACTTTTAAATTACGGCATTGATTCTTAACCATGGTGCTCACACATGCCAGGTACTTTAACATGTTGCCACACACTTTTAAATTGACGACCATGCTTAGAAACACATTTGCTGTTGTTTGCAGCAATGTGTTAACATTAAAGTCCACATTTAAACATTCTAATGGCTGGTTATTATTATAATTATTAACAGTACCACATAAATGAAAATAAAAATAAGGCCTCAATAAAGGAACATGGATAGTTACAGTAATAGAGATGGAGCTCAGAATGAAAATCACTCAAAATGAGGACAAACAGCTGCAAACACTTAATACTTAAAAAAAAAAGAATGTGGAATGTACGAAGTTATGAATGTTAGAAAACTAGAAGTTGTTTAAAAAATGGCAAGCAAGAACAACAAAATTCTAAGCATTAATAAGATGAGATAGATTGGCTCTGGTCACTTTGCATCATACAATCACATGGTATATTATCACAGGTACGAAAAACCGAAGAAGGATAATATTATATTCATCGTTAAAAAAGACAATTTTACCTTCGATCCTGAAGTACAATGTTGTGACTGATAAGATATTATCCACATACATACAAGGAGGACCTGGTGTTATAAATATTATGGAAATACATATACGAACAGCTATAGCCAAAGAGGAGGAAATTGAATATTTATACCAAATTTTGCAATTGGAAACTGACCAAACAGGTAATCAAAGTACAATAATGATAACTAGTGACTAGAATACAAGAGTTAAAAACAATGAAGAAGAAATGGTAGCTAGAAAGTGCACACTCAGTGACAGAAATGAGGCCAGAAATAGAATGATCAAATTTCGTGCATTCAATGATTTATTCATTGAAAATAAATACCTTTTTTTAAAAAAAAACCAAAAACACAACCAAATGATGACTTTACACATGGACTTGATGGATTGTATAGGAATCAGACTGACTCTGTCTATGGAAGGAATCATTGGAACAGGTCATTACCAGCAGTCAAAATCAAGACAGGTGCTGACTATGGAACAGACCATCAAGTACTCATGTGTAAGTTCAAATTGAGACTGAAGAAATTTAAACAAGTCCACAAAACCAAAACTTTGATCTTTAGTTTATTCCACCTGAATTCTACATCATGTTATGAACAGGTCCGAAGCATTGAACACTAATTATTGAAGACCAGATTAGAAGTGGGATGACACCAAGGACATTATCAATGAAGAGAAGAAAGGTCATAACAAAGACAGAGGAGAAAGAAAGGAAAAAAAAAATCACAATGGATGTCAGAAGACACTGAAAATTGGACTAAAGCATTAAGAAACCAAAATAAAAGGAAGAGATGTTGAAGTACAGGGGCTGAATAAAAGATTTCAAAGGGTAGCTCCAGAAGACAAAGCAAAGTACTACAATGGAAAGTGCAGAAATATGTAATATGATGGGATGAACTTGCTTGTCATTTCTCATGCTTAGAGAACTGGAAAACCAATTCAAGTCTTGAGTTGTAATACCGAGAGATGCTATGAGTGGCCAACAATGAAATATTTCAGTAAGTATCATATGAACAAGAGCCAATCCAATACTAATGAAGAAGTTCCAACTGTACTGAAGGTATTGGAAAAAAATCAGGCCATGGGATACCAACGACGTTTTTAGCTAACAGAGGTGGCCTTGGATGTGCTCACACATTTATACCAGGGTATTTGTAGGACAGCTGTCTGGCGGACTAACTGGAGGAGATTCATATTTATTCTCATTCTCAAAAAAGGTGATCCAACAAAATGTGGAAATTATCGAATAATTTTGCCTAATATCACACACAAGTAAACTACTGCTGAGGATCATTAAAAAATAGCTAACTGCCAGATATTCAAGCTGCATTTAGAAGAGGCTGTGGCATTAGAGATCATCACTATGGATGTCAGATGGATCCTGGTTAACACGTTGCTGCAGATGACGGCAAATGTGTTTCTAAGCACGGTCGTCAATTTAAAAAGTGTGGGCAATGTGTGAGCAAAGAATACCAGAAGGATGTCTATTTGTGCTTCATGGACTATACAAAGGCATGTGACTATGTGGATCATACCAAATTACGGCTAACTAAGAATAATGGGAATCCCAGAACACTTAAGGTGTGCTCATGAAAATCTTTAACGCCAAGAGGCTGCTGTGTGAACAGAGCAAAGAAACACTATAGTTTAAAATTAAGAAAGGCATGCATAAGGGTTGTATACTTTTTCCATATCCATTCAATCTGTAAGCTATGCAAATTATTTCAGAAAGTAGACTCTGAAGAAGAAAGTGGCATTAGGATCTAAGGAAGACTCATTAATAACTTGCATAATGCAGATGACACAACCTTTCTTGTTGAAAGTGAGGAGGCCTTTAAAGACTTGCTGCAGAAGAGTAAACACTGTAGCCTTCAATATGGACTGTATTTCAATGTCAAGAAAACAAAGATCCTCACCACCAAACTCAAAAGCAGTATCATGAGAGAAAAGATGGAAATTGTCAATGATGTCAACTTACTTAGATCCACAATAAATACACTTGGTATAAGCCGTCAAAAGATCAGGAGACATATTGCACTGCGAAAGCCTGCAGTCAGAGATAACACCAAAGTACTGCAGAGCACCGATGTCAGTTTGAGGACTAAAGTGTGCCTGATTCAGACCATGGTCTTTTTAGTTATCTGCTGTGCATGTGATAGCTGGCTAATGAGTAAGGATGACAAAAGAACAGATGTCTTTGAGTTGTGGTGTTAGGAAAGAGTACTGAAAATCTCTTAGACTCAAAAGAACAAACAAAAAAGTCTTGGAGAAGATGTAGTCAGAGTGCTCCTTGGAGGCAAAGATCGTAAAGCTTCGTCTCATATATTTTAGGCATGTTACTAGGAGAGGCTAGTCCTTAGAGAAGAACAGCATGCTTGGAAAGGCGGAGGGATTGCAAAAGACAGGAAGACATTCAACCAGATGGACTAACACTGTGACTGCAGCAATGGCCACCAATATGCCAGAGATTGTAAGGATGGCATCAGATAGGGTAGGATTCAGATCTCAGGTTCGTAACATCACTGAGTTGTACTTGATTTGATGGCACCTAATAACAGTAATTCTTGGGTTTTATCTGGCAAGAAATTACGAAGCTTGGAGTTACAGGATCCTAGTGTGCTACAGTGGTTCTGAAAACTCTCTGCTGCATAGTCATGGTGGAATGAGATTCCAATATTTAACAATATTTTTTACTTCTGATTTGCTTTGATAATCTCAGAGGCCAGACAAGACATTATCAGTTGATTTTCTAAAGTCAGAAATGATAAAAGCTAAAGAGTACTTTAGATTTAAGTCGATTAAGCAATTATATTTTACCTCATTTCAATCAAACCCATCCAAGATAGTTACAAGAAAGTCTTACTTTTTTTGTTTCGAATTGCGCTTCTTCTTGGCAGCATCCTCTGCAATCAGGATCCAGTCGAAGAAGGTTGAACTGCCCAAGAAGATCACAAGAACTGCAGAGTAAGTTGCTAGAGAAACCTAGCTCTCTGCATGCCTCTGATGAAAACTCGGCCCCAAATGCTGATATCTGAGAACAATGAATGGGAAATAAAACAATCTTGTAGTTACATTATAAAGCTTGCAAAAAAGAAAAGAGAAATTTGGGCTATTAGAAACTAACACATTGAAGATAAGTTAGTCAAAGACAAATTTTTCATTATTTTTCCTACTTGTCCTTTTCCACACCCTACAAAAACCTTTTCGCCCTTAAAAGCCAGTCATTTTTCAGTTTAGCTAAATTATAGTTATGTCAGTTTGTTATGATATGTATATGCATGGAATATTTTAATTTTATTAAATATTCAACATGTTTTTAAGTACTGTAAAATCCACTATGACTCACTGCGAACCTATGAAGATATCAAAACCTTGTGTATGTGTGTGTGTCTGTGTGTGTATATATATAAAATTATTTTTTGTGTGTCATTGAGTTGGAAATGACTCATAGCTGACCCTACAGGTTTATAAAGGCTGTCAAGTGCATGGTAGATGACTGCCTATCTTTCTCCTGATGAAGCTCCAGGTGGTTATGAACCTCTTCCTTTTGGGTTGGCAGTGCAACCAGAGCTCATAAGCATTTGCATGTATAAATATATATACACACCTTTTTATTTGTTAAAGGAAGCTCTAGGGGCTAATGGTAAGGAGTTGTGCTGCCAATCCAAAGGCATCCAGATGTGAATTCACCAGCTGTTCCATGGCAGAAAGATGGACAAGCTGCTCCCATGTGATTTACAACCTCTAAAAACCCACTGAAGAGTCAGCTATGAGTTGTTTCCCACTGGAGGACAATGAGCTTGAGTTTTTACAGAGAAATATGACCTTCTAGATTAGTACCATCTAGTTGGCTGGAGCTTCCCGACTAAAACAAGCCTGAAAGCAGGAGCGGCATCCACTTCCAAAATGGCTTGCCTCTGGAAACTTTACGTACGAACAGTGCTCAGGCCTTTCGTTCATAGGGTCACTATGAGTCGTCTACAACTTGACGGCACCTAACAACAATAACAACGACCACAGAGAAAGAGCTACGTTGGCCTAGTGGAAAGAAAGTTATGCTACCAAGCTGAAGGTGGGTGATTTTAATCTGCAGCCCTCGGCCGGGTTCAAATTGTTTTCTTGTCAAACATTCTTCTAGGTGGTATAGCACTGGTCTGTGCATTGCTGTACAGAGGTAACTCATGGTTGCTGTGATGCTGAACACTGTGACAGTGATGTGCCAAACGTGGTAATGGGCACCCATGGTGGACAGTGTTGGCTGGAGCTTCCCTACTAAAACAAGCCTGGAAGCAGGAGCGGCATCCACTTCTGAAATGGCTTGCCTCCAGAAACTATATATGAACAGTGCTCAGGCCTTTCATTCATAGGGCTGCTATGAGTCATCTACGACTTCATGGCACCTAACAACAACATCTTACAAACTGAAGTCTATTCCCATCTAGTGCTGATTAAAAGGGAAGGATATGTACTAGGGGATGGAAAGGGCACAAAAGAAACAAAATTTAGTTTGTGCCCTCTGGTTCTAACTGCTTTGTTCACATTATGTTATTTCTGAATTGTACTTAATCTGGTTTCTTAACATATTACTCCATTGAATCTGCCCAAATCCACTACTTCTAGGATAGATAGGGAATCCTAGATAAGCTAACTTTTCTGGGACCTAATTTCCTCACTGGTAAAGATGAAAGGATTACATTCTATGTAAAACCAATTGCTGTAAAGATTCAATGAGAAGATTTATATAAAATAACGAATCAAGCGAGCCCTGGTGGCCAATGTGCAAGAAGCTACACTGCAATTCCAGAGGTGCACGGTTTGAATCCACCAGATGCTCTGCTGAAGGAGGAGGGACAATCTCTTCCCATACCAGTCAGATCTGATTTGATGGTACACACATAAACAACAACAACAACAATAATAATAATAATAAAAAATGATGAATCAGAGTAACTGCAAAGGCAGGTTTGTAAGGAATATCAACTTTCTTCTGTGCATTCTCCCTTGTTTCAGTGAAGCACTCAGTACACATCCATCTGAGGCCCATATTTTTGATTCGCTTCTCTGGGGCTTTTCATGAATAACTTGACCTTTCCTTGTTTTCACACCCTCTGGTTCCAATTGCTCTCCCCTACATTTTTTAACTGTACTATAACTGGTTTCTAACAGGACTGCAGAGTCCTCTCTTTCCTCTCCCAGAATGGCTACTGAGAGAATCCAATCACAGGAAACAGCAGCTGTGCTTTTCCCCTGTCAAGGATGTGAAACTTTCCCTATCCACCCCACCTGCCTCTTTCCCAGCACTAAGTTATCTAAGACCTCAGGCCCCTTCCCTATCTTGAAGAAAGCATCTGGAAGCATCCCCTTCCTCAAGTTCCCTACGAGAGAATAGAAAATCCCTCTCAAACTTTTACTGGGGGCTGGTCTTCTGCTTGAGAGCCAGTCTGGCAGTTTCTCAATAAACTGTCCTTCCTTGGCGACCTTACAGTTTTCTAATCCTATTATTACAGCGAATTTGACAGAATCAACAAGTGCAAAGATACTTAAAACGGTGGACTCTCCTGAAATTATCACTTTGTCTTCTGTGATACCACTCTCTGCTAGGTTTCCTCCAACATTTTTTTTCCTCCTTAGAAAGGTTTGCCCTCCTCTTTATCTTTTACACATCTCTTAAATGAAAAACAAACACCCCCCCAAAAAAAACCCCCAAACTTAGCAACTCCTTTGAATGTCTTAACACTGTTTAAAAGCACAAACCGTATCGAAGGGTCCACAGTAAAAGCCAGAGAAAAACTAAGACTATAACACTAAAGTAGCGTGAACGTCTAACAATGAAGAGATGAGAACTACAACTAACTACACCTGAACCAAAGATACAGGGGCTTTCCTCTATGGTTACGATGTTCGCCATAAGCGACAATACTCCTGTTAGAACAACCTTCTTTCTTTTCCGAGCTTTCTACTCCTACCCCCTTTTCCCGACTACGTGATTTACAAGTTGTCTTTGATTGAAGTTCTGTCAGGGAAGACAAGTATCCAAGAAAACTTGAAGTCAAGAGAAGCGCGCCGCTAGAAACTAGGGGTGGAAAAGGATAAACATCAGCAGAGAAATTAAGCCACGTCGTCGCATTCCAGACGAAGTCATCTTTAAGGGAAGCTAAGTTTCCCCGCCCTATTCAAGTGTGGCTTCCCAAAGGAGCTTAACCCTCCGTCTTCCTCCATGCAGTCCCTCCCATTCGTCTCCACGATGCCGCAGAGGTGATCTCCACTCACCGCTTGAAGCACGCTCATCAGCAGCAAACGAAGTGCAAAGGACGGCGCAAGCCATCCTCCCAGCGCCGCCATGGCCACCGTCTTCAGTAGCTGCACAGAGGACCCCTTGTCTAGGGCGTCCACTTCAAAGCCTGATCCAAGGCACGCTGCTAAGGGCCATTGTCATAAAAATATTTCATTCTCTAGAGAAAAGTATTATTTGAGGTCGCAGAAAACCTTAAAGACTATAAAATAGAAAAGCAGTCACCAACTCCTTTCGGTAATCCAAATCAGGCACTTTCCTAAACCCCCAAAACTGTGCCTCTCTTGGCTTCTTTCATTCACGACATTTCATCAAACGGCCAAAGAGCCCCACCTTCGCCAGTTCAGGCCTGCCTTTCCCCCCAAGTTTATCCAATCGAATGCTGCTTTAGTCAAAGCCCCATGGCAGAGGAATCCAACCATATCGCGAAGTGGGAGAGGTGCACCAGGACTCTTCAGACCAATAAGCATTATGGGACGGGTTGAGGGGCGGAGCCTCTGGTTGCCCAGCAGCGTACGTGGATG
The DNA here is from genome assembly GCF_000299155.1 of Elephantulus edwardii. Taxonomy (NCBI): domain Eukaryota; kingdom Metazoa; phylum Chordata; class Mammalia; order Macroscelidea; family Macroscelididae; genus Elephantulus; species Elephantulus edwardii. Next base: position 4,451,674 of record NW_006399974.1, on the reverse strand, counting down.
CGTGCGCGTGGTGGCAGAGGGGGATGGGCAGGGGGCGGGGTCGAGGGCAGCGCAGCCGCAGCCGCATCGCTGGTAGAGAGCGCGCGGCCGTGAGCAGTGGAGGGAGGGAAGGAAGCAAGAGAGAGGCTGGCGGGGAGGCAGGCTGGTGCGGGGGTCGGGGACTCAGGCAGTAGAGGGAGGCAAGAGCCCGGCAGCTGCTTCGCGCTGTTTGCTGCGCGGGCTTCTGGAGGGGGTGGCCATTGGGTCTGCTGAAGAAAAGCAGCACCGGCAGCATTGGTCCTGGTGCCTGGGGGCGGGGGACTGGGGAGGCGAGAAGGGGGGTCGCTGCGGTGCTTCTCTCGCTGTCGCTCTCTCCTTGCCTCTCCCGGCTCGGTGGGCTCCTCCCGGCGTCTCTCTCGCCTCCCGGGGCCCCGCTCCCCGCCCCCCGCGGTATGTCTTGATACCGAGCAGAGGGTTTCATGGGGCTCCTCAGGATTATGATGCCGCCCAAGTTGCAGCTGCTGGCGGTGGTGGCCTTCGCAGTGGCGATGCTCTTCTTGGAGAACCAGATTCAGAAACTGGAGGAGTCCCGGCTGAAGCTAGGTGAGGAGCCGGGCCACTCGGGACTGAGTGGCGTGTAAGGGGCCGGGCCGGGGAGGTGTTGCAACAGGAGTAAATGGGCGTTCGTTTAACCTAGGAGGGTCTGGCTCCCGGGTGCTGGGACCAGGGGATGTTGAGGGCACCAGCTCAAGCAAGAGGGTGAATTAAGCTTTGGTGGCGTGCTGCGCTCGCGAGGTCACGGTAGAGGCTACAGTGTTGCACTTTCCGGAGTCAAAGGGTTGCGCCGAAGTAGCATTCCATGGAGGGAGCGTGCAAGAGTGAGAGATGCCTGAAGTCTATGGGGAGCTCGAGGGGAGCTCGGAGGGGATCGTGGTGGTTAACCTCGCTTGTGCTTAAAAGTCGTCCAGAAAGCCTCGGCAATGTCAGGCGGGGAGTATTCTTGTATGTAAGGCACCTGGATAGGGAGTCTTTTGAGTGGGGCTCAGGAAGGGCTGTCTAGGTGCGCAGAAATGGAAGGAGATGCCGGAGTGTTGAGTTGAAAAATACACTGTAGTGAGTTGCACGTCTGTGTTGGGGGCAGCAAGGGACCATACTACAGATGGGAGAGGTGTGCTGCCCAGGTAGAACTGGAAAGCACACAGAAAGCTTCCACGAGTCCTTGGAAAGAGGCATCGGAGCTTCAGTCTTTTTTAGTGTTACAAAATTGATTAAAGTTTTGGTTTAAAGAATTGCACGACTGAGGTCCAGTCTAGATTTGAACTTAAAGTAGAATGGCACCCAAAGGACTTCCAAGAATGTAAATCTTTATGGAAAGGGAGTCACACATTCTGCCAAGTGGCTGATCTATTTGAACCGCTGAGCATACTAACCCTTTAACCCTAGCGCCCGCAAGGTTTACCAATTGGGGCTTATAAATGCCACGGCTTGGTGACAGTGGCGATGGAGTGAATTTAGGAAAGGGAAATTATAGTGAAGCTTTACATTTATGAAGGGAAAAGTAAAATTATGCAGAAAGTTAACCATATTCTGGTTAGTTTTGTTAGGTGCCCTCAAGTCGCGTACGGTATGTATAGGTATTGTAAAGCGTTAACACGGCTTGCTTTAGTAGGTGAAGGGATCTTAAGTACAAACCCCTGGAATGTGAAGTGGTGAAAGACCGACCAGAAAAATGCAAAGATGATAGGTGCTTTAAAATTAATAGGGAACTTTGGCATTTGGAAGAGCTCAGAATGCTGAGCAAGTGTCAAAAGAATGTTGGTGATAAATTTTCATTTGAAATTGTACATGGCACATAAAAATCAACTGAAGAGGCATTAATTTGAGTGTGGGAAAGTAAAGTGAAGTTTTTATGAATACACTTTCACCCCAGCATCATCTCAGATATCTTTTGAAAAGCAAGCACTTAAAATTCTTTCAGCAGTAGCATTCTGACCAATGAGCAGCAGATGTGAATTATGATGAATTTTTAAGGCAAATACGTTAAGAATTAATAATACTCTTGCATGTTGTACCGAACTCCAAATTTGGTAGACTTTGCAAAAACCTTTGAGACGTTGTAAAGAGCGCTGCATCAAAGAATGTAAAAGAAAATTTAGTAAATCTGATTGAAGTGCAGCTAACGTTGAAGTAATGAATATCTGTTCTCAACACTGGAATAAAAGTTACCCCATACCATTCTGGAGTAGTATTGTTAACATCATTATTTTTCAAATGTTTCTCTTGTAGAATAGTCTGTAGGTTCCAAACTAACAATTGCTCTGAGAGAGAGGGTTGGATAGTCTCCTCCCTCTTGCTTTGTAACCTTGGAAACCCTCTGGAGAGTTAGCTATGAGTCGGTTTTCACACAGGGGTAATGAGTTTGAGTTTTGTAGGAGTTCTTTAAATAATGATGAATGTGCAGTATGTGGCTTCTTTTTGTTTAGATGCTTTTAACAGCACTTAGGGTCATTTTCTGGTGTTGTTAATAATCAAGTATAAAGCTATAAGAAAAATAACTCCTTTTAGAGAAAATTGAATGTTATGTGAAAATTAAAATCTTTATGTAGTCTTTGTAGTATTGGTATTTCAAATTCTCTGAAGTTGATTTCTTAGACATAAACCAGTGGGATAGAATGAGTATTTTCAACTTCTGATTTTTCTAAAAAGCTGTTTCCACAGAGACAACATTAATGGTTCCCTAAAGTTATAGAAAGCCACAGGTAGGAATAGACTCCCCCCCCCAATATTTTTTTTAAAAAAGAAAAAAATGTTTTAAAATTTATGAAAGATAGCAACTGTGGGCCAAAATAAGTTAATTCCCCTAAATGAACCAAGAAAATCTCCTAAAACAAAACAGTTTTAGAATATAATAATTCTCTACAAATGTAAAAAAAAAAAAGCCCAAATAGTTTACCTTTATGTTTACATCTCCAGTCTAGATCATAAGTCATTATTAAAAGATATGTTTCCAATTTGTAATTTGATCCCCTAGGAATGGAAGGCATAAGAAGGCGTATTGACCACCAGACTCTGTATTAGGACTTTTCACCTGTAATGTTCTTATTAAGTCTTATAAAATGCTATAGGAAGCTTTTTTTTTTTTTTTTTCCTAGTATAAGAAAAGGCTCTGAGGTTATAAAACTTCTCCAGAATCACATAACCAGTAAGTGGCAGATACCAGATTAGAATGTAGGTAAATTTAATTCTAAATATAGTGTTCCTTAATTATATATCATGCTGCTTGAGACTTTATATTGTCATTGTACTAAGATTTAGCTATTTCAATAAGATTTTTGAGCTGTAATTCCAATGTTTAATTGCATTTATTGCTATAAATGAATATCATTTTGAGAAAATCCAATTTATAACACAAAGGAATTGGTTTAGCGCAATGTCTGCTCCATGTTTATATCCCTGTAATTAGCATAATTATATTACCCAATGAAACAACAGGAGTAGATGACATGTTTCTGATGGGGGGAGGAATCTATGGTTGCTTTTTGTAAATGTCAAAACATTGAAAAGCGTTTTAATTCTGACATCTATTAAACATGTTGCCTTTGGAAGCAGTTTTAATTGTTTTTTATCTTTCTGTTCCAGAAGATTTCAAAGGATTGTATTATCTTCTAATGCCTTGAATTTACTTTGATTTGAGAGGATTTTGATGGTGAAACACTGGGTTTATCATTAGATGTATTTACAATTAAATGTATTCATTGATTTCTTGGGAAATAAAGTATATGAATAGAAATGATTTGTCATATAAACTGGCTTGGAAAATTAAATACATATGTATGCTTATAAAATTAATTATAGAAGCATTTAATTTAGGAAAATTAATTTATAAATAAGAATTATTAACAATACAATATCCTTTTCAAATTTCTTAAAAACAGACATGGCCTATTATTTATTACACTTTATCTTTTTAAAAATGTGAATATCATACATAACTTTAAGATCAATGTTCCATAGTATGTATGTATTATAATTTATTAAGCTTCTATTCCAATAATGAAGATTCAGGTTGTTCTATAATATCTCCATTATATTTTTTTGTCCTCTGTCTTTTTCTCTCATGTTATTACAAGCAATGCTATAAGAAACGTCCTTTTATGTCCAATTATCTCTTCATGTGTTGATGCTAGGATGATAAATTTACTCATGTAAGATTACTGGTGGAAAAATTAGGTGTTTTGTTATTTAACCAATTTTAAAATATGTTACTTTCCAAAAATAATTATTTCTAAATGTAATTTATACTTCCAGCATATAAATACTAAATGCTGTCCTCTTTTCATTTTTGTTATTCTGAGGCTGTGAAATGACATGTTTTTGCATTATTTTACATTTTCCCAGCTTCCCGTTAGTGTGAACATCTTTACCTATGCTTATTTCCCTTCGGTATACTAGTATATTTTCTAGTTGTTCTTGTTTAGGAGTATTGAATATACCATGGACTGCTAAGAAAATGAACAGGTTCAACCTAGAGAGGGTTAAACCAGGCTGCTCCTTGGAGGCAAGGATTCTGAAGCTGACATCATATCTTGGACATGTTGCAAAGAGGGACCAATCCTTGGAGAGGGACGTCATCCTTAGGAGGGTGGAAGAACAGTGCAGGAGAGATTGATTCAGTTACTGGGGGGTAATTGGGGTAGCTGTGTCGAGACAGTGAGATTGGCACAGGATAGAGCAGGGTTTAGGGCTCTTGTACATAGGGTCACTATAAGTCACAGGTGACTTCACAGCACGTAACAACAACAACCACATACTTGTCTATTGTCGTCTATTTTTCTATTAGCTAATTTATGTTACAGTTTTTAGTTGGGTAGGGGGATATATTAGAATTAGTATTCCATTTTGTATGTCTTGTATCTGTTTTTCCTCCAGGTCTATCATTTGTCTCTTATGTTTACTTATACAGAAGTTTTAAAATTTATAGTCAACTGTGTCAATTTAGGCAAATATTTTTCCTCTGTTACCTATGAAGACTCTATTCAACCAAGACTATGACAATCATCTTGGTTTTGTGTAGAGATATGTATAGTCTACTTTTTTTAAAAATTATTATTAAATTTTATTAGTTTTAATGAACATTTACAGAGATTTTGGGTTCTCATTCATTCATTGTTGCACTGTTTTCTCTACTCTCCTCCCCAGTTCGTTCTTCTTCCCCCTCCCCGAATGTCTGTTTTAATTGTCCAATTGCCACAGTGCTTGTCAAAGCCAGTTCTGATTAATCTCCTTTGTCAGTGTGTCCTTTGCCATTCCCTATCGCTCCTCCCTGAGAGAGACTTCACCCTGATTCATAAGGAAAAGGGGATGGCGTATTCTCTTAGTTACTTCCTGCTGAAAAGGGACACTGTGGGTTTTAGGGTGAAGATCTTCTCTCACTACTCTAAAGGGCCCCTTTGCCAGTAGGAAACACATAGACTATTATGGAGATTGATTTTGGAATTTAGATGTACTGTTATTAATTGTGCTTAGCCGTACATGTTCATATCCTTGAAGATGTATCATGGAGGTGTTGCAGCCTAGAAGACACAAATTTAACTAACAAGTTAAAAGTACATGAGTCAAATCCGAGTAGAGGTTCTAGTAGTGGCACAAATCAAGTTACAGAGGGAAGGTGGTTCTTACAATAAAAGGCCTGTAGACTAGCACTTTGTCTATTGTAGTGTGCAGGCTAGGACACAGTCTACTTGTTATCATAGTGTTCTATAGTTCACCATTTATTTACATTTAGCCTTTCAAAACAATCCATATATTTGTAGAGATTTACTGTAATTTCTCTCAGTAAATAGCTGCTTATGCCAAACACCATTGTTCTTGTTAGGTGCTGTCAAGTTGAGTATAACTCATAGAAACTCTCTGAATGACATACTGGTAGGTACCCTACCCTATCCTGGACCATTTTCCTCATCTCTCATATACTTGAGCCTGTTATTACAATCACTATGGGAATCCATCTCATTGAGGGTCTTCCTCTCATTCACCCTCTACCTTTCCATGCATTATATCCTTTTCCAAGGACTGGCCCTTCCTAACAATAGGCCCAAGATATGTGAGTTGAAATTTAGCTCTCTTTGCTTTCAAGGAACACCCTGATTGCACTTTCTCCAAGACATATTTCTTTATTCTTATGGTGATCCATGGGACATTCTGTACTCTTTCCAATACCACAATACAAAAGAAGCAATTCCTCTGTAATCCTTAGTCATTGTTCAACTTTCACATATATAACCTGTAATTTAAAAGACATTGGCTTACATTGGATAGATGCACCTTGGTCTTTAAACTCACCTCATTGCTTTTTAACACCTTAGAGAGGTCCTTGATAGTAGATTTACTCAGTACGGTACACCTTAAGTTTTCTTGACTGCTGATGCTAAGGGTGTTGACTGTGGGTCCAAGCAAGATGATATCCTTAACAACTTCAATCTTCTCTCCATCTCTCATTATGTTGCCTCTTGACCTAGTGGTACAGATTTTTGTCTTCTTGATGTTGAGATGTAATCCATATTGAAAACTGTAGTCTTTGCTCTTCTGCAGCAAGCATTTCAGATTCTCTTTGTTTTCAGTAGACAACATAATGCAGATTGTTAAGTCTTCCTCAGACCCTGATCCCTCACTCTTCTTCATAAAGCCTAGCTTATTGAATGATTTACTCAGCATGTATCATGTAAATAAGCAGTATCCCATCCCCCACAGTGCCTATCACAGTACTTTTAATCATAATTTTTCAGTGTTCTTAAATTATATTGTTTTCTACAATCAGGATTCTTAGACTTTAAAGTCTTAGCATCTTAGAAGGCATTTATAAATTCATGAGATATATGCATAGCTTTTATTAGATTTGCAAAAGAGTCTTGTTCTATTATTAGTAAGGATCACTGAAATAGCAATTTCGTACTTTTTTCCCCTTTGACTGTATTTTTCTTTTATTTTAATATTATATACTACATGTATCTTGTGAATTAAGAGTTTTTAAACAAACAAGTGTATTAGTTCCAAAAAATTCTGTGGGAAAAGTGGTAAGTTACGTTGAAAAGATTTCATTTTACTAAAATGGATACAGGAAATTAAGAGTCTCAGTAAAAGCTAGCTATGGGTTAGAACTCTGTATCTTTTTAAATTTACTGTTACTAAAAGTTATCAACATTGTTGCTGATGACTGATGACTTCTTTGTTACATAAATGTTAAGATTACTTGAGAACCAAGCATTTAAAATATTTTGTTTGTAACAGCACTGTATAAATTTCTCTGTGCTGTAACTTTTTAAATGAAGACATTAATTCAGAATTTATGATGTTGACCTCCCTATTTGTGAGACTTAGGCCATTCTGATATTGTTGGGTGCTGTGGACTCCACTCACACCCCCAGCGATCTCATTTGACAGATTAAGACTGCCCCTTTTGGTTTCTTAGGTTACTAGATTGTTTCTCTTGCAGAGCTACTGCTGGTTTCAAACTATGTCTGTTGTTAAGTGCCATCAAGTCAAGTATGACTTGTAGCGACCCTATGGAAAGCAGATCTGAACCTTGTGCTGTCCTGTACCATCCTTATCATCCCAAACACACTTGAGCCCTTTGCAGAAATCACTCTATGAGGCCATCTCTTTGAGGATCTTCCTCATTTGCTGACCCTCCACCTTTCCAAACATGATATATACCTCATGGTTGCACTTTCTCCAAGATATATATATCTGTTTGTTCTTTTGGTAGGCCATGTGATATTCAGCATTCTAAGTGCTTTGTAATTATGCCTTTAGGGCTTCTTAATCTGTCTCTAAAACAGCCTTAACAGGTGAACTAAGAGGTTGTGACTACTCTTTGGAACTTAGTATTTTTACCGTCCCTAAACTGTGGTGTTGGAGAACAATTCTGAAGATCCCATGGACAGTGAAAAGAACAAACAGGTCTTGAAGAACGTGCAGCCAGAGTGCTCTTTGCGGACAAAGATGTGGAAGCTTTGTCTCACATACTTTGGTCATGTTGCTAAGAGGAGTTATTCCTTGGCGCACATCATTATGCTTGGGAGTGTAGAGGGGTGGTAGAAAAGAGAAAGGCCAACAACTGGGTAGGTTGACATGGTCACTGCAGCAATTGGCTTGAGTGTATCAGAGATTGTGAGAATGGCACAGGATAGGATAGTGTTCAGACTGGGTGTTCGTAGGGTTGCTATAAGGTGTACTCGACTTGAAGACATCTAACAAAACCAGATTTAGAACAAAGTAGTCAGAAGCAGGTAAACACTGCATGGTTCAGGACGAAGGTATTCATCAGGGATGCATCCTATCTCCATACCTTTTAAATTTCTATGTAGAACAGATCATTTGGGAGACTAGACTTTTATGAGGAGGAATGTGGCATCAGGACTGGAGGAAGACTTAACAGCAATCTGTGTTATGCAGATGACACAACCTTGCTTGCTGAAACTGAGGAATGAGACATTTGCTGCAGAGGTCAAGGACTGTAGTCTTCAATATGGATTGAAACTCAACATCAAGAAAAGGAAGGTTATCACCACTGGGCAAATTGGCAACATCAGGATAGATGGAGAAGAGATTGTTTGTTTGATTCCACAGTAAACATTCTTGGTGCCAGCAGTCAGGAAATAAAAAGACAAATTGCATTGGGAAAATCTGCTGTCAGGGACCTCTCTAGAGTATTGATGGTGTTGGTCTGGAAACCAAGGTGTGCCTGATCCAAGCCATGGTCTTTGTTTGGGTCTTTGCAATTACTTGTTATGCATTAGAGAGCTATACTATGCCTAAAGACAATAGAAGGATTGATGCCCTTGAGTTGTGCTTGAGAAGTATGCTGAATATACCATGGACTATCAGGAGGACAAACAGATCTGTCCTGGAGAGGGTGAAACCAAGCTGCTCCTGGAGGCAAATATTTTGAAGTTTCGTTTCACATATATCGCCAGGAGAAAGACATGTTTGGAATGAGATTAATTCACTCAGTGACTGGAGAAATGTGATTAGGTCTGTTAGAGATGACAAAGTTGGCTCAGGATAGGGCTGACTTCGGAGGTACTGTACATAAGGCCACTGTGAGTCTCAGACGACTCGACAGCACAAAACAACAACGAAGCTTTGGTGGCATAGTAGGTTAGGTGTCGGGCTGCTAACTGGTAAACAGTTTGAACTCACTAGCTGCTCCTTCGGGAGAAAGTGGACCATCTCCATCAGTTAGGATTTACAACTTAAGAAATCCAATGAAAGACTACCAGGTGTCAGAATCCACTTGATGGCAATGGGATTTTCTTGTTGTAGGAGGCCTTATGATCATATTAATAAATATTCCTTAAGAATAGTAGATTGAAAAAACTGTTCAAAAACCTTTGCCAAGTAGCTACTGTGTATAGACTTTGGGTTAATTGGAGCACATTTATTCTAGAATTGCAAACTGTTCCTCACTTAAGAATCCTGGACATCTCCTGTGCTGTGGAATAGTCACCTAAAACAGTTGTCTTTCCTCTACAAGAAAATGCTTCAGCAGATCAATGAATTAGAAAAATTCAAAACCTACAATTTTATTGACTAAACAGAAGAAAGGTCCCACCCCCCCCTTCCTCATCACATATTAGGAATGTGTGTCTGAGTGCATATTTTTTTTTCCCTCTGTGTAGTGATTCAGGTGTCTTCTGTTTTGTGAATTGGAGTTAAATGCTCTTACCCAGGAGGTGGGACAAGACAAGTGTGAAATGATATATAAGCCTTAAAATTTCTTAAGACTTGTTTTCTGGCCTGAGGTATATAAAGTGTTGAAAAGTATTCCCTGTGAATGTTCTGTTGTACTGGGTGGAATTGTTACCTGCCGTTGAGTTAGAATTGACTCGTATCTAACCCTTCACAGTTTTCGGGGGCAGTGCATTGCACGGGAGGACATTGCTGGTCTTTCTTTTCTGGAGCAGCTCATGGATTTTCACCCCATGACTTTGGGTTGGAGTGCAGTTCCTTACTGATTAGGCTATCAGAGCTCCCTCTTTTCTGATTTGTCTGCATTTTTAATCTTTCAATTCCAAGGAAAATTATTTTAAAATCTGACTATAATTGTGTATTTGTTTGTTAATTGTTGCATTTCTGTCACTTTCTGCTTTATATATTTTGAAATTCAATTAATAGGTGCATGGCCTTTTGGAACTGATTTTTGTTTTCCTTAACCTTTTTCTCATTATGACAGGACCCTCTTTCTGGATGATATACTTTGATGCAAATACTGTCACTTTGGTTCTCTTTCTTTTCATGCTGATCAAAAGATGCTAATACTGTCACTTCAGTTTTCTTTTGGTGTTCTGTCATCAGTATCTTTCTTCATTCTTTTAATATTAACCAAATTATATTTTTAATGCCACATTCTTATACTCTGCATGTAATTTGGTCTTGCATTCAATTTCTTAATCTCCCTTTCAAGTGGTGTGTTAGAACATTTGCTTTTAATGTGATTTTTGATATGCTTTGGTTTCAAATATCTTCAGTTCCAGTTTTTTGTTTGACCCATCTATTTCTTGTTGCATCTTTCCACTTTTCCACTCCCCTTGTTTTACTTTAGAGAGTTCTACTGATGTATAGAAAGGTTGGCAGTCTCCTCCTGGGAGAGCCTCTGAATACTCTTTGGAAGATCACCTACTGGTTGGTTCTGACTTTATGGCAATGAAAGTTAGGAGTTTTTTTGTATTAAATCAGTATTTTTAAGTGATTCCATTTTATCTCATAGTACAGCCTATAAACAGTGTTCTTTGTTGTATTTTTTAATTTTATGGGTTTTAGTATACTTTATTACCATTTTACATACAGTGTACATAGTTATCAGTTTTGATCTCATGGCTGTTGAGTTGGAACCTAGGCATCACTGACATCGGTTGTATTTCTGAGACTGTAAATTTCATGGGAAGCAATTGCCCATTATTTTTTTTTCCTGTCCCCTGCAGAGTCCCTGGTGGATTTGAACTATCAGAGAGGTGTAGTCTTTGGATTTGAAGTAAAACTCTATGTAGACTAGATCACCAGAGGGCTCTTATATATAGTACATTAGTATCTCTTTTTTTGCTATGTTGTTTTTGCTATGTGCCATCAACTGTGACTCACAGTGAACCCTATGAACAATGGTTCTGAACCTTGCTTTGTCATGAACCAACTTCACCATCTCAGATAGACTTGACCCCCCTGCTACAGTCACTGTGTCAGTCCATTTGATTTAGCGTCGTCTTCTCTTGTGTGGACGGACCATCTACATTTCCAAGCATAATGTCATTCTGCAGGGAGAGCTATTATTTATTTGTTTCCACATTTTATTTCCACTTCCGTCAAGCTGATTTTTATTCATAGTGATCACACAGGACAGAGTAGAAGTACCCAAAAGGTCTCTCAACTGTAGATTTTTATGCGAGCAGATTACCTTATTTTTCTTTCTTGGAACATTTCGTAGGTTAGACCCATTGATAGGATAGTTGAGTTAGCAGTTAAGCAGACACGAAGGCACTACTGTTGTTAGGTTAATTTGAGTCAGCTCCAACTCATAGTGATGCTGTGTGCAGTCTAATGAAACCCTGACTGGTCCTGTGCCATCCTCACAATCTTTGCTGTGCTTAAGCCCAATGTTGCATTCATGGTATCAGTTTATCTTGTTGGAGGCTATCTTTTGCTTTTGCAGATCCTTTAGGTCTCCTTACACCCTACAGTACAATGCTGTAATTTTTCTTTTTAAGCAGTTGTTGTGGTTAATTACCATCAAGTCAACCATGTGTCATAATGACTGTATGAACAGCAGACCTGAACCTTGACCTGTCCTGAACCATCCTCACCACCCTTGCTATACTTGGGCCCCTTTTGGTAGTCCATCCTTTCTCTTACTGGCTCTCAACCTTTCCACGCCTCATGTTCTTTTCCAAGGATTGGCCTCTTCTAACCATTTGCCCTCAGTATGTGAGATGCAGTTTCATTATCTTTCCCTCTAAGGAGCACCCTGGTTGCACCTTCTCCAAGACATATTTGTTGTTTTTTTATCATTTTTCTTTTTGGCAGTCCATGGGATATTCAGCACTCTTCTCTAACACCATAACCCAAAGGCATTGATTCTTCTACTGTCATCCTTATTCACTGCCCAGCTTTCTGACCAATAGCAAGCAGTTGAAAATACCAATGCTTTGGTTGCCCTTTCAAAGAGATTTTACAGTTTTTTTTTAATTTTATTACTTACATATTTATTGACTGTTCATGATATTCTTTATTTCTTTGTTTTTCTATTTGCTACTATTTTCTTTCATCGTGAAGAATTAAGTTTTTACATTCCTTATATGGAAAGGTTGCTAGTGACTAATTCTTTCTACTTTTGTATATCTGAAGAAGTCTTTGTGTCTTTAGTTTTTAAAAGATATTTTGCTTGATAGAACATGCTAGGTTAATATTCCCCCCCCTATGTTTAAAGATGCTTTGCTGTCTTCTAGCTTGCCTGATTTCTAATGAGAAGTCTGCTATCATTCTTATTTTTTAATAAGATGAGGAGTTGGCTGTAAGATTTTCACCAAGTTTAAACTAATTATGCCTTATAGTTTGGAGTCCTTGATGGTGCAAATGCTCAACACAGTTGGCTGCAAGCTGAAAGATTGATGATTTGAGTCCATACAAAGGCTTCTTTGAATAAAGGCCTAATGATGTACTTGCCATCATGTACATCTAATGATGTACTAGCCATTATAAACCTTGTGAAACACCATTCCACTCAGACCCTCATGGAATCACCAGCAATCAGAACCGTCTTGCAGACCACTGGGACAGCATAGTTCTCCCCCATGTTTCTGTGCTAGCGATTAGTTGAGCATTTTGATCCTGTGCGTGTACTTTCCTTCAGGGTTACTTACTATGACCCACATCCTTAGGAGACCATGGATTCATGGTTTTAGCATTATAGCTGCGACATCAAAAAGTATAGTCTGGTAACTTAAGCCAGTGTTCTTATTTCCAAAAGTACTGTGCTAACTTTTAAGTTTTATCTTCAATTTTTGCCTTATAATTTCTTTACTGTCTTTATAAATAAAATCAAGGTATAAAACATAAAAAGTATTTTTACAAGCATACCATTCAGTGTACTGTATGAGGCACACCATTTAAAGTTGTCTATCCAAAGCATGACCAACTCTCTTGAGATAAGAAAATATGAGAGGCATTAGTAAATTGCTAGCAACCCTGGAAGAACATGTTAGATCATCACTTTAGTGCTTTAAAAAAAACATTTATTTTGACAGTTCTTATTAGATCATCACTTCAGTGCTTTTAAAAAGAAACATTTATTTTGACAGTTCTTATTGTTTAGGCTTATCAACCAAGGCTCTGAATACTTGAGGTACATTTTCTTTTCAAATGCTCTTTAGTTTGGAGGAGCCCTGTTAACCAGTGAGTATAATGCTTATCTGTTAATAAAAAATTTGGTTCAAACTCTGCAGCTACTTAACAGGAGAAGGACATAGAATCTTGCTTCTGCAACGGTTTAGAGTTTTTGAAGGCCTATGGGGCACTTGTACTCTGTCTTACAGAGTTGATATGAGTTGAAATTTACTCCCTGGCAAATGAGCTGGTTTTGGTTCTGCTTTGGTAGGTGATTTTGATGGTTTGACAAGAGAACCTGTGTACTGACTTAGGAGAAAGTCATGAAGTTGGATCGTTTAAAGTAAAATTGATATTAAAGCTAATATTGTAACTCAAAGGAAGAATCCTGTATTATGCTCGTGGTCTATTTCCTGACAATTTCTGGTTCTAAACGAAAGTGTGCTTGAGTCAAGCCATGTTTGCCTATAATATGTATGAGAGTTGAGTTGGACAGTGACTAAGGGAGCTCTGGTGGTCCAGTGGTAAGGAGCTGTGCTGCCAACCCAAAGGCACATGGTCCAATTCACCAGCTGTTCTGTGGGAAGAGGATGGGCAGTCTCCTCTAGTGTGATTTACTGCCTTTTGACAACTTGCTGGAGGGAGGGCCACTCTGGGTTGGTTCCAACTTGACAGCATGTAGCAACAACAGCAGCAACACAATGAGTTGTATTGACAGAATAATTGGTGTGTTTGGATTGTGGTGTTGCAGAAGAGTACTGACTATCCAATGAACTGCCAAAAGAACAAATAGGTAGGTCTTGGGAAAAGTGCAACCAGAGTGCCCCTTAGAGGCAATGATGGTGAAGCTTTATCTCGCATAACTTGGGCATGTTGTTAGGAGAGGCTGTTCTTGGAGAGGGATATAATGAGAAGAACACCTTAATGAAATGATCAGTACAGGGACTTGTGGAGTAACCTCAGGGAAGTTGGGGATTATAAGTATGATGAAGGATAGAGTTGCTGTGAATCATGCTCAAATTGACACAAACTAATAACAACAAAATATAATTGTATTACAGTGTTGGTGAAAAATATTGTAAATGCCATGGGCTGCAAAAAGAACAAATAAATCCATTTCTGAACAAGTACAGTTAAAATTGAGTATGTTTCACTTATTTTGAATGTGTTATTGGGGAAACCGATAGCTGAAGAAGAAATCATGTTTTGGTAAAGTCATTGAAAAAGAGTAAGAATCTTAATGAGATGAATTGACATGTGTTTGCATACTGCATACACTTTTTGTTTTTGAGATTCTAAAATTTTACTTTTATGGACTTACAGAACTTGCCAAATTTACAACCTTTTATTGTACAGCCCAGAGTCATTAATTACATTCAATAATTTTATACTACTCTTACATCCATATTAACCATTTCTTGTTAACCCAGACAGAAGCTCAGGACCCCTTCAGTAGTAACTCCCTATCTCCTTTCCAGTCCCTAGTATTCAATAATAACTTTGTTTCCTATTGTGTATTTACTTTAGACATTTCACATAGTTTTCCATTTCACTCAGCATAATGCTTTCAAAGCCTATCCATGTTGTAACAAGTATTAGAATTTCATTTCCCTTTATGGTTGGATAATATCTCATTGTATATATATAAAACATTTTTTTATCCATTTATCTGTTGATAAACACGGAATTATTTAATTTTTGTTTTAATAACTTATGTTGATAATTTGACTTGAATAATGCTGGATTGAACATTGGGATACTGCTTCAGTTTCTCTATTCAGATATCTTGACCATATACCTATGATTGGACTTTCTGGGATATGTGGTAAATTTCTTTAACTTACATACGATGGCACTTAACAACAACAACAACACCAACAACAACCACAATAACAACTTATTTATGGCTTTGTTGTCATAATGATCATTATTTCCCCCTTTCCTAAGCATTTTAGATTGATTTAATACATGTTTTCTAAACACTCTTGTACATTTTTATGCAATCCTTTCTACATTTTTGTACAATCCTCTGGGAAATTACAGTATGTAAGATGTTGTCTTTTATCAAAGTGTGTATAATATAATAGACTTGCTGGTTAATCATAATTATTTGCAATAACCCCCTCTAATCTTGCTTCTTGTATATTTCTTTGATCCATATGCAGTTTTAGTGTAAGAGCTGCTATTACCTTTTTTTGAAAGTAAAAAGTAAAGATTTATTAGAAAGTTACGTCCCAAAAGGACAGACCTCCTTCCTTGAAAGGAAGCCAAGAGCGGTTATTACTTTTAATTGCTCCTTCCTCCCCCAGGTTACAATTCTTTGAGTCATTGACCTTGTGATTAGAGTGTTGTGTTCCTTATGACCACTTTTTTTTGAAAAAAAATAAAAAAAATAAAAAAATTCTTAATTTTGAGCACTTTTTCCCCCTTTTCTCTTTATCCGTTGGCTCCATGTTTCTTAAGTAATTTTCTACTTTTCCCACCAGAGAAAACCATTTTGATATTGGAACATTTTCATGTCTGCAACAAATAGTAATTAACAAATATTAAATGAATATTATGCTGTTGTTGTTATGTGCCGTCTAGGCGCTTGCGACTCATAGTAACCTTTTGTACAAGAGCCCTAAACACTGCTCTATCCTGTGCTAACCTCACCGACTCTGACACACTCATTCCCACCACTCCACTCACAGAATTGATCGATCTCATCAAGGGTCTTCCTTTCCTGCGCCGTCCCTCCACCCTCCCAAACATAATGTCCCTCTCCAAGGACCTTGCAATGCTCCTTGCAACATGCCCAAAGTATGTCAGATGGAGCTTCAGAATCTTTGACTCCAAGGAGCATTCTGGCTTTACCCTCTCCAGGACAGACCTGTTTGTTCTCCTAGCAGTCCATGGTATATTCAACACTCTTCTCCAGCACCACAGCACAAAGGCATCAGTTCTCTTTCTGTCATCTTTCTCTTTTCTATCATCTCTAGTCACTGTCCAACTCTTTGATGCACCTAATTGCGAAGACTGTAGCCCGGATCAGGTGCACCTTATGTATTAGACTTATTTTTACATTGACAGAGTGATTGAAACAGTGGGCTTGAGCTTGACTGAGATGGTGATGATGGGAAAGCATTGGAAAAGGCTTCATTCTGTTGTTCATAAGTTCACTATGAATGGTAGTAAACTAAATGACATAACAGTAGTAACAGGTGTATCCTAGGTTATTTACATACATTCATTTAATAGAAAATGTGCTTACTTCACCTTGGAGAGTTGCTGTGAAGATCAGATGATCTATATGTTATTATATAATGAATCTGAAAATATGTATAAACTATAAAAAGTGACAGTTGTGTAAGTTGTTATTAATAGTGATGGATTCAATACACCAATGAAGATGGCACAGGACTAGAGATTGTTTTGTTCTTAAGACCTCTTAAGTTGGATCTGATTGGACAACAATTAATAAATACAACATTAATTGTGACAGTGATAAAGAATTACTTTTTGCTGCTGTCACTTTGATTTAAAATAATCTAGTGTAATATGACTGAATGTAATCTGCAAGTTTTTTCAGTGTGACCTTACCCAGTGCCTTACTGCATAGGATGATCAATTGCCTTGGAGTTAATTTCATGACCTGGTGAGCCATGTGTGTCAGAGTGGAACTGTACTCCAGCTGATTTTCAGTGGCTGATTTTTTGGGAGTAGATCATGAAACTTTTCTTTCCAGGCGCTTCTGGGTGCACTCAGTCTGGCAACCTTTCGGTTAGCAGATGAACTGTTTACCACAGTAATGATGCATGAGTTATAGATTTGACATTCAGATTGGCTATATATTCCCTCCTTCACTTAGGAAGGTGTGAAAATCCTGACAATTTTTATATTTTGCCTTTAAAAAAATTAAATCTATTTGCTTTTGTATAATTAGAGAAAAAGCTGGCTCTTTATATTTACTGTATTGTCCTCACGCTTTCCTGCTAAGCCTTGCCAATTTGGCAGTTTAAGGATAGATTTTTTTAGAAAATGCAAATAAAATTTGAACTATGATATGTACATGTGTCTTTGCATATATGTGCTTTTCTGTGTGTTAAATGTATGTCTTCAGTTTGAAATAGTTTTTTTAAAACTCATAAATGATGGCCACATTAGTGAAACAAAAAAACCCCAAGCTAATTTGTTCCTTTAGGAAAAGTTTTTATGTGATAGCCTCTATGATTTTGTCAATTTCTCCACGGTGATTCATTGTCATAATCTCAAGTTAAGGGAAAAAAATACTGTAAATGTATTCTGCTTTATATTAATTCAGGAAGTTCAACATTTTTTAATCTTTTTCATTTAGCCATAGAAAAGAGTAAGTTATACCTTCATATTTATTGCTGAGATTACTAGAATAAGTTTTAGAAAAAAACCAAAATTTTTGAAACACAACTTCCAAATACTGTTCACTCAGGTGAACATCATTTACTTTTCTTGATTAAGAAGTTTTGGTAGCCTATAAAGATAAGACTGCAAGAAATAAACTGTGATTGCTTCTTTCATCAAATATTATTGCTTCTGCTTTTTTCAGACATTACGGTGGTGTTTCTGAAAAAAAGTTGGCCTTACTGAAAGATTAACGTATAGTAGTTGTGAACAATTTTAGGAGGAGAGCAATGATTTATTCTGCAAGCTACAGTAGGTTTTTAGATTATTGTTGTTGTTATTAGGTGGCCTTGAGTGAGCTATGATTTTTAGCATCCCTCTGAACAATAGTAGAACCTTGCCTCATCCTGTGCCATCTTCATCTCTGATATGCTTGAAAACTTTGTAGCAGTCGCTGTGTCATTTTGTTGATGGTCTTTTCCTCTGCTCCTTCAGTTTTCCCAGCATGATGTCTTTTTTCTAAGGATTGACAGCATGCTCATAGTATGTGAGACACAGCTTCTCTTTTGGTTGTAAGGAGCACCTTTGTTGCTTGTCCTTCAAGACTTGTTTGTTGTCCTTTTTAGAGTCTGTGGGATTTTCAGTACTTTTTCCAATGCCACAATTCAAAGGTTTTGATTCTTCTGTCATTTACAGTCAACCATCTACATGCATAGGAAGCAATTAATACGTTGCCACACACTTTTTAAATTGACAACCACACTTAGAAACACATTTGCCGTCATTTGCGGCAACGTGTTAAAAAAAGCATGGTTTGGATCAGTCACACTTTAGTCTTTAAATTGACTTGTGCTTTAGCACTTTAAAAAGGTCCTCAGCAGCAGATTTTTCCTAGTGTTACATACACATTTTTTTTTTTATTTCTTCACTGCTATTATCATGAGTGTTGATTGTGGATCTAAGTAAAAGGAAATCATTGATAACTTCATTCTCTTCTCCATCTATCACAATGTTGCATGTTGGTACAATAATGAGGACTTTTACTTTCTTGATACTGAGATGTAATCCATATTGAAGACTATTGTTGTTATGTTCCGCAGAGTGGGAACTGACCTATAGCTGACCCTCCAGTGGGTTTTCAGAGGCAGTTAATCACACAGGATCCTTCTCCTGTGGAGCAGCTGGTGTCCTCAATCTCCGTGCCTTGAGGATTGCGGTGCAGTTTCTTGCCACTAGGCCCTAAGAGCTCCCTAGTCTTTGATATTCTGCAGCAAGTGTTTTGAGTTCTCTTCACTTTCTGAAAGCAGGTGTGTCAGACATCTACATAATTCAGGTTATTGAGGAGTCTTCCTTCAATTGTGGTGACATATTGTACTTCATGATAGTCCAGCTTCTCAGATGATACACACAGGATACAGATTAAAAAGGTATGGAGAAAGGATATAGCCTTGACAAACATCTTTTTTATTTTAAACCATACAGTATTCTGTTAAGACAGACAGTAGTTTCTTGATGTTAAGTATAAGTTTTGCATGAACACAACTGAGAGTTTTGGAATTCTGAGCCTTCTCAAATTTTTCCAAAACTTTGTTGTGATCCACAAAGTCAAATATCTAGGTCAAGCTGTAGTTTAGAGTTGTTGTTGTTGTTGTTATGTGCCGTCAAGTCGCTTGCGACTCATAGTGACCCTATGTACAACAGCCCTAAACTCCGCTCTGTCCTGTGCCAATTGCACTATCTCCG
>NW_006399974.1:4415565-4430564 GCF_000299155.1 Elephantulus edwardii | reverse complement strand
CCAAGGAGTAGCTTGGTTTAATCCTCTCCAAGATAAATCTGTTTGTTTTCCTGGCAGTCCAGGGTACATTCAGTACCCTTCTCCAGCACCATAGAGTACCTTTTAAAATTTCCTATTTAATGTAGGTAAAATATTAAAAGAGATACTGGGTTTGTTTTTCTTGGGAAACATTGAGAGTTTATGTACTTATACAGCCAAAGCTAAAGGAAGAAACCAAGAAATCAAAGAGCTGAACAGAAAATTTCAAAAGGCAGCCCAGGATGACAAAGCAAGATACTTGCTTTGAAATGAAATGTGCAGAGAGCTGGAGTCAGAAAATCAAAAGGGCCAAACTTGCTCAGCGTTTTTTAAGCTGAAGGAGTTGAAAAACAAATTTAAGCCACGGGTGGCAATACTTAAGGATACTTTGGGTAGAATGTTAAATGATCCAGGAAGTATCAAAAGAAGATGCAAGGAATACACAGAGTCACTGTAACAGAAGGAATTGGCTGACACAGAGGAATTTCATGAAATAACATATGAGCAAGAGCTTATGGTGATGGAGGAAGTTCAAGTTCCTCTGAAGGAATTGGCAAAAAACAAGGCTCCAGGAGTTGAAAGCATACCAATTGATTTATTTCAACAAACAGACGGTGCCCTGGATGTGCTCACTAAATTGTGCCAGAAAAATCTGGAGGACAGCTAGCTGGCTGACTGACAGGAAAAGATCGATATTTGTTCCCATTCCAAAGAAAGGTGACCCAGCGGAGTGCGGAAATTATTGAACAATATCATTAATATTATATGCAAGCAAGATTCTGCTGAAAATCATCCAAAACCATTTGGAACAATATGTCAACAGAGAACTGCCATATGTGCAGGCTGGATTTAGAAGAGGTCATGGTACTAGGGATATTATAGCTAATGTTAGATGGATCTTGGCAGAAAGCAGAGAATATCAGAAGAATGTCTATCTGTACTTCATTGACTATGCAAAGGCTTTTGACTATGTGGATCATAACAAATTGTGGCTGACTCTGAGAAGAATGGGAATCCCAGAACATTTGATTGTGCTAATGTGAAACCTATAGTTGTACCAAGAGGCAGTCGTCAGAACAGAGCAAGGAGACACTACATGGTTTAAAATCAAGAAGGGGGCATCAGGGATGTATTTTTTTTCTCCATACCTTTTCAATCTGTATGCAGAACAGATCATCCAAGACGCTGGGCTATACGAGGAGGAATGTGGCATCAGGATTGGTGGAAGAATCATCAACAACCTGCGTTATGCGGGTCACACAACCGTGCTTGCTGAAACTGAGGAGGACCTGAAGCACTTGCTGCAGAAGGTCAAGGACTGCAGCCTCCTATACGGATTGAAGCTCAACATCAAGAAAACAAAGATTCTCACCACTGGGCCAATTGGCAGCATCAATATGGATGGTGTAGAGATTGAGATAGTTGACAGTTTTTGTTTACTTGGTTCCACAGTCAACACTCTTGGTAACAGCAGCTAGGAAATCAGGAGACAAATTGCATTGGGAAAGTCAGCTGTGAGGGACCTCTCAAGAATACTGATGTCAGGCTGGAGACCAAGGTGCACCTGATCTGGGCTATAGTCTTCGCAGTTGCGTGCTATGCATCAGAGCAATTGGACAGTGACTAGGAGCATTCAGGCTTCACCTTCTCCAGGACAAACCTGTTTGTTCTTCCAACAGTCCATGGTATATTCAACACTCTTCTGCAGCACCACAGGTCAAAGGCATCAATTCTCTTTCTATCATCCCTAGTCACTGTCCAAACATGAGGAGATTAAATGTGGGTTAAATGAAGGCATGCCAATTTATCATAGACTAGGTGAAAAAGGGATCCTAATCATTGAATTTAAGGTTAACTTTCCCGGGAATGACTTTCTTTCTCCTGAAAAGCTCTCTCTGCTGGAAAAACTCCTACCTGAGAGGAAACAGGTAGAAGAGACTGATGAAATGGTTCAAGTAGAACTGGTGGAGTTTGATCCAAACCAGGAAAGACGCCACCATTACAATGCAGAA
Organism: Elephantulus edwardii; assembly: GCF_000299155.1. Taxonomy (NCBI): domain Eukaryota; kingdom Metazoa; phylum Chordata; class Mammalia; order Macroscelidea; family Macroscelididae; genus Elephantulus; species Elephantulus edwardii. Next base: position 4,428,534 of record NW_006399974.1, on the reverse strand, counting down.
TCATATGAGGATGATGATCATCACCCCAGAAGTGGGATTCGGTGTCAGACCTCTTAATGGGGGCCATGGATTCCACAGCATTTAATATGTAGTAAGTGCATATGTGAAGGACTGTAATCATAATATGCTCACTACTTGGTTATTGTTTATAGTTTAATACTCAACTATAGTAGTGTTTTAAAGTTAAATGAATAAACTCATATAAAAGCTTTGGGGGGAAAAAGAAAACAAAACAACACAAAACCTTTCTATCTTAAAAAAATTTAAATTCATATAGGAGTTGTTTGACCAGTAAAGTAAATCTCAGGTACCTTTTACTTGCCTGTCATCATGGATTCTCTCTTATAAAGCCACGCTTACTACATTTTCACAACCTGAAAATTGACATTGATATAATCCTACTAACGAAATTCCTAATTTTATTTAGGATTCTTAAGTTTTCACTTATGCAGTCTTTCTTATTTTGTTGGGACAGGGGTCAGATATCTCTATTTTGTGTATTTTAAGGCACCTTGGTGCTCAGTGATTGTTTATCTGGTAAGTGTAAGGCAGGTGGTTGGAACATACTAGCATCTAAGGGGCAGTTTTCTTCTGTAAAGATTTATAGCCTTAAAAATACTATGGGACAATTCTGCCTTGTCCTTTAGCATCACTATGTGGTACCTCAGATAAACAAATAGTTGACTTAGTAGAATGAAATAATTGATATATTGTGAGTGCTTTTATCATATTTCAGGAATTCAGGTAACTTCCAGTTATTTATCTAACTTAATCCACATAATCTTGTTAGATATAGGTGTCAGTATCACTCCTGTTTATGGAAAAACTGGATTAGATAAAATAATTTACCAATGCTAGATAATTTAGGAAGTAACTTATGTCCCAGTTTAAAAAAATTAAATTTGTTTGCACTAACTAGTCTTTTATATTACCTCCAAAGCAATGTAGGGGCCCTGATGATGCAGTGGTTAAAGTGCTTCATTGCTAACCAGAAGGCTAGTTGTTTGAACCTGCCAGCTGCCCTGTAGGAGAAGATGTAGTCTTTGGCTTCTATAAAGATTACTAACAACCTTTTGGAGCTGTTTTACTCAGTCTCACAGGGTCACTGTGTTGGAATTAAGATAATAGTAATGTTTTTATGTTTTTAAATTAGCAATATAAAAATAACTTGTAAGCTATTCAGATAAGTTTGATTCTAAGGTAATGCTTTATTTTTTTTTAAAATGGAAACAGTCCTTTTTGTTGTGTCTTACTAGTCTCCCCCTCGCCCCCAAAAGTGGGTGGCTCTTGAGCCTTAGACTGAGGGAAAGGGTCGAGCCAAGCTTGAGGCTGTGGCTTTAAAATCCTGTAGGGCCTTCGGGCCAACTTTATTAATTTTAGAAGAATATTCTTTAAAAGACACAGCAATCATTTGTCTATTTGCTCTACTGAACAACTTAGAGTTGCTGTGATGCTGAACACTATCCCATAGTCAGGTCAAATGCCATAATGGTTACCCATTATTTACAGTGGTTGGATGTGCATCCAGATTAACTCATGTTAGGAAGCAGGAATGACACGCACTTCCTAAACTAACTGCTTCTGGAAACTCACATATTCTCTTATAATTGTGCAGAAATGATGTTAATCATAGAACAGAGTTCAAGTCTTTTGTGCAGATCTTACTCTGAGTCATATTCTACTTGACAACACTTAGCTACTGCTAAATGGAACTAATTCTGTTCTATCTGGAGGAACATTCTTCCACTTTGCACATCACTCTTTGTCAGTGTGCTATATGAGGTAACCTGGGTTTGCCATGGGGATATCAAATACCAGAATGGTTTCTCATTGTGAACAGTGTTTGGTGGAGCTCCCAGTTGTAAAACAGGTTGGGAAGAAGGAGTGGCATCCACTTTCTAGACCACATACGTTTGGGAACTCTATGAATTTGGAGAAACAACAATAGCTATGGAAAGGCATTAGGTCTTTTGTTCATAGTCGTTATGAGTCGACCTCAACTCGAAGGCAGTCAACAACAACAACAACATTTCTAGAATTGAATAAAAGTATTTTTATGAAAAGTTCAGATTCAGTTTCTGTAGATTCATAGTCAAATATTTATATGAACTCCAGTATTTAAGTGAACTTTATTAAGAAATATATTTGTTATGTATTATTATTTAAAGGGTTGGAAGCTTGAACACATGCCTCCCTTTTCCTCCCTGTTTCTCTCTTTTTCTCCATTTCTTTTTGTCCTTCTAATGTGAAGTCACAGATATTTCTTGGGAGATACGATACTTCTGAATAAATAAATCACAAATTCTTGAATCATATAGATAAGAAGTTTAGTAGTAATACAGAGAAACTAAAAATATAGTTGATTATAATGGACAATGTAGTTTCTATTTTGAAGAACATGAACTCTACTATGATGTAAGTTTAGTGTACATTCCTTCTTATTTCTGATATTTTAACATGATATCCAAGATTATTTGAGACTTAGAGTGAATGCATAAACTAATAAATTCCTTTGTTTGAAAGGGGCCTTGAATTTAACATTTTCCATGTTATAGAAATTCCACATTCTGTCTCTTCCATTCTTTATGTTGGGTTTTTTTTTGTTGTTGTTGTTGTTGTTGGGAAGAGCTTTCTTATTCTCCGATTCAGTGTGATGTTTTTCTTAAAATTTTATGTCACTCTTCTGTTTGATATTTCCAAATTGCTTCTGCGTTTGTGGGAATTTTCATATGACCATATCAATTATCTTTGGCCACCTTTATCTTGATTATGCTAATCAGCATTTTATTGACAGAATTTTAGTACTTTGTCTTCTAGTGTTTTGTGTTTTAAGATCTAGTAAGTTCCTCTTTTGGTAATCCATTTCAGTAAAAGAGATCTCTGATGGTTTAATAGTAAGGAGTTGCACTGCCAGTCTAAAGGCATGAGGTTCAAATCTACCATCCGCTCCTGGGGAGAAAGAGGGAAAATTTTTTCCCTTGTGATTAACAGCTTCTGAAAACCTGTGGAGGGTCAGCTATGAGTCCATTCCGACTCAAGAATACCTAACAAAAATTAAGTAAAATCTGTAAAATCACTCATGTGCCTTTATATAACATAAAAACTGAAACTCATTGCTGTCGAGTCAAAACTGACCCTTTAACGAGTTTTCAGAAGGCTAGACATTGCAAGGGAGGAGATTGCAGTCTGTATCTTTGAGTCATTTGAACTTTCTTACATGTATAGTGGTGCACTGATCATTCTCTGACATCCAGCTAGATTGTTAAACATTTTTATTTTGTATGCCCACCACTGAGCCTTTAACTTTAAAACTGATATTCTGAAATCCTCTGTAAGGGAAAAAATAAGATTATAGATTTCGTCAGGTCAAAGAGCACATTGGTAGAACATGATAGATGAACATTTTTTTCTGCTTTATGTTGAAGTTAAACCTTGTCCACAGGTATCAAAAGTTTTGATTTGAGAGAAGTTAGAAGAGTTATACTGGTAAACAGCTTATTGAGATTTTGAAATTAAAATATGCATAGACTTTTTTGTATGAGTGTGGGGGAGTTTTTGATACTTGATTAAAACACTGTTGTTTAATTTTTTTAATGAAAATCTTTCAGAATCCTTAAATACCAATCATTTTCAGTGAAATTGCTGTGGAACTTGGTGATCCTGTACATTTCTGTTGGGCTTACTTATTCTCTTCCCAGTTGAGTTCTTTATTCTTGCTGTCTTTGACAGCATGTTTTTGGAAAGCAGTGACTCCCTACATAGTTTTTGTGATAACCCAGTTATGAAAAACAGTGGGATAAATGTTCACATGTTATAATTCTTTCTTCTTTTTTTTCTTTTTCTTTCCTTTTTTTGGCTGCAGTGGGGCAGATTAGTAAAAAATAAAAAACAGTGAGTATTGGCAAGTGTTCACATATCTCATCTTTTGTCTCACTTACCTTGGCACCGTTCAGGAACTGCTTATGAGTAAGTTTTTCACACAGTCTCAGTTAGAAAACAAGGAGTTGAGAATAATGTGTGGGTAACTGATTAGTATACACCTCACAGAGGTGTTGGATAGAGTAATTGATTCTTCGAGAGCTTAGACAATATAAAAACCACTGTAAATGCAGACTACTATTTTGACAAACTAGAAGCTGCCTTGAAAAAAAAATTCAGCTGTTAGAGGAAACTTCCTTTAAGGGAGAGACTTGATTTGAGTTTCTGTATGGTCTTTCATTCTGAATACTAATTAGTACGGGAACATATGTAAAACTGAAGTGGGTTTCTTTTTTTTTTTAATATAGCTGTGAAGTGTTTATGCAAATAGATTCAATTTCTTGCCATATAAAATGTGTAGGAGGGCTTCTTGAGATTTGCTTTCAAACTTGGTATTTTCTCATTGATAGGGATGAGCCATTTTCATCATTATCATTTGGACTTTCCTTTTTCTTACAGAAAGAGTTTAATGTAAGATCATTGAATAAATGTTTTATTTCGTACTAGTTTTGGGATAAAGACTAGGTGCAGCTATACGGAATAATCAGTTGTGAAAAGCTTCTATTCTTCCCAGTTCTTTCAGCTTTACTCTTTTTTTTCATCAGTTTTTTTATAGTGGGAAAATGAAGTGTGTAAAATTTCTTAGAAAAAAAAAATGTGTTGTCCCACAAAAAAAAAGCAGATTCTTTTTAACCTTTAACTCCCCATTATGTTTGTTAATGTTTTTGATTAACAGAATACTAAGTCAGGATTATATTGTTAGATTCTTAGAATAGTGGGTATTAACGTTGGTTATGTGCTGCATTCTCTTGGGAAGCTTTGAGAAATTTTGATGTCTAGGTCCCAGAGCCCTTGATTGTGCTTATGTGGAACCTGAACCCGTGCCAGGAGGCTGTTGTGCTAACACAGCAGTGGAGCACTGCATGGTTTGGAATTGGGAAGGGAGTGTGCCACGATTGTCTTCTCCATCCACACCTATTCAGTCTGTATGCTGAGCAAATTATTCAAGAAGCTGGACTCTTTGAGGAGAAGTGTGGAATCAAGATTGGAGGGAGACTCATCAATAACCTATGTTATATAGATGACACAGCCTTGCTTGCTGAAAGTAAGGAGGGCTTGAAGCAGTTGTTGCAGAAGACCAAGGAATGCAGCCTTCACTATGGATAGCATCTCAGGGTTAAAAAACCAAAGATTTTTACCACTGGACCGATGGGCAGGGTCATGGATGGAGAGGAGATTGAAACTGTCAACGACTTCATCTTGCTTGGATCCACAATTAACACCCTTGATACAGCAGTCAGGGAATAAAGAGACACATTGCACTGGGAAAATCTGCAGTTATGGACCTTTCCAAATTATTGAGGAGTAGTAATGTTAGTAGTAATGTTAGATGACTAAGGTGCGTCTGATTCAGGCCAGAGTTTTTCCTATTAATAGCTATGCATCTGAGAACAGGACAGTGAATAAGGATGACAGAAAAATGAATTGACGCCTTTGAGCTGTGTGTTGGAAAAGAGCACTGATGGCCAAGAGAACAAACAGATATGTCTTGGAGATAGTTCAGCTGAAGTGCTCTTTGGAGGTAAGAATAATGAGGCTGCCCCTCACATACTTGGGACATGTTGCTGGGAGGTGCTATTTCTTGGAGAGGGACATGATGCTGGGAAGCGTGGCGGGTCAGAGAAGAAGAGGAAGACCCTCAGCCAGGTGGATTGACAGGGTGACTGCTGCAATGGGTTCTTGTATGTCAGGAGTGTGAGGATGGCACAGGATAGAATTGGGTTCAGATCTTTTGTCATAGGGTTGCTATGAGTTGTGTTCAACTCAGTGGCAGCTAACAGCAACAAAAGGTCCCACCCACCAGAAATTGATCTGTTTATTTTGGGGTATTGCCAGAGTCTCAGTCCCCTAGTTAAACCTAGGGTGTCACTGAAATTTAAAACCTCTATTTTGGGGTATTGCCAGAGTCTCAGTCCCCTAGTTAAACCCAGTGTGTCACTGAACCTCTATTTGTGCGACCTTTACTGAAATTTTCATATGTAGTGAGTTTTTTTTTTCTCCTAAAAATTCTTGTCATACTTACAAGGCTAACAGATTATGAATGTTTTAAATCATAATTTTTCACATAACAACAACAACAACAACTTTACTATAATTAACTTGAATTGAGCATTGTTAATGCTGCATGTATTTTGAAAGTGGCTTACTAGATTTGTCCAAATAAGTAATAATTTCCAGCCTTTGATATTTGATAGTGAGCTATTATTTTTCTCAAAATATAAGAAATAACAAGGAAACATTGTTTTCTTTGTTAGCTCAAGCATATTTATAAAAGTATAGTCAGTTCATTTCTTGCTAACAGTATTTTTTTCTTAAATTACTTTGTAAATCCTTGGTATTTTGTACCAGTCTTTCTTCTCTCTTTCTTAAAACTGGAACAGATTTTTTAAGTTATATACAAACATTATTTAAATAGAGTCTTTATTTTAACTTAGTAATATTTACTAAAACTTAATCTTTCACAAGTTCTATAGATGAGTGACCATATTATTTTCAAATTCACTATGCTGTAGGATGAACAGCCAGTAGCCCTTGTTCTATGTGAAGATTTGCCTCTTCAAACTCTTGTGAAGTAGTACGACATGTGTTGGGTTCCAAACCAAAAGATTGGCCTTTTGAATTTACCAGCTGATTTACAGCCTCAGAAATCTGGTGGAGGATTAGCATAAGTAAAAATTTTGTTAGGGGTTTTTTTTGTTTTTTTTTTTTAATTCATGTACATGTTCTGTGTGAGCATAGTTAAGTGTTCAAGAATCTCCATTCTTGTTTGTTATTTATAATTTATTGTGATCCACACAGTCAGGTGTCTTCATATAGTCAGTAAATGTGTATAAACATTTGTCTGGTATTCTTCACTTTTGACCAAGATGGATACAACATTGCTGCTGTTTTTATGTGCCCTTGAGTCGAATACAACTCGTAGCAACTCTCTGAACAACAGATTGCAACTTTGCCTTATCCTGTAGCATCTTCACAGTCTCCCACATGCTTGACCCATTGTTATAGTCACACTGTTAGTCCAGCTTCTTGAAGGTCTTCTCTCTTTCTTTGACCCTCCACTTTTCTTAGTCAGATGCTTTTTTCCAGGCGAGGTTCTTTGGAATGCCTGATTCTACTCATGTGAAACCTGCACAGACCAAGAAGCAGTTGTCCAAACAGAACAAGGGAACATTGCATGGCTTAAAATTAGGAAAGGTGTGCATCAAGGATATATCTCTCTCCATAGCTGTTCAATCTGTATGCTGAGTAAATAATTTTAGAAACTGGACTAAAGAAGAATGTAGCATCAGGATTGCAGGAAGACTCATCAACACCTGCATTATGCTGGTGATACATTTGCAGAAAGTGAGGAAGACTTAAAGGACTTGGTACAGAAGATCAAAGGCTACAGTTTTTAATATTAATTGTATCTCAAAATCAAGAAAACAGAAATCATCATCATTAGACGATTAGACAGTATATGATTGAATTGCCAACAGTTTCCTTTTACTTGGACCCACACTGTTGCTCTACTCTACTTTGGAGAAGTCCCTGATAGCAGATTTTCCCAATGCAAATGTTCTTTGCTTTGGAGTTTATATTCTGGTTGAGTGGTTGAAAACAGACAAAGCAATTTGTGCCTATATAATCTTTACATTTGAAATCTGGACATTGAATAAAGAAGACTGAAGAAGAATTGATTCCTTTGAATTATGGTGTTGGGGAAGACTATTAAAATGTACTGTGATTGAAAAAAAAATGTACTGTGATTGTCAGAAGAATAAACATAGTCTTATTGGAAAAAAAATATAGCCAGAGTGCTCATTAGAAATGAGGATGGCAAGACCTTTGTGACATATTAGCAGGAGGAACCAGTTACTGGAGAAGACCAGGAAGCATCCAAAGTGATGAAGGGATTACACAGACTAAGTGTACCCAAAGAACTGACTCAACACTGAAAAATTTCAGGAAGGACCATATGGATAAAAGCCAATGTTAATGAAGGAAGAAATTGAAGCTGAGCTGAAGGAACTGGCAAAAAATAAGGCGCCAGGAATTGATGGGATACTGAGTAACGTGTTTTCACTAACAGTTGCACCTGCACATGCTCACCAGTTTATGCCAGGGAATTTGGAGGACAGCTGTCTATCTGGCTGACTGGCAGAGATCCATTCCCAAGAAGAGTGGCCTAACAGAATGTGGAAACTACTGAACAATATCATTGATATCACATGTAAGCAAAATACTGCTAAAGATTATTCAAAACTGACGACAGTATATAGATAGGAGAGAACTGCTAGAAATTCAAGTGGGATTTAGAAGAGTCTGGCTTCAGGGATTTCATCCTTGATGTCACCCTGGTTGAAAGTAGAGAATACCAGAAGAATGTATTTGTGCTTTATTGACCAAGAAAGGCATTTGACTGAGTGGATCATAACAAATTATGCTATCATTGAGATAATGGGAATCCCAGAACATTTGATTGTACTCATTAGAAAACATATATTGCTAACAAGAAGCCATTGTGCAAAAGAGCAAGATAATGCCACATGGTTTAAAATTAAGAAAGAAATGTGCCACGGTAGTATCTTCTCTCCATACCTATTTTATCTGTATGCTGAGCAAATTATTCAAGAAGCTGGACTCTATGAAGAAGAATGTGGCACCAAGATTGGAGGAAGGCTTGTCAATAACCTGCCTTACACAGATGACACAACCTTGCTTGCTGAAAGTGAGGAGGATTTGCAGCACTTACTGCAGAAGGTCAAAGAATAGAGCCTACAATATGGATTGCATTTCAATGTCAAGAAACAAAGATTCTTACCACTGGACAAAATTATGATGATGGAGGAAAGATTGATGTTGTCAATTATTTCATCTGACTTGAATTCACAATCCACACCTTGCAGTCAGCAGATCAAGGGACATACTGTACTGGGAAAGTCTACAGACTAAGGTGTGCTTACTTCAGGCCACCGTCTTTTCAGTCACTTGTACATCTGAATTGGATGATGGAAGCCAGAAGAATTGATACCTTTAAGCTCTGGTGTTGGAGAAGAATACTGAATATCCTTTGGACAGCCGAAAGAACCATCAAGTATGTCTTGGAGAAAGTGCAGCCAGAGTCCTGCCTGGAGGCTAATATAAATGAAGTTTCGTTTCACATACTTCAGGCATGTTACTAGGAAAGGCTATGCCATGGAGAGGCACATCATGCTTGGGAATGTGGAGGAGCAGTGAGAGAGGAGACCCTCAACTGGGGGTGTTGACATGCTGACTGCTACAGTGAGCTTGAGTATGTCAGAGATTGTAAAGACGGCACAGTATAGGACAGGGTTCAAATCTGTTGTTGTTTATAGGGTAGTTATGGATTGTATTCGACTCGATGGTACGCATCAACAACTATGAATCAGGACTAACTCAGTATTTCCTAACAACTAGCAGCATAACTTATATGTACCGCTAGGCTTTATTAATTATTAATATATCTCTACATTTATAGTAAAGCATCACCAATGCACAAAGCCTCTGTTAATTTTCTTTGAACTCATTTCTCTCTTTCTCTGTCCAGGTAATCATTATGTAGAATTTACCTTTTTCAAAGATGTTTTCATCAACTTAATTAATCTTTTAAATAATGGATCTAAATAAGTGAAATTTGAGAAGAAAGTATTAATGAGCTTGATACTTCCCTCCAAAAGGTTATAAATAGTTGTTACTAGTCTGCATCTGAATGTTCAGTACTGGTTGTTTAAAGACTTTCCTTTTAAAAGTTTATCAAACCTGGAGAATATAGGATGTAAGAGAACACAAAAGATTAAATCTTCTTTGTTGAAACTTACTAATGTATGTCAAAATGTGGTTATGGCTTCTTGTCAAGGAACCATCGGATGAACAGAATTCAGTGTTTATGGGACTGGATTTTTGGCAGGCACAATTAAAACTGCCAGCATCAGTCAGTGCAGCCAACTCTTTTATCTTTTGTAACTACTCTGTCAAAGAAGAGATCAATCCCTTTTAAAGTTTAGATAATGAATAGAATTCATTTGGACTTTAGTCTGCACTGTTCTTTAAAGATAGGTTATCATTGATTAGATTATCTTAGCTCTTTATATTTTTCTGTCTGGTCTAGATGGAAAAGGCTGAAGTAATGCTGAAGGAGGCAGCACAAAGAACATAAATATTTTTTTGTGTTTAAACATGAAGTAAACATATTTAAGAAAGAGCACAAACATTTTACAATATTTCTCACTTCCTCAGCGTATGGTAGGTTATTGCTGTATGCCTTCCTATATATTCTGACTCATGGCAGCCTTGAAGGACAGGGTATATTCTTTAGGGAAAGCGACTGCCACATCTTCATTGTACTGGCTGGTGGATTTGTACTACTGACCTTGTAGGTAGCAGTGGAATACTCAACTCATCTTGCCAGTAGAACTTGTTTCAGTAAGTAAATGAAAACCTTTATAATTTATAATGGTGTGAGGTATTAGAGGTTTTTCCAGCTTTAAAATTCAATGAAGACCTTTAAGATTAAAATTAAGTGTTAGACTGCAATATTTAATACTTACTGTAGGAAGAATACATTTTAGAAGAAAAAGTACGGATTTTAAAATATAGCATCCTCAATATTCACAGTAAGATTTAGAACATTGTACTTAATGTGGACTCCTAGTATTAATATTAAATATGAGTAACTTAATATTATGTGATTTTAATGTCTAGCATTAAGCTTTGCATTTAGTGTTTTGGAAGGAAGTATTGTAATTCTTACTGAATAAAGATAATGCGTTTACTGTAATACCAACTAGAATCTGGATAAGGTGGACCCTACAGCTAATGACAGGAGGAAAACCTGGTGCAAAAAAAAATGTGTTTCTGAAGTCTTCTCACAAATGATTTCAAAATATCTTTGACAGATCTGTTAGTAATTTTCTTTGAGAATCACAGATTGTGACGAGATTGTGGTGTATATTGTTATTGTGTGCCTTAGCATCAGAGTCAATCTAGCTGGTTTTCAGAAGCAGTTAATCACACGAGAGGAAATTGCCCATCCTTATGCAAGAGTAGTTGGTAGATCGAACCACTTGCCTTTGGGATTGCAGGACAGTTTTTTACCACTAGTTTACCAAAGTTCCCCTGTGGTATGTAAGATGGTTTTTATGCATAAAGCTAAGAAAAATTTGTAATGGGACAAGATTCTTGGGAAAATATATAGAAGCTTAAACAAAATTTTGAAATTGTGTCTTTGGAGGTAGATAAATTTGAATAGGTAATCAGAAAATAAAAATGCCAATATAACATAAAGGTGTTTATATATATATATTTAAAGAAACAATGAGAAACATTAACTCTTGTTCTTCTAACTTATATTTTGATATTTAGGACTTCCTCCTCTTCCCCCCCCCCTCCAGTGGTAGAAAGCTTATTTTCTTAAGAGCTGTAAAAATAGATGGATCTTTTCCCCCGATATTAGGTATCTCACCTTTTGATTTACATAAAACCATCAAAAGGTGTTTTTAAGGTCCTGAGCCTTTTTGTTACTTTTTATACACTTGTCTATTGTTTAACTGGAAGGTAAGTCACAGGGATGCTTTCAGTTCATGGCTTCAAGAGTGACTAAGGACCAGGGTCTCAGGGTTTCCGTAATCTTCTATCTTACCGATACGCCTGGTTCTGCTTCTATGAGTGTAGTTGACTCAGTGGTACATAGCAACGACATCATGTTTCTAGGACTGTAAATCTTTTACTAGGGAAGACTTCCATCTTTCTGGCAGAACAACTGGTGGTGGTGGTGTTGTTAAGTGCCATCGAGTCATAGGCAACTCATAGTGACCCTGTAAACAAAAGTCTTTGACACTTCTGTGTGTGACTTTCTTTCTTTCTCCAGGTTCATAGGGTTTCTGGAGGCAAGCTGTTTATGGAAGTGGATGCCACTCCTTCTTCCAAGCTTGTTTCAACCAGGGAACAACACCAACACTGCCCGCCATTGGTAACCATTATTGCATTTACACATCAGGGTCACAATGTTCACCTTCACAGCAACCACAGGTTACCTCTGTAGGCAAGTGAACACACCAGGGCTATAAGACCTAGAAGACTGTTTGAACAAAAACAATGAAAAACAGACCTGAGGGCCGCAGATTAGTCACCCACTTTTGGCTTGGTAGCATCGCTTTCAGTACACTAGGCCAGCTGGTAGATAATGCAAATTCCTAGCATGGGATCCAACTGGAATGAACCAGTTTGAACCTTATTTTGAAGGGAAGAGGTGAGATGCCTAATGGTTGGAATTGTGTTCTTAGGAGAGTGAACAGCATGTGCAGGGTGTTCAGAGATGGAAGATAGAGAGAAAAGAAATATAAGTGAAAATCCAGAGAGAGAAACAATGTGATTGTGACTACTTAATGATATTGACATTAATATAATTTTAAGCTGAAATCTAAATATTTGGAGTTTTTGTATATTGTTAGGAAATAAATTCTGATTCTCGTGGATATACTTGTATTTGAAGCCTCTATGCAGATCTGAAATCTTTCTTTTTTTTTGATGAAGTCCCTGGAGGAAAGAGGGAGGAAGCATTTCACTATGTATCTTTCAGTGTTAGAGTGCTACAGTATAAAAGCTGTCAGTTTTCTGACTAACTGTAAGTTTGCTGTTTAAAGTTTAGATTTCATCCTTATTCTGTTATGACATTTTCAGAATGACTTTATTTTATTACATCTCTGTATTTGCCTGTTGACCAAATTGTGGTTTATTTTAAACTTGTAAAATTTGTTCCAGTGGAAGAATATTCCCTGCTCATGGATAGGAAGGCTTAATGTTGTGAAAATGGCAATAGTACCAAAGGCAGTATACACGTTCAATGCAATCCCAATACAAATTCCAATTTCATTCTTCAATGAGATGGAAAAGGCAATCTCCAGCTTCATTTGGAATGGAAAGAAGCCA
>NW_006399974.1:4412746-4413985 GCF_000299155.1 Elephantulus edwardii | reverse complement strand
GGAATCCCAAAATCTCTGTAGATGTTCATTGAAATGAAAAATAAACAACCTAAATAAAAAAAAAAAAATTTGTTCCAGAAATACTACAGTCCATGTTCTTGTACTATTATACTACGATAATACTATAAAAGAAATAAGGTTTCCCACCTTGCATTTTTAATCTGAAAAGTAAGGCTACTGCTGTATTTTTTTAGAAGTTTTGCCCTTAGAGATTTGTATTAACTATTTCCCTGCATCTAATGTTTTTACTCTGATGATAAACATTTTTAATGCATTAAAAATGCAGATTTAATTAACAGTTTAATTTGTCTGAAATTTTTGTTCAAGAAAGCTTGGCTGTAATTACATGGATAATTTCATAATGACATATTTCCCTAAAAACAGATTAAATGTTTATAGCAAAGATTAAATGAGAACGTATTTAAAGCCCCCAATCCACGGTGGGCATATAGGAAATACTCAGATGTTGATTACTATTCTTATTTTTAAAAGCTCTATTAATTTGTGTTTCATATGTTCCCAAATACAATGTAGACTAGATAAGAAGGATAAATTAAGTGGAGATTCTTCAAGTCAGCACAGCATAATGGTTTTCAGCCGTATTGAGTTATTTAAAGATTACATTCTGTTCCATAGTCTCACTAACCACATTTGCTGCTCAGTAGCCGAACATGTCTCTAATGGCCAGTAATAGACATTGCAAATACAGAACATTTTTATTGATGCATAAATTTCTACTGGACAGTGCTGTACTGAAACTAATACTTTTCAAACTCTATTTTCCTCAATTAGTTGCGTGCTTTAATCATAAAATTTAATTCAAGTCCTGTGTGAAAAGTCATGGGATAACCAAAATACTCTTTGAGAGATACAGAATCAGCTCTGCTTAAACATTCCTTGGCAATCAGAGCTCAAGATTTTACGACCATAGAGTTGTAAAGTGACCAGTTGACTTTTTTTAAAACCAGCTAATAAATGTAGTTGAGAAAATTATTCAGAAAGCTAGAAATTATGAAGAAGAATGTGGCATCAAGTTTAGAGGAAGACTCATCAATAGCCTGAGTTAAGCAGATAACACAACTTTGCTTGCTGAAAGTGAGGAGACTTGAATCATTTGCTGTGGAAGATCAAAGAAGACAGTCTTCAATATGGATTCCATCTCAACATCAAGAAAACAAAAATTCTTACCACTGGTGTGATAGGCTGCATTGTACTGAAGAGAAGATTCAAACTGTCAAT
>NW_006399974.1:4407887-4412516 GCF_000299155.1 Elephantulus edwardii | reverse complement strand
CCTTTGAACTGTGGTGTTGGAAAAGAGTACTGTATATCCCATGGGCTGTCAAAAGAACAAACACACAATCTTGGACAAAGTTCAACGGGAGTGCTCCTTGGAGGCAAAGATGATAAAGCTTAGTCTCACATAACTTCAGGCATGTTTCTAGATGATGCTATTCCTTTAACAGAGACTTCATACTTGGAAAGGTGGAGGGAGGGTTTACAAAAGAGAAGAAGACCTCCAACCAGGAAGATTGACACAGTGACTGCTGCAGTAGTATTGAGTATGTCAGAGATAATGAGGATTGTTACAGGATAGGACAGGGTCCAGATCTGTTGCCCATAGAGTCAATATGGGTTGTAGTTGATGGCACCTAATAACAGCAACAGCAACAATAAATATACAGTATAAAGGAAATAGAAAAATTAATAGAATATTTAGAAAGCAAAAATAACAAAACACAACAAGACCCCAACTCATTGTTATCAAGTCAATTCTAAATCATTGTGACCGTATGTCTGCTGCACTTTCAGGGCTGTGTATCGCAAAGGGCAGGGCCTGCCCATCTCTGTCTCTTGGAGCTGCTGGTAGATTTAAGGCCCCAGAGACATGCAGCCTTAGAAATATTTGAGCTCTGTAGGGCATGCTGTAGCCATTTGGACAAGTTGTTAGTACAAAATAAGGGAAAACCTCATGATCAATTTAACCACATGATCAAACTTATGTTAATATTATGGGGCAAAAAGAAAGAATTTTCTTGATTTTCTATAGTGAGAAAACCACAAGTTTATCTGTGTGCCAATTCAACTACTTTAAAAAATAAACCTAGTTAAATTAGGAAATCAGTGTTCCTTGATCACAGGCTATCTCCTGAAATGGCTAAACATCAAATATTTCCTGTGTATTCTGTGCATCTTTTGCTACTGTCTGCTGCTTTTAATTTTTTTGCTTATGGAATCCTTCAGTTTTGCTACTTGAACATAGTATTGTTTTTCACTTCTAGTTGAAGATACGCTGAGTGTGTTCTTCCTTTTTGGTCTTCTAATTCTACGTTTTTGCACATTTCGTTATATTGTACCTTGTCTTCTTGAGCTACGCTTTGAAATCCTCTATTTGCTAGTATTTGGTGATATCTTCTATTTGTTTTAAGTGCTTAAGACTCAAGAAAAAAATTTTTATATTTGTGTAGTCTTTTTTCCCCCTTTGTCTTTTCATTGTTGTTTTTGGTGGTTGTGGTGACGTGTACTGTCAAGACAGGAACGAAACCATACTGACCCTCCAGCCGGTTATCAGTGGCAGTAAATTGCCTGAGGGGGGATTGTCCATCTTTGTCCTACAGAGCCTCTGGTAGATCTGAACTCTGTGCCTTTGGTATTGTAGTGAAGTTTATTACCATAAGGCCACCACTGCCCACTCTTTCTTGTCTTTTTAAATATTTATTTATGATGTCCTTGATGTTATCCCACAGTTGTTTAATTTATCAAATTTGGTTTTTTTAGTGATCTTTAAACTCAGGAAGAATGTAATCAAGTTTGTTGCTCATTCCAAAGAAAAACAACGCTGAAGTTATTAATACTACATGCCACCAAACTGTAGTTGTACATCAGAAGTTCAAAACTGTTTAGAAGAGGAAATGAGATGAAATATAATTTTGGTAATATCATTTGAGTCCTTGAAGATATCTATATTTGTTCCCATTCCAGAGTAAGGTGATCCCACAGAGTGTGGAAATTATCAAACAATATCATTAATAACACATGCAAGCAAGATTCTGCTGAAGATTATCCAACAACGACTGGAACAGCACATCAACAGAGAACTACCAGAAGTGAAAGCTGGGTTTAGACAGTGTTGTAGTACTAGGGATATTGTAGCTGATGTTGATGGATCTTGGCTGAAAGCAAGGAGTAACAGAAGAATGTCTATCTAGGTTTCATTGATTATGTAAAGGTGTTTGACTGTGTGAATCACAACAAACTATGGCTAACTTTGAGAATGGGAATCCCAAAATACTTGATTGTGCTAATGTGAAACCTGTACTTGGACAAGGAAGCCGTTGTCAGAACAGAGCAAGGAAACCGTGCACGGTTCAAAATTGGGAGATTGTATGCCAGGGATTTATTCTATCTCCATACCTTTTCAATCTTTATGCAGAACAGATTATCCAGGAGGTTGGGTGCTATGAGGAGAAATGTGGCATCAGGATTGGAGGAAGACTCATTAACAATCTGCGTTATGCAGATGACACAACCCTGCTTGCTGAAACTGAGGAAGGTCTGAAGTGCTTGCTGTGGAAGGTCAGGGACTGCAGTCTTCAGTATGGATTGAGGATCAGCATCAACAGAGTCTCACCACTGGGCCGTTTGGCAGCATCATGATGGATGGTGAAGAGATTGAGAGTGTTCACAGTTTTAGTTTACTTGGCTCCATAGTAAACACTCTTGGCACCAGCAGCCAGGAAATTAAAAGATGTATTGCGATGGGAAAGTCTGCAGTTAGAGACATCTCTAAAGTGCTGAAGAGCAACGATGTCAGTCTGAAGACTAAGGTGTGCTTGATACAGGCCATGTTCTTTGCAGTCACTTGCTATGTATCAGAGAGCTTGACAATGACTAGGGACTATAGAAGGAGAATTGATGCCTTTGAATTGTGGTGTAGGAGAAGATTATTGAATACACCATTGACTTCTAAGAAAATGAACAAGTTTTTCCTGGAGAGGGTGAAGCCAGGCTTCTCCTTGGAGGCAAGGATTCTGAGGCTTCGTCAGACATAATTTGGACATGTTGCAAGGAGGGAGTAGTCCTTGGTGAGGGATGTCATGTTTGGTAGGGTCGAGGAACAGTGCAGGAGAGGAAGACCCTTGATGAGATGGGTTGATTCAGTGACTGGGGTAATGGGGGTGGGTGTGCCAGAGACAGTGAGATTGGCACAGGATAGGGCAGGATTTAAGGCTGCTGTGCATACAGTTGCTATGAGTCACAGGCGAGTCGATGGCACTTAACAACGTCAGACCTAAAAAAAGCAGAGAAATGAGAAGGGTTTACTTGTTATTGTCTATATGGAAATATTTGATTTTGCGTCATAACAAATGATGGATAAAATTGCAAAACATGGAAATTCAGAATACTTAATTGTTTTATGAGGAAACCTGAACACAAATCAAGAGACAGTTTTTTAACAGAACAAAGGGCTACTCATTGATTTTTAATTGGAAAGTATCTGTGACAAGGTTGTATTTGTTCACCTTCTGTTGGCTGAACAAATCATCTAAGAAGCTGGGCTGTATGAATTATAAAACAGTATTAGACGTGGAGGGACGTTGATTAACTACTTTAGATACACAGCCTCACTTGTTGAAGGTGTTTGAATCACTTTCAGCTTTTAGTATGGATGATATTGAGCATAAAGGGGGGAAAAAAGTCCTTAAAACTAGACCTATAAATAACATCATTATAAATTGCAAAGAAATTTAAATTATGAAAGATTTTATTCTTGCATCAACGATCAGTGCCCCTGAAGGCATCACTAGTAGTTTTTTTTTTTAAAAAAAAAGATAGTACTGCACGAGGCACCTATGTGGTAAAAGAACTCTTTAAAACATTGAAAAAGATCTGACTTTTATGCCTAGGTGTACCCATCCCAAGACAAAGTCTACCTCATTGCTTAAAAAAAAAAATGAAAGTAAAGGAAAAGAAAAACCCAAAACTGACGGTAAAGGAAGGCTGAGTAAGAATAGATGTATTGAAAATGTTTTGGCAAGGAATATTTTATATATCATGAACTGCTAGAGAAACAAGTCTATCTTGGAGGAGAAGGATAGCCAGAATGCCTAATAAAGCCTGGCTTGTGGTATTTGGTCTCTCTTCATTTGCACATATTATTAGAAGGAATACAATCTCCAGTGATCTCAGGCAAGGTAATGTTGAAGTTAATAGACAGTGTTGGAGATTGCCAGTGAGATGGATTGACATAGTGATTGTAATCCTGTGCTCAAATAGCAGTGGTTATGAGGTAATGAAAGTTTTATTCCATCATACATAAAATAAATCAGAGCCAATTCTATAGAACATTCACAGCAGTAAAACAACAATTGGAAATATTGAAATAGGAAATATATGAAATTCATGTGAATTCTTTAAAAAATATTAATGCCACATCCAAGCAGATATATGCACACTCATGTTTATTGCGGCTTTGTTCACAATAACAAGGAGTTGGAAACAACCCAAGTGCCCATCAACAAACAAATGGATAGAGAAGCGGTGGTATATTCAAACAATGGAATACTATGCTGCATTGAAAAAACAAGGAATTCATGATATATTATTCAAAATGGGTGACTCTGGAGGACATTATGCTAAATGAAGTATCTCAGACACAAAAGGACAGATACTGCATGGTGCCACTATTGTAAAACAGGACTGACCTTGGGGTTGGGGAGAGACTGAGAAAGATGGGTTCAGTAATGCATACTGCATTGAAACAGATGAGGGAGAAAACTGTTTAAAAGGGTTATGTGATTAGGTATTTTTGTCATGACAGGAGTCTAGAGCTAAGGCTACATGGTGGAGTGGACCTGGGGGAGGGTTTGTAAAACAATGAAAGAATTTTTCTTTTACTTTTCCAAGAGGGTAGTGTACAAGG
>NW_006399974.1:4400396-4407787 GCF_000299155.1 Elephantulus edwardii | reverse complement strand
CAAGAAAACAAAGATGGGGGGGAGGGTTGGGAGGCGAAAAATGTGCAACAATGAATGAATGGAAAGCCAAAGTCTCGGTAAATTTTTATTGAAATTAATAATAAATTTAAACAAAAAAAATGTTAATGCCATGTAAAGCAAAAAATAGAGATTCAAGTTAAAGGAGACAAAAGAACATGCCTGTTAGAAATGGAACCAGAGATGGGGTTGAGTAGGGGACAGGTTGAGGCACAGGCTGAGAGGGAGAATAGGAGAGAAGTGGGGGAGAAGGAAACCAGCCATGTTGAGGCTCCTGGAGGGTGAATGTCATATCGTGTGGCTGAGGCTTTTGTACCCAATCAATACTGAGCAGTACACAAGCCTTACCTTATAAGGAAGAACTAATGCCTCAGCAAGTGGACACACAAGATGAGGAAGCAACAAGTATGTGAGACTGATTCACATCAAGAGCAGTGGACCAGAATGGAAACCTCCACCAACATCATCTAATTGGTCCAAACATTACTATCTCTCATTTACATAAAACCATCTCCCAAGAGGCTATATAAACCCCCAAACCCTTCACTCACAATTTGTAATCCACTCCATCATTTTCCTTTCTGCTGGGTGTGACCCTACCAGAGTTCCTGATTCTACCTTGTAATTACCTGGCTTTACCTTCACCTCTACCCCAGTCTCCTTAGTTTTTCCTTGGGTAAACCAGACGTTGAAAACTACTTCAACAAGTAAACAAAGACTCTTTTCAGAGCTAATGGGATTGCTGTATATTCTGGTGCCTTTCTGGCACCCGCCTTCCTGTTGACTACTACCCAGTTCAGTTCTTAGACTGAGCAACGGAGACAAAAGCCAGGGCACCCATTGCACAGTAACATTCAATTAACTATTATTTGATGGGTCTTTAATTGGAAAATAAACTTTATAAAGGATATCATAGATATGATTGGAGAAATTTAGGGATGTATTATTGGTGGAAGAGTCATCAACAACCTGTGTTATGCAGATGACACAGCCCTGCTTGCTGAAACTGAGGAGAACCTGAAGCACTTGCTGCAGAAGGTCAAGGACTGCAGCCTTCAATATGGATTGAAGCTCAACATCAAGAAGACAATGATTCTCACCACTGGGCCAACTGGCAGCATCAGTACGGTTGTTGAAGAGATTGAGATAGTTGACAGTTTTAGTTTACTTGGCTCCACTGTCAACACTCTTGGTAACAGCAGCCAGGAAATCAAGAGATGAATTGCATTGGGGAAAGTCAGCTGTAAGGGACCTCTCAAGAATACTGAAGAACAACAACGTCAGGCTGGAGACTAAGGTGTGCCTGATCCGGGCTATAGTCTTCACAGTTACATGCTATGCATCAGAGAGTTGGACAGTGAATAGGGATGATAGAGAATTGATGCCTTTGAGCTGTGGTGTTGGAGAAAAGTGTTGAATATACCATGGACTGCTAGGAGAACAAACAGGTTTGTCCTGGAGAAAGTGAAGCCTGAATGCTCCTTGGAGTCAATGATTCTGAAGCTTCGTCTGACATACTTTGGGCATGTTGCAAGGAGGGCCTGGTCCTTGGAGAGGGACATCATGTTTGGGAGAGTGGAGGGATGGCGCAGGAGAGGAAGACCTTTGATGAGATGGATTGATTCTGTGACTGGAGTGGTGGGAATAAGTGTGTTTGAGATGGCTAGGTTGGCACAGGATAGAATGGCGTTTAGAGCTCTTGTACATAGGGTTGCTATGAGTCACAAGCGACTTGATGACTCATAACAACAACAACAATATATATTAATAATATGAATATAGTGCGCTTGCTGCAGAAGATCTCGATTGCAGCCTTCAATATGAATTGAAGCTCAACATCAACAAAACAAAGATTCTCACCACTGGGCTGATTTGCAGCATTGTGATAAATGGTGAAGAGATTGAGATTGTTAACAGTTTTAGTTTGCTTGGCTTCACAATCGGTACTCTTGGTACCAGCAGCTAGGAAATCAAGAGACAAATTGCATTGGAAAAATCTACTTTCAGGGACCTCCCCAGAGTACTGAAAAGCAGTGACTCAGTTTGGAGACTAAGATGTGCCTGATCCAGGCCATATTCTTTGCAGTTGCTTGCTATGCATCAGAGAGCTGGACAATGACTAGGGATGATAGAAAGAGAATTGAATTGCCTTTGATGTGTAGTGCTTGAAAAGAGTGTTGAATATACCATGGACTGCCAGGAGAACAAACAAGTCCATCCTAGAGAGGGTGAAGCTAGGCTAATCCTTTGAGGCAAGGATTTTGAAGCTTCGTCTGACATACTTTGGGCATGTTACAAGGAAGGACTGGTCCTTGGAGAAGGACATCATGCTTGGAAGGGTGGAGGGCCGGAGAAAGAAATAGATTGAGACAATGACGGGTTATGAGGGGTGGCGTGTCAGAGACAGGAAAGTTGGCACAGGATAGAGCACGTTTCAGCGCTGTTGTACATAGGGTCGCTGTGAGTCACAAGCCACTCGATGGCACATAAAAACACCACCACCACCACCAACAACAACAACGTAATAGTACTAAATATATGAGTGTAGTAATAATATAGAAAGCATTTGTTTTTTGTGTGTTGTGTTTATTGTCAATTTAGAACCAATTCATAGCTGACTCCCCAGTGAGTTTTCAGAAGCTGTAAATCCTCTGTAAAGAAAGGTGATTGTCCACCTTTTGTTCTTTTTAAGAGGATATTGATGTACTCATAAGTAAAATATTGTGTTACTTCAGGTAAACAAAAAAGTAAATATGTATACAAGTTGGCCATAAGTATTATGGAGACGTAAATACTCTTCTCTTGTGTTGTAATGTAATTTCAAGAAACCCATTCTAATAAATTTATTGTTTACCTGTGTTTTCTAACCTGATAGCAACCACCCCTGTGTTTATGCTATATATGAAGGGAAAAAAAACTTTTGGCAAAATGTTAAGAAATTGTCAATCTAGGCTTCCTGCATATGTGTTATATTTAAGATATTCTAGCTTTTGATATGGATTAAAGCTAAACATCAAGAAGACAAAGATTCTCACCACTGGGCCAGTTGGTAGCACCATGATAGATGGAGAACATATTGGGTGTGCTGTTAACAATTTCAGCTTACTTGTATCTACAATCAACACTGTTGGCACCAGTAGTCAGGAAACCAAAAGACACATTGAATTGTGTTGGTGAAGTCTGCTATCAGGGATCTCTTCAGAGTGCTGAGGAGTAGTGATGTCAGCCTAGAGACCAAGATGTGCCTGATCCATGCCATGGTCTTTGCGGTTTCATGCTATGCATCCAAGAGCTGGTTAGTGACTAAGGATAACAGAAGAAGAATTGATACTTTTGAGCTGTAATGCTGGAGATCATACCATGGATTGTAAGGAGAACTAACAGGTCTGTCTTGGAGAGGGTGACACCAAGTGGTTTCACTCCAAGGATGGAGGCAAGGATTTTGAAGCTCTGTCTCACATACTTTGGACATGTGGCCAGGAGAGACCAGTTCTTGGAGAAGGACATCATGCTTGGAAGGGAGGAAGGACAGCCCAGGAGAGGAAGACCTTGGATGAGATGGATTGACAAGATAACTGGGGCAGTGAGAGTAGTTGTGTCGGAATCAGTGAGACTGGTTCAAGATAGGACAGGCTTCAGAGCTGTTGTATATAGAGTCTCTCTGAGTCGCAGGTGACTCCACAGCATATAACAACAACTCCCTTTCTTCAAAGAATTATTTTTGTCTACATTAAAACTGCATGCAGCTCTTTCGCCTCCTGTGGCCATCGCCGAAACGGCAGTGGCCAAAATGAAGTTCAATCCTTTTGTCACTTCTAACCGGAGCAAAAACTGTAAAAGGCCTTTCAGTGCACCCTCTCACGTTCAAAGAAAGATTATGTCTTCTCTGTCCAAGGAGCTGAGGCGGAAATGCAACGTGTAGTCCATGCCCATCGGAAAGGATGATGAAGTTCAGGTTGTATGAGGGCACTAGAAAAGGTCAGCAAATTGGCAAAGTAGTCCAGGTTTACAGGAAGAAATATGTCATCTACATTGGATGGGTGCAGCGAGAAAAACCTAATGGCACAACAGTCCATGTGGACATTCACCCCAGCAAGGTGGTTATCACTAAGCTAAAACTGGATAAAGATAGAAAAGAGATCCTTGAACATAAAGCCAAATCCTGCCAAGTTGGAAAAGAAAAGGGCAAATACAAGGACGAAACAGTTGAGAAGATGCAGGAGTAAAATATTATTAACACAACTTCATTAAAAACTGAAAAGTTAAACAAAAAACCAACCCAAACAAACAAAAAAAACCCTGCATGCAGTAAAGTAAGGTTTTAAGTAAGGGTACTTTTTCCTGTTTTAGTGTGCAGTGTTTCAAAATAAGGTGAGGAAAAAAAAAAAAATAGCTTTCGATATGCTTAGCAGACACACTTTCAGGAATTGTGTGATATGATTGCAGTGAAACGGACCCATGAATTACAGCCCTTTCAAGAAAAGGTGGTATTATGCTAAACTTCAACTAAGAAATGGTACATTGATTTAACCATCTGAGAATCAAGTATCAAACTAAACTCACTGAGGTCCAGTTGATTACAACTAAAGGTGACCTTCCATTGTTATTTCCAAGGCTGTAAATCTTCATGGGAGGAGACTACCATTTCTTTCTCTTCATATGCTTCTACCACATTTTACTAACCATGGAATTCTTCTAATCTGGGGAGGGGGGGTTGTTTTGTTTTTTTAATGACAACTTGAAATACATTGGAGAAGTATTTTTTTCCCCAGTTCTATAACAGCCTTTCCCCTGACACATCTGCTTTGAATGTCTCCTTGTAGACTCAATTATGGATTTTCTGTTTCTGTTTTCTTAATACTCTGGTTATACCACCAGATTTAGACATTTGTTATAAATACCAGGGAGCAATTTTGAGCTGGGATAGTGAAATAAAAAATACATTTGTATGAAAAGAATGTGGTTATACCCAATGATGTACTGCCCTCACAATATTCCCAGTTCTTTATTATTTGTTACAGTTAAGCAGGGTGTTTAAATTTTGAGATAATTATAATTTACAATAAAATTTACAAATCTTAAAGAATGCAATTTTTTAATGTAAGCTGAAAAATTGGTTCTGAGTTTACTTTTATCTAAAGCTAAAAGGAAGTACACCAGTTTGTTGAAAAATACAAAACTTTTCTTAGTATTGACTTGACAGAGTTTCTTGTATGGGTTCTTATATAGGAGGAATTTAATCAAGTAGTAAGTATTATATTTATAATATCCCCTTACTGAATTCAGTAGGGAGTCTCCCAGGGCTGTTTCTTACTGTGTTCCTGAGTGAAAGATGAGATCATGACGTTGAGGTGCAATATTAATGGGGATGATGGACAGTGAAATAATTTTTGTCTCAAAATAAATGTAGGACATATAAAGATTGGTTGATCTACATATCCTTCAAATAAAATCATTATCTTCACTCATCTGGATATACATAGACATGGATGTGTATATGTATGAATAATGTATTGCTCATATAAACACATTAGTGTTTGATTTTCTTTTTAGTATGAGTTGGAGTAGAAAGTTATACCATTTTTATTTTAAGTAGAGATGAAGCCATTGCTTTAATGAATAAAAAGTGATAATGTTGCTGTTCTTTTGTGAAAATTCAGGATTTTAAAGATTTCCTTTGTATCCGAGGTTGTCCTATATTCACAAGAAAATAGGCCATTAGAGAACCTGCAGGTAAAACCAGGACATTTTTAAAGGAAATAATTCCAGGTTTCACTTGATGTTTGAAGAGGAATCATTCAAGTTCTCAAAATTCTTTGAAGCATGACATGACCTAGATACTTTTATCTGCATGATTATTTCAAAACAAATATTACCATTTGGCCACCATGACGATAGAAAGATATCATCAATACTTCCATGATGTTGTATGATGAAACTTCATGGTTTAAGGATTGAACAAGTGGCCAGTAAAATTGTAAGTTAGTCAGTGATTACTAAAACTTAGAATAGAAAGGGATATTGGTGAGGAACACTTGAGGGTCATCTGGAGTACCTGAAAAGTTTGTTACTTAATCTGGTTGTGAGTTACACAAGTGTTCATTTTTTAAGTCTAAATTTAAATTTTGCATACTATTTTTTTTTGAAATATTTTTTATATTGAGGTGAAATTCACTTAATATACTATTAGCCATTTTAAAGAATATCATTTAATGGTATTTAGTGTTCACATAAAGTTGTGAAACTGGTTCACTTTAGTTTCAAAATTTTTTATCATCCCACCAAAACCACACTGTCTGTTACTTCATCCTCGCCCATGGTAACCTCTCATCTGCTTTTTGTCTCCATTGATCTATCTTGGATATACAGGCAGCCTCTTGGGGTACCAACAAGAGCCAAGAGTAACTGTGTCTGAGAATTTGTAGGTAAATTGAAACAGATGCCTATGGTTCTAATTTAGACTTATGCGGGAAAAGGCTTGAGGCCATTTCAGTAATTTACAAGCTAAATGTGCAGCAAGGGAAGGTGATTGTGAAAAGGAATTGGTTAAAAGTAGGGGTTCAGTTATTTCAGAGAGAGTGCAGTTTTACGTGACATTAACAGGCAATTCAGACAAGTAGGAATTGCCTTTGGTGAAAAGTTTATAATCCAGGACTACCTGTGTCAGGAAAAAGGAATATTACAATATTGTTTTGTGCTTGATTCCTTTTATATAGCATAGTTTCAAAGTTTACCCAACTTATAACATATAATAGTATTTTATGTCATTCTGTGGCCGAATAATATTCCATTGTATGTATATCTATGCCAGTGTTCATCCAGTTATCCCTTGATAGTCAATTCACTGTCCTACTTTATGAAATCTGCTATTAAGTTTAAGATCAGGATGAACGAAAAATGACATAACAAAAAGAAAGAACTCTAATGATAACTAATACCCTAAAGTTTACATGAATCCAACCTTAAAAATTCTTCAGTTCACTGTCGGATTGTAAATGGTACAAACTACCACTCTGGAAGGCAGATTGATGTTTGCTCAAAAAGCTGACCATAGAAACTCTGTCTGACCCAGCTATTTCACTAATAGGAGTATACCCCAAAGAAATTAGAATGGATACACAAATGGAGATTTGCATACTAGTGTTCATAGCAGTGTTATGTACCATCACAAGAACATGGAAATAGCCCGTATGTTCAACCACAAATGAATGGATTAAAAAATTCATACAATGGGATGGATACTATGCAGGACTCTGGAGCAGTGATTATATATATATATGTTATGTGCCGTCAAGTCGCCTGCGACTCATAGCGACCCTATGTACAACAGCCCTAAACTCCGCTCTGTCCTGTGCCAATCGCACTGTCTCTGA
>NW_006399974.1:4387664-4394306 GCF_000299155.1 Elephantulus edwardii | reverse complement strand
AAAGATTCTAACCACTGGGCCAATTGACAGCATCAGCATGGATGGTGAAGAGATTGAGATAGTTAACAGTTTTAATTTACTTGTCTCCACAGTCAACACTCTTGATAACAGTAGCCAGGAAATCAGGAGACGAATTGCACTGGGAAAGTCAGCTGTGAGGCACCTCTCAAGAGTACTGAAGAGCAACAGTGTCAGGCTGGAGGCTAAGGTGTGCCTGATCCAGGCTATAGTCTTTGCATTTATGTGCTATGCATCAGAGAGTTGGACAGTGAATAGGGTTGATAGAAAGAGGATTGATACCTTTGAGCTGTGGTGCTGGAGACGAGTGTTGAATATACCATGGACTGCTAGGAGAACAAACAGGTTTGTCCTGGAGAGGGTATAGCCAGAGTGTTCCCTGGAGTCAAGGATTCTGAAGCTTTGTCTGACACATTTTAGGCATGTTGCAAGGAGGGACTGGTCCTTGGAGAGGGACATCATGTTTGGCAGAGTGGAGTGGCGGCGAAGGAGAGGAAGACCTTTGATGAGATGGATCGATTCTGTGACTGGAGTGGTGGAAATAAGTGCGTTTGAGATGGCTAGGTTGGCACAGGATAGAATGACGTTTAGAGCTCTTGTACATAGGGTTACTATGAGTCGCAAGCGACTTGATGGCACATAACAACAACAACAAGGTATCTAGTTTGGAAGCATGAATGGCATCCACTTCCTTAACAACATGCCTCTGAAGCTATATGAACTTTGATAAATGACAGTCATTACAGAATGTCTTCAGGTCTTTTGTTCACAGGGTCATATGAGTCATGCTCGACTTGAGTACAATCAACAAGAACAAAAACAATTTACTGTTCTCAGTTCTGCTTTAGTTAGCTTTTTAAACTTTAATTATAACAGAATTAAGCTTGTCTACTGGGTGCACTCACCAAGTTGTGCCAAGAAATCTGGAGGACACCACATGCCCAACTAACTGGAAGAGATCTATATTTTTTCCCATTCCAAAGAAAGGTGACCTGACAGTGTGGACATTATTGAACAATATCATTAATAACACATGCAAGCAAGATTCTGCAGAAGATTATCCAAAAACAATTGGAACAGCACATCAACAGAGAACAGCCAAATGTGCAGGCTGGGTTTAGAAGAGATTGTGGTACTAGGGATATTAGGATATTATAGCTAATATTAGATGGATATTGGCTGAAAACACAGTACCAGAGGAATGTCTGTTGTTTCATTGACTGTGTAAAGGCATTTGACTGTGTGGATCACAATAAACTATGGCTGACCCTGAGAAGAATGGGAATCCCAGACCACTTGATTGTGCTAATGTGAAACCTGTACTTGGACCAGGAGGCAGTTGTCAGAACAGAGCAAGGAAACACTGCATAGTTCAAAATCAGGAGGGATGTATGCCAGCCATGTGTCCTTTCTCAGTACATTTTCAATCTGTATGCAGAACAGATCATTAAGGAGGCTGGGCTCTGTGAAGAGAAATGTGGCATCAGGATTGGAAGAAGTCTCATCAACAGCCTATGTTATGCAGATGGCACAACACTGCTTGCTGAAACTCAAGAGATCTTAAAGTGCTTACTGCAGAAGGTCAAGGTCTGCAGTCTTCAGTATGGATTGAAGGTCTATATCAATAAAACAAAGATTCTCACCACTGGGCTGTTTGGCAGCATTATGATGGATGGTGGAGAGTGAGATAATTAACAGTTTTAGTTTGCTTGGCTCCACAGTCAACACTCTTGGTACCAGCAGCCAGGAAATCAAAAGATGAAGTCTGCTTTCAGGATACTGAAGAGCAATGATGTCAGGCTGGAGGCTAAGATGCACCTGATCAAGTCTTTGCAGTTACTTGCTATGTGTCAGAAAGCTGAACAGTGACTAGGGAAGTAGCTAAGAGAATACACCATCCCCTTTTCATTATGACTCAGGGTGAAGTCTCTCTCAGAGAGGAGTGATAGAGAATGGCAAAGGACACAGTGACAAAGGAGATTAGTCAGAACTGGTTTTGACAAGCACTGTGGCAATGTGACAATTAAAACAAACTTTTAAGGAATATTCAACCTGAATCCTTCTGATCATATGAAGATTTTTGAAAGTATTTCTTTTATTATTTTTTTTGTTGTGTGTATAAAGAATGTTCATTGAGATAACATAATTATGATATAAACAAAAGGGGGGAATATGGGAAGCCAATACTAAATATTTGTAATAAACTGAATGCTATTTCAATAAAAAAAAATAAAAAGAGAGTCGATGCCTTTGAGCAGTGATGCTGGAGAAGAGTAATGAATATACCATGGACTGCAAGGAGAACAAACAGGTTTGTCCTGGAGAGGGTAAAACTAGGCTGCTCCTTGGAGGCAAGAATTCTGAGGCTTCATCTGACATACTTGGGCATATTGCAAGGAGGAACCAGTACTTGGTTGGAGAAGAACATCAGGCTTGAAAGGGTAGAGGGACAGGGCAAAAGAGGAAGACTCTTAATGAGGTGGATTGACTCTGTGACTGTAGTAATGAAGCAGATAAGTTAAAGACAGTAAGGTTGGCGCAGGTTTCAGGGCTGTTGTACACAGGGTCGCTATGAGTTGCAAGTGACTTGACGACACACTGCAACAACTATAACTGAGAATACAGGTAATGTAGTCTGTAGACAATTGTGCTGCTAACTCAGAGACCGTGCTTCTCTGGCTGTTTGAATCAATCAGCTGCCCTTGGGCAGCTCCCCTTTGGGAGAAAGATGCCCTGTCTCATCCTTTGTGATTTACAGCCTCTGAAAATTGAGGGTCAACTGTGAGTTCATTCTCAATGACAGTAAGAATGAGAGAGATTTCTAAATTAAAGAGACAGTTTTAATATTTCATAATAGAATAATTAAATCTTGTTTAAGTTATTCATTCTACCAGAGTGTGTTTTACTATTAATAATGTACTGATGCAAATAAACATGATTAAAATAATTTCCTGTATAAGCAATTTAAGTCTTGAACAGACCTGAAAGAAATATAGGTCAGTAGTTAATAAAAAAAAAAAAAAGAGTGAATACATCTACTTACTAAAATGAAAATGAAAGTATTTAAGCCTAATTTTAGCATCTTTTCAATTTTGTCAGTGTTAAATGAGTGAATGACTACATTTAAACCATTTTGATTCATACATTATTTTTATCAATGAAATGATACAAGTTAGGTATGATACAGATATGCATATCTGGAGACCTTTACATTTATATTTAAGAACTATTTCTTTGATAAGATAAAGTAATTGACAGGTCAGATAAGATTTATATATAGTAACTAACCAACTAATACCATTCACAAGAAGATCTTTTTCTATAGAAAAGGTCTCAATATGGCTTCATTTTAAACAAGGTCAGCTTATTGATAAAGGGTATAGTTGAAATATCTTTGTTGCTCTGAGATGCCTTGTAATCCACTTGGACTCAGAGTAACCCCATGTTCAACATATCAAAACCTGCCTGATCCTGCCCCTGGCTTCACAGTCTCTGCTATGCTAATTAAGCTCATTGTGACTGTGTCACTGTGTCAACAAATTTCCTCTCCTTTTCTGACCTTCCACCTTGACAAGATGTTGTATTTTTTTCCAAAGATTACCCCCTCCTCTAAAAGTTGGAAAAAATGAGGGGATAGTTGTCGGAAAGTATGAACTTGATGACAGAAATAAGGCTAGAAATAGAAGGATCAAATTGTGTATTTTCAATGATTTATTCATTCCAAATACTTCTAAACAAAAAATACAGTGACTTTACATGTGGATCTCATCTGATGGACTGTATAGGAATCAGATTGACTTTATCTGTGGAAGGAATTGTTGGAGAAATTCAACATTAGCAGTCAACCAGGGCACTTTGTGAAACATATCATTAATTACTCATGTGCAAGTTCAAATTGAGGCAGAAGAAAATGTAAAAAAGTCCACAAGAACCAAAATATTATCTTGAATCTATGCCATCTGCATTTCATGATCATCTTAAGAATAATTTTGAAGCACTGAACACAAGTGATTGAAGACCAGATGAGTTGTGGGATGACATCAAAGAATATCATCTATGAAGAGTCATTCCAAAGACAGAGGACAAAGAAAAAAATGAAAGGGATGTCAGAAAAGACACCGAGAATTGCACTAGTGGGTCAAGAAGCCATAATGAAGAGAAAACATGCTGAAGTAAAAGAGCTGAACAGACGATTTCACAGGGCAGCTAGAGAATACAAAGTATTATGAAATGTGCAGAGAGCTGGAATTGGAGAATAAAAATGGAGGAACTCGCTCTGGATCTCAAGCTCAGAGATCTGAAAAACAAATTTGAACCTCAAGTTGGAGTATGTAAAGGTGCTATGGCTAATATGTTGAATTGCCCAAGAAAGCATCAAAAGAAGAGTCACTGTAATGAAAAGAGCTGACACTGAAAAGTTTAAGAAGTATCATATGAGCAGGAGCCAATGGTAATGAAGGAGGAAGCTGGACTGCACTGAAGGCACTGGTAAAAAATAAGGACACAGGAATCAATGGGATACCGACCAATAGACTTGTTTCAGTTAACAGATGCACTGTTGGACGCACTCACCAGTCTACACTAGGAAATTTGGAGAATGGCTGGCTGGACAATGAATTGCAAGAGATCTGTATTTGTTTCCATTCCCAAGAAAGGTGATCCAACAAAATGTAGAAGATGTTGAACAATATCATTACTATTACATGCAAGGAAAATATTGCTGATCGTTAAAAAATGACTAAACCAAGTACCTGCGTTTACTTGCTGCAGAGGGTCAAGGATTGCAGTCTCCAATATGGATTGAAGCTCAATGTCAAGAAGACAAAGATTCTCACCACTGGACCAATTGGCAGCATCAGGATGGATGGTGAAGAGATTGAGATTGTTCAAAGCTTTAGTCTGCTTGGCTCCTCAGTCAACAGTATTGGCACCAGCAGCCAGGAAATTAAAAGACATACTGCGATTGGAAAGTCTGCTGTTAGAGACCTCTCCAAAGAACTGAAGAGCAATGGTCTGTCTCTGAAGATAAGGTGTGTCTGATACAGGCCATGGTCTTTGCAATCACTTGTTATTCGTCAGAGAGTTGAACAATGATAGAAGGAGAATCGATGTCGTTGAGCTGTGGTGCTGGAGAAGAGTATGAAATGTACCATGGACTTCTAAGAAAACAGGTTAATCTTGGAGAGTGTTGGATCTTGGAGGGAAGGATTCTGAGACTTCATCTGACATACTTTGGACATGTTGTAAGGAGGGGTTAGTCCTTGGAGAGGGACATCATGCTTGGGAGGGTGGAGGGACAGAGCAGGAGGAGAATGCCCTCTATGAGATGAATTGACTCAGTGACTAGGGTAATCGGGATGGGTGGATCGGAGACAGTGTGATTGGCACAGTTTAGGGCTGTTGTACATAGGGTCGCTATGGGTTGCAAGCAACTCAACAGCACATAACAACAACAACAACAGACCAAGTACATAGAAAGGGAACTGCTAGAAGCTCAAGCAACATTTAGAAGAGGTCCTTGTACCGGGGATATTATATCTGATGTCAGATAGATCCTCACTGAAAGTAAAGAGTACCAGAAGAATGTCTATTTATGCTTTATTGACTGTGCAAAGGCATTTTAGTGTGTGGATCATAACAAGTTATGGCTAACATTGAGAAGAATGAGAATCCCTGAGCACTTAATTGTGCTCATGTATAGGCTGTTTTGTGAACAGATCAAAAACTACATGGTTTAAAATTAAGAAAAGAGTGTATCAGGATTGTGTTCTTTCTCCAAACCTGTTCAATCTGTATGCTGAGAAAGTTATTCAAGAAGCTGGACTCTATGAAAAAGAATCATAGATGGCATCAAGTTTAGAGGAAAACTCATCAATAACCTGTGTTATGCAGATGACATAGCCTTGCTGAAAGGAGGAGGACTTGAAGCTTGTTGTAGAAGATCAAAGAATGTTGTTGTGTACCGTAACTGACCCTCTGATGGGTTTGGGCTTTCAGAGAAAATTAATCACATTGGGAGATTGGCCTGCCTTCCTTTGTGGAGCAACTGATGAATTTGAACCACATGCCTTTGGGATTGCAGTGCAGCTTCTTGCCACTGGTCGGTCACCAGTGCTCCTTGATAAAAAAAAATACTGCCTTCAATACAGATTACATTTCAAGCTCAAGAGAAAAGGAAAAAAAAAATCCTTACCACTGGACCTATAGGCAACGTCATGATAGATGACAAAAATATTGGAACTTTCAACAGCTTGTAGCAGCCCTATGAACACTAATAGCTTTTTTTAAATTAATTTTAATAGATATTTACAGGTTTTGGATTTCCATTCATTTATTGCTGCACTTTTCTCCCTGCCCACCCCTCCCCACCAGCTCGCTTCCCCCTCCGAAGGAAAAAAAAAAATTCCTCCATTAATATACAATTCCCACGTCGTTCCCCCCCGCCACCCCGAGTACACTTCTCTATGCAACCTTAATTCTGGATTCCTGTGCTAACCATAATAATCATATATCACTTCTAATCTGTTCTTTCCCTCATCTGTTTCAATACAATATACATAATTTATCCAGTTTTTACTGTCATACCCCCACCCTGATGTCAGACCCATTCTACAACAGTGGCAC
>NW_006399974.1:4379723-4384468 GCF_000299155.1 Elephantulus edwardii | reverse complement strand
TGAGTACTGCTTTGGCTGTTTCCCAGAGGTTTTGGTAAGTGGTGTTTTCATTGTCATTTGTTTCAAGAAACTTTTTAATTTCATTTTTTATTTCTTGTAGTACCCAGTCATGTTCAATCAAGGTGTTGTTCAGCTTCCAGATGTATGGTTTTTTCTCCTTTATCCTCTTGTTATTAATTGCTAATTTTGTAGCATTATGGTCTGAGAAAATACTTTGAATTATTTCTATGTTTTTTAATTTATTGATGCTTGCCTTGTGACCTAAAATGTGATCTCTTCTGGAGAATGTTCCATGCACACTGGAAAAGAAGGTACACTGTGTTTTGGGGGGATGCATTAGACTATAAATATCTATGAGGTCAAGTTGATTTATTGTGTAGTTTAATTCTTCAGCGTCTTTGTTGAGTTTTTTCCTGGTAGTTCTATCTTTTCTTGAGAGTGGAGTATTGAAGTCTCCAACTACAATCGTAGTGTTGTCTATTTCCTTTTTCAGTTTTGTTAATGTTTGTTTAATACTTTTTGTAGGTTTATCATTTGATGCATAGATATTTATTATTGTTATGTCCTGTTTGAACAGTAATAGCTTTTAACCTTGCCCTATCCTGGGTAAATTTCACGTCTATGATATTCCTGTCCCCGATTGCCCTAGTCACTGTGTCAGTCCATGTCATCCAGGGTTTTCCTGTTCTGCGCTGACCTTCCACCCTTCCAAGCATGATGTCCTTTTTCCAATGATAGGCTGCTTCTGATAATATGCCTAAAGTATAGGAGACAAAGTTTAAAAATTCTTGCCTCCAAAGAGCCACCTGATTTTACCCTCTCCAGGACAAACCTGTTTGTTCTCCTAGCAGTCCACCATATGTTTAGTACTCTTCTCCAGCACCACAACTCAAAGGAATCAATTCTTCTGTCGTCCTTAGTCTTTATTCAGTTCTCACATGCATAGCAAGCTATTGAGAAGACCATGGCTTGAATCAGGTACACTTTGGTCTCTAGACTGGCATCATAGTGCTCTTTGGCACTCTGGAGAGATCCCTGACTGCACATTTTCCTAAAGCAACTGATCTTTGATTTCTTGACTAATGGTGCCAAGAGTGTTGATTGTTGATCTAATCAAGATGAAATTATTAACAACCTCAATACTTCCTGCATCCATCATGATGCTGCTGATTGTTATTGTTAAGTGCTTTAGATTTTCTTGCCATTCATAGCAACCCTGCGTACAACAGCTCTGAACCCTGCTCCATCCTGAGTCAACCTCATCGTCTTCCACACACAAATCCCCATCACCCCAGCCATTGAGTCACGGATGATTGATGGCTGCTGATCAGTGAGACATAATTATCTACAGTCAACATGTGTGGATACAGCTGTCAACATAGAAAATACTAGATGTTGTGTTGGGCAAATCGGCTTTTGAAAACCTGTTACAAACATTTCAAGACAAAGGTCACTTTGAGGATGAAGGTATACCTGAGAAGCCATGGTATTTTTCAGTTGCTTCACATTTGTTGTTCCGGATAGCTGTAACAGTGGATTGCAGCTAAAAAGCTATTGTGAGGATGGCCTAGGGCTGGGTACATAGGATCCAAGACTTAATAGAACCTAATAAGAATAGTCCAATAATGCCATGGAAAATATGTCTATTTATTCCCCTTTCTGGTTCTCTAGAACAAAAGTAAAGTATACTGTTATTAAAATACATTATTAAGATCACATTGCAGTGCTGCATCTTAAGATACATGTAGCTAAAAAATAGAGAAATGTATTTAAAATTTGTTTCTTTTCAATAGAGGATATTGTTCCACATGCTAAGTTAGAAGCCCTCATGGTAATAGATTTTGATTGAGAAGAACTTGTCAGTCATTGTAGCAGCTGCTGGAGACTGCATTTATATTTAAATAGGGGAAAGTGATCTGTTTAGAATTTTAAAAGTTGTTGCCATGGCAAAGTAACATGCTATCTCATCTTTTCTTTTTTGCCATTGAAGTGATCTATCTGGCTGCTTATTCCCTTGAGTGAGGAGGATGAACTGTTCTGATGGAAAGCTTTCATTAGGACAAAGCTGAATGCTTACTAATGGGATATAAGTTAGAGAGACTAAAGCATTCTGAAACCATTGGCTTTGGTTAAGTATAATTAGAATTGATTCTTCTCAATTAAAAGCAGAAAAGATAAAGCTAGGACATTTTCAAAGAAGGAAAATAAAAGCCTAATTTAACATTGCTTTTGACTAACTCAGTGAATAACATATCAAAATTATATGGTTTAAAAAGACTTTTCCATTCAAATGATCATGAGACACACGGTGTAAGTCAATTCTTTCTTCTTAAAAGAATTTTTTTAATAAAGAAGATAGCATGCCCAGCCTTCTGACTCTTTCCTACAGTTTTATGTTGTTCTTTTGAAAACGATGGCATCATAATCTGATACAAGTGATTTTTTAAAAATACTGATAAATACTACTTTAATTTATTTCTAATAGAAAGAAAAAGAATTTAACTCTGGTCTGACCAGTATTGACATGTTTGGTGAATATTAGCCTCAAACTGATCTTATTTTGTTATGAGACAGTGTAGATTTCTGGAAGAGATTTTCTCACTCCATTTTGTTTGCTTCTGAAAGTCAGGCATTTTTCTTTGAAAAGATTTTGTTGGCAAAATGACTGTTTGCTATTTACTCTCAATTTGTGTGGCTTTAACTATTAATATATCCACTGAGCTGTGTGCAGTATCTGAATGTATTGTAGAGCTAACAGACATGCCTTTGATTAATTTGAGGTATTATTGGTTTGGCAGCTTCAGAGCCACATTACATATTTGTAGTGTTATATTCTAAAATACAGCAGTTATTGTGGTGACATTTACTGGGACAGAATTATGATTCATCTAAGTATGTGAAGGATCATCTGGTGAACTATGAAAAGTCTTGAATGTAAATGAATATACTCTCTTAATGAACAACCTTTTCAGATAGGAAAAACTTTTAACCTCAAGCCCAGATGAAAGCCGTCCAGCATTGTATAGATGATTTATCAAGACTGTTCTATTGGCTTTTTGGTAATTTTTTTATAGTAACTACTTAAGGGAAATTGAGTATTTGCTGATCGTTATGTTTTGAGATACACAGAGGTGGAAAGCATCAGAAGTTAAGAGGGACCTAATGCAAAGTTCAGGGGGTTGAAGCTTATATGGTGGAGTCTCTAGGTGGTGAATACTGTTACTGGGCCCAACTGCTAAGGGAAGAGTTGGAGATTTTAGTCTCCCAAGAGGTGATTTAAAATGAAAGGTGTTACAGTGTGTTTCTGGAAAAAATCTGGCACTGAAAACCCAGTGAAGTATAATTCTCCTCTGAAACAAAGTGGGCCTGCCATGGAATGAAATCAATGTGACTGTTTGTGTCTGGAAGCTTCCTCTATAATGTGTTTGTATTTCCTGCTCAAGCTAATTTTTTAATACTTCCAGATAATAGGGAGCTCTGGTAGCCTTAGAGAGCTCTGTTCACCTACTGAGTAAGAAGTTGAACTGCCAATTAAAGGCAGGCAGTTTAAAGCAACCAATTGCTCCCAGAGATAAAATATTAGCAGCCTCCTCTAGTGCAATTTACAGCCTATGAAAACCTGCTGAGAGTCAGCTGTGAGTCATTTCTGACTCGACAGAACATAACAGCAACAAGTGTTAACACCAGTAGAAGGTGGTATAGTCTCTACCGAGTTGCACTACATATTGAAAGGCTATGCATCTTTGCTGGTTCCGATCGACTAGTTCCTTGGGAGAAAAATGGGTAGTATTCTCTTGTTTTGATTTACAGTTTTGAAAACTCAGGGGAAAAATACTGTGAGTTCTGACAACTTGGCAATGGATATTTGAGTTGAATCTAAACTGTTATTTAGTTTTAAGATATTTGGATTTAAGTCTATGGATATTTTTTTATTTGAGATTTTTTTGTATTTGCTTTTTACAGATTTTTTGTTTTTAAATTGAAGTTTGGGTGAAAGTTTATGAATTCTTTTTTTTAGATTTTTCTTTTTAAAATTGTAGTTTGGGTGAAAATTTACTGAGTACATTAGTATCTCATTGAAAATTTTATACATATTTTTTCATGTGACAGTCGTTGCAGTCACCTCAGTCTGTGTATTAGTAAATCTCATTCTCTCTTGATAAGATTTTGCCTAAAAGGTAAGATCTTTTAATTGGAAAACACTGATTCCTAGATGAATCTTTAAAATCCAGTCTTTATCCTTATTTTAGTTACTTGTGTTTAAAATTATTCTCCCCTTTCATGGATTTATTTTTTCCTTGGGCAATCTTGGTCAGTATGA
The DNA here is from genome assembly GCF_000299155.1 of Elephantulus edwardii. Lineage (NCBI taxonomy): Eukaryota > Metazoa > Chordata > Mammalia > Macroscelidea > Macroscelididae > Elephantulus > Elephantulus edwardii. The sequence goes on along the minus strand of NW_006399974.1, from coordinate 4,380,147 downwards.
AAGGCACACTATTAGAGTATATGAAATAAAACATGACAATTCTTATGTTGTTGCTTTAAGGGAGAAGAATTGTTCTAAAAATAGAATAGTTAACTGTGTTCCTTCCTTTCTTCCTTTATAGTTACTGCACACTGGTTTTCTCCGTGCTAAGCACTGTGCTTTGTGTAGGGACTGGGAATGAGAAAATAGGTACCTTTCCCTTTGGGAGTTTGTAATTTAATGGGAAAAACTGGTGAACAAAAAAGTACAATATTTCATCATTTTCATGGAATTAAGATTGTTGCTTTGAAGGCAGTGCGTACAGTTTTGAATTAAAATGTTGTTGTGTTGTTGTTATGTGCCGTCGAGTCGCCTGCGACTCATAGCGACCCTATGTACAACAGCCCTAAACTCTGCTCTGTCCTGTGCCAATTGCACTGTCTCT